>NC_026003.2:77558620-77620914 GCF_000442705.2 Elaeis guineensis
CATTAAATATGCTGACCCAAACCATATTAGTCATTACATCAGATGTATGTGATTAATTAGAAGAGACCTGAATCTAAACCTCCTCACAAAATATTAAGTCTACTAGTCTTCCATCATTGTAGAGATGTGGGTGCCCTTTCCAGTGTTGATCGTTCTCGATTAGTTATAGTGGTTCGATTATATCAGAAAGGCACAACCACTCTATTGGCATTAGATTCTCCGGTGTAAAGATGGGGTTGGATCCAAATACTTTTAGGTGAGGGACCCAATGATAGCTTTATGCTCGTTGGTGAATGGTGAGTCAGACTTAAGTAAGAAATGTGTCAATAACTATTAGGTGAGATCACAGGATGTAGGGATCAAGTTGCTACAACATGCTTAAAGAAGTATCTAGATAAAGAGTTATCCACATATTGATATACGTGTCATCAATAACTGTTAGATGAGGTACCGTACATCTATGGGATCACAACACCCACTAGAACCACTTATCATGTTAGAATTTTTATTTCTCCATCCGAGGAGTGTGAGAGATTCAAAAAATTAACAAAATTTTTTATTTATTTTTAAGGTCCCTAGAACAAACTACTACAAGCACAATCATCTAAATAAATCTTTACTCTCTATGGTCAATTCTATCAGCTTCCAACACTCTAGTTCGAATCTTAGATATCAACCACTTAATCGAAATAAACTACATATTCTAGCTCAGAAAGAGTGAGCTCATTTATAAAGGGGGTAGGGGTGCATCCCAAAAGGATGAGGGTTGGCCAATTTTTCATGGGTTGGGTGTACTCATATTGAAAATGCCTGACTGAATCTTCTAGGTTGACTTCACTGCTTTTAGAATTTAAGCTATATTCTTGACTAGGTTAACCCAATATCATCAACTTGTCCCATTCATCGTCAATGAGCTGTACTTGATAAATGGTTGGATATTGATAATTAAGTTAGGTGCTATAAATTGAACTCTATAGTCGATGAAACCCAATATATACATAAGGACATATAGACTACCAATGACATACTGATTCATCTATAACAGTTGTGAGATGATTAGAGTCACACAATACATGAGATGCATGATGGGCAATTTGTCCATGATCGATGATCAAAAATATTAAAGAGCTAGAAAAGCTCGACATGACCATACATAAGAAATTGCTAATAGATTTGATCCTATAATTTTTTATTCTTATGAATAGTTTGTGAAACTATTATATGAATAAATATTATAGCACCTTAATTGAATTGATCAATATGCTGGTAACTAAGAGTTCTTGAAAAATTCAGAGGTACATACTTGGAGAACCTAAAAAAATATTGACACATCATTGAAAGGTATGTCGAATTACTTAAATTTAATTTTATAATTTTTTTTTCATTAGACTCTAGTGCATATTACGCACTTTAGCATAAGGTCTAAGAAAGGAAGAGAACTGAGAGAAGGTGAAGTGACTCTTTTTAGTCGATAATGATGCAAAAATTGCACTGTGCCCATGGGCACCTAACTTTGGTGATTACCGTTTGGATTTAGTTGTTTATCATTTATATAGTGATGTATTTGTAAACTTATTTGAACAAATAGTGAATGCCATTAGGCTAGAGAGATTTAGAACCAAATAACCTGAAGTATACAAATGGTTCTTTTGGTTAGATCATGTATGAAAAAAATGATTTTACTGATTGGAGAAAATAGGATGTTGGGCTCATTGATTGTTAAAGTCATATCTACTCTGTGAATCATCTCTTCAAGGATTAATGACCAAGCTATCCTTTTATGGGACAAAAGAATTAGGACCACTGAGATATTTACCCTAGTACACATACGATATGCATGGCCCATTTGATGAGCCAGACTAGAAGATTATCACTACTTCATCATCTTTATTGATAAATAGTCACAGTATCAGTATGTATGTGAGATACAAATCTAAAAGATTTTGAAAGGTTCAAAAAATTCAGATGTCAAGTAAAAAAATAAATTGAAAAAATCCTAAAAGTACTTCAATTAGATTGAGGATGCAATACCAAAAGAGAATTTATCGATTATCTAAAGAGAATGGCATAGATTCATGATGGAATTCTCCTTGTACACCTCAGCTCAATGTTGTATATATGAGGAGCAATAGTGCTATATGAGATATAGTCCAGTCCATCATGAATATCACTTATTTAATTATTATTTTTTTAGAAACAAGATTTAATTTTTAAAATTTAAATTAGATTTCATCTAAAGTTGTTTTCACCACACCATATGAGATATGATATGGAGGACAAGTTAGAGGATAGGTCTGTGAAAGCTCATTAATGGGGTATCTCAAAAGGACTTGGGATGTCATTTCTCTTTCCAGTGGTTCATAATATGACTGTGAGCAATCATACTATTTTCTTAGAAATAGTGGGAGGATGGACTCAAAGAGAAAATCTCTAAAGAACAATGTCATAGGACCTGCACAACCTATTCAAGATGAGCCAGCATATGTAGTACCTCTTCCACCTCATAGATCTAGTAGGGTCTTCTATCCTTTAGAAAGATACTTGGTATTCTTACAAAGAATTCAGAAAAAATATTTTTCGAGAGAGATTGGGAACATAGGGATGATCCTGAAACCTACAATGAGGCGATATTGTACATCAACCCTGAGAAATGGATGTGTAGATTATCCTACTAAGTAGATATCTTTGAAAGGTATCTATTTAAAGTGGCTTATGGATTTCACTTTCAGTGATAGAGATCACAATGCATAAATCTATTTATGGATTTAAGCTAAAATCTTAGAGTTGGAATTGTTGTTTGATTTCATCAAAAATAAGGAGGAATCATGTAGTTGTAGGAAGGTCAGTGGGAGGGTCCCATACTGATATCGATTATAATGTGCTTATATATAAAATTTTCTTATCAAAGATCTAGGATAAATATTATGGAAATAAAGGTCTATAGAGATAGATCTTAAAAGAATGTTTGGTTTTCATAGACATGTACATAGAAGAGGTGCTGAAAGGGTTTCACATTGAAACCTTCAAAGGGAATCTATTATCCTCTTACGCAGGGTGTATGCCATGCTATGTACTAAACCTGGTATATCTTGCTTTGAAAGTCACAAGCAAATATTAGTCGAATCCAGATTGGGAGCATTAGATGGCTGTGAAAATATCTCTAAATACTTGAGAAGCACTAAGAAATTATTTTTCATCTTTGAAGAAGGGCTAGAATTAAGAGTGGAAAGATATATTGATGTTGATGATGAAGGAAAAATTGGCTTTTTCCTTGTAGGATCTTCCAGATCTAATGAGATCTGGGGCAGAATATTTTAAAAAAAAATTATCCTATAATATTTTAGATCTAATATCTATTAGATTTAATTCTTATTATCTGATATTAAATCTAAAATTAAATATGAAAATATGAGGAATAGAAAAATACCTCTAGGGTAACTAGATTACACTGTAGATGATCGCAGCAATACCCGAGGTTCTAAAATAGCCACACAGTCACCTAGCCTGTAATGGTATCCACTCAAGTAGGATCTGGACCATCTTCTCCTCACAAATCTTTTCTCCAAAAATCAGATCTGGATCTGATCTAGAAAATCTTCAAAAGATCTTCTGAAGCTGGAGCAGCAGCTTCTCGATAAATCTCTGCAGCCTTTTAATCAGGAAGCCACCATGCCTTGGACAAGCACCAGATGGATGCCCAACTTCTTGGACGTGAAGAGAGGAGGGAGAGAAGCATAAGGGGCATAGAGAAGTGGAGAGGATTCAGACTTTTTCTAGTTATTGAGCAGAGTCTCTCAACCCTAGGCACAAACAGGGTTTAAATAGACCTTGCTGCGCCATGTAGTGCCACTTCATTCGACCAATCAAAAAATTTTAATTAATTTTGAAAAAATTCTGATTGATGGAGTGATATCATCTGATCATATCAGATAAGAATCCTCATAATCTCTCCTACTATTGGCACCAACACTGGATAAGCACAGTGAGATTGGCGCCCCACAGTCCAAGTTGATCAAGGGATCAGAGTCCTCATCTCATGGGACTCTATCCTTATCACTTGGGGTGCATGCCAAATCTGAATATGGAACCCACTTTGAGGCCCAATTTAGCAGGTGGACACTCCATAAAAAATTTCGAATGACCTCTTGCCAAGTGGCCCTTAGTCCAAGGTCCATGGGTCAACGTTTGACCAATATCTTAAAATGGAAATGGCAGGTGACAGAATTAGCAGGTGTTGTCTTAAATTCATCTCATGAATTAAGACAAGCCCTTTCTGAGCTAGACTAGCTCCAGTCTTTACTATGAAAATTCTTTGGGTGAGTCAAATCATATTTGGCTCAGTCGAGATAGAAAAGATTACACGAGGAGAAAGTTAGGCTCAATCGTGTGCTAGCACGATTTCCTTGAACCTAATTGGATCTAATCCAAATCAATCGAACTGGGTTAGCTCAATTGATGACATCCAGACCCTAACTCTTATTTGTGTGACCCAGTTAGGTTCATTTTCGTATGGTAATGAGATATGTCGTGATCTCATCATCGACATCATCGAAACTCCTTTCGATGGACCAGAACTCTTCTGATTCAGATAATTAGAATGATCGATCATCAAGATCATTCTAATTGCTTCCAAAATCTACTAGTGACACTTAACAGTATATGGTGGCAACCCATCAAAATGAAGATGAACCTCTTAGTGCAGCTACCTGTGTGATTGAGTTCTTCTATCATGAGTCCCGACTGAATTAGGGTTAAGGTGAACTCGTCAAACTCAACATCAGTCATATGAACTAATCGATCAATCCGAGTCTGATGTGAAACCTCAATGAAAAACTCTTTTTCATTATTTCACTTTGCCATGGCCATGGGCTTAAGGACTCGATCTTTCGATAATCATAGGACTACTCCTCTTATCTGTCGAGGTTGATAGATCCCATCTTGGTGCAATCTGGTTCCTACAATGAATATGCTACAACCAATATATACCTTAGGGTTCTGAATGGCTAGGAGATCGAGTTATGGTATAGTCAAACTATAACACACTCAAGGTGAACTGTCGATGTACCTCAGGTCAAAGAACTAGACACACAGCTGCAGCATCGAGCTAGTCATCGACGAGAAGGTAGACTTCCTTATGACTGTTCGAGGTGGTCATGCTCAGTACTCTCATTCTCAATGAATACCTGTACTCTCGCTCTGGTGTCTCCACACCGTAGACTCAAGATACATCTACCCTAAGAAAGCGATCGTACACCAACCTTCTAGATCGATCACCATCCTCGTGATGATCTTATAGTCAGGAGCTGTTTAAGAGTTAGTTATGTAAATTCATGCCTTAAATTTTTAACTCTTGAAAATATGAATTAACATTCCTACTAACTCAAAGAATGTGTCACAGATATAATGTACGCAATGTGATAGTAGAATAATCTTTTAATTCATTTATAGTCAAAATTATAAATTTACCCTTATATTTGTATAGGAATGTGTCAGCCAATCTGGCATCTAGGGCACACATCTAACAAACTTCCACTTGACCTAATGCCAATTGGCTACATATCTAAGTCCCATCTTCTCAAGGTGGGCTTTGATCTTCTGCTGGTCTAATGACTTTGTCAGTGGGTCTGCCACATTGTCTGTGGAGTCGACTCTCTTAACCTCGACATAACCTTTTTCGAGGAAATCACGGATCAAATGGAATCACCACTCGATATGCTTATACTTTTGATGAGACCTTGGCTCCTTAGCCAGGGCTATGGCACCATTATTGTCACAGTTAAGAGGGATGGCATCCGATGACATCACTCCAAGCTCTGTGGTAAACTTCTTGTACCAGAATGCCTCTTTCGCATCTTCCGATATAGCAATATACTCTGCCTCCATGGTGGAATCAGCAATCACCGTTTGCTTGGAACTCTTCCAGCTAACTACACCACCATTGCAAATGAACAGACTCCCAGATGTCAACTTTTGATCATCTATATCAGATATAAAGTCTGAGTCTGTAAATCTCTGAACCTGGAGTTCTCCATTCCTAAAGACTAGAAACATATCCTTAGTCCTTCTCAAGTATTTAAGAATACGTTTTACAAAAGTTCAGTGCTCTTCGTCTGGATTCGATTAATATCTGCTTGTGATACTCACAGCTTGGGCTATATCAGGTCGTGTACATAGCATGGCATACATGAGGCTCCCTATTGCAAAAGCATAAGAGATCTTGCTCATGTGTTCAATCTCTTCAGATGTGCTAGGGCACATCTTTTTGGAGAGATGAATGCCATGTCTAAAAGGTACTAAACCTCTTTTGGAGTTTTTCATGCTAAACTTTTTTAGCACCTCCTCTATGTATATCTTCTGTGAAAGTTCCAGCATCCTATTTGGTCTATCTCTATAGACCTCAATACCCAGTATAAAGGATAACTCTCCTAGATCTTTCATAGAGAACTCTTTAGACAACCATATTTTGACTGAGGTCAACATGAAAATATCATTCTCAATTAGGAGGATGTCATCTACGTACAGTACGAGGAAGACAACTGCGCTCCCACTGACCTTTTTGAACACACATGGTTCCTTCTCGTTCTTGATGAAATCAAATATTTTGATCGCATCATTGAAATAAGTATTTCAGCTCTGAGATGCTTGCTTAAGTCCATAAATGGACCTTTGCAGCTTGCAGATCTTGTGATCATCATCACTGGATGTGAAATCAAGCGGCTGTTCCATATAGATATCTTCCTCAAGATATCCATTTAAGAATACTGTTTTTGTTGGAAATAGTATCCCAAAGCCAATCGTCAGTCTGTTGATGGTTGTACTCATTTTTGTATATGTACATGAATTATTTTTAATAAAAAATATTTTGGTATTTTTCATCACAAAATATTTCATCTTCTAATGAACTCCTATGTTGTGGTGAAGTCCTTAGGACTATTTAGACTCGACAAAGGAGGATTTGTCATTTAGTCCTTAAATCTGTTTGTGACCAAATGATACGTTGTTACTGAGGTCGACAACGTTTATCAAGCATAGGTCATTGTGTGCCATATAGGTTGGTTATCCTCTTAACCAATGAGCGTGGAGACACTGGTATGGCATACAGGTGAGATGTAAGGGTACATCTGCACTGAACATGACTGACTCCAGAGCTATTTCTGCTGTCAAGATTTGCTCTGATAAAATATGGATATAAATATCCCTCCGACCTGAGACCGCCACGGTGACTTGCAAGCAACTTACTGCACTTAGGCACTGGACTACCTGAATTTCTAATTCAGTGATGGAAGGCTGCTGGGTGTAGTCAAGTACTTGACTTGTCGGTGCATGTGTCAGATGGGATTGACCACTCCAGTTTAGGAGCTGTGTACAGTCATATTTTACTTTAGCAAAACCTTAGCCAGGGTAGTCTTTATGAGGAGTCACAAGACTGTTTGAGTTGAGCACGATTCGGATGATCTAATCAGGGTTGACAGTTTAACCCTGAGTCATCCTAAACACAGAGGTCGAAAGGATGAATTATATAGTAACCATATTCATGTAGGTTCTGAGTGTTGCGATTGTGACTATTCGACCTATCCGATCATCGGGTACCATTGCTAGATGGTCACTTCGATTAGTACAGGAATTGGTTCTTGTGCTACCGGCTTAGGTTCGAACCTGCGGGGTCACACACATTAGAGGTTCCTATCTGATCTGATGGCTGATGAAGAGTCCTAATGCTCATGGACTATGAGTCCTACATGTTTGAGACTCTATGATCAAGAATCAAGATTCTCTGATCACGAGTCCCACACATTTTGGATATCGGGGTCAAGAGTCCCACTGGTTTGGGACTCTTCGATTAGGGTTACATATCGATGAATTCTGATGCCCGATTACCCATCGGATTTGGACTCAATATTTATGAGAGGTTTGATTAATGATTTGATCACTAATTAACTCAATTTGATTGAGTAATTATTTTTGGATCAAGTCCAATTGAATTGGATTCAGTTGGGTTTGACCCGATTAGGTTAAGAGTTGACCTAATCGTCGAGATGGTTTGGTCCCTGATTTGATCAGGGGTTGGGCTTAATCAGTTCCTGATTTGATTAGAATTTTATTGAGCCTAATTAAGACTAATTTAGTTGGGTTAGTCTAATTGGGCCTAACTTATTTGGTTCAATTAGATTGGTTTAAATAATGAAACCACCTTGACCCATTTTCCCTGCACCACCTCACTTCCACTGTGCCCATTTGAATTCACAAGAAGGAAGTTCTCATGAATTTTTTCTCACACAAAGCCCTCCTCACACCCTACTTTAATGCACCAAATGATTGGATAAGGATGATTGGTTGGCCATTCAAATTCAAAACAAAGTTTGAATTTGAATGAGCAACCAATCTTAGCGCCTTGACCTTATCCTCTTTTAGCGCCCCATTTATTACATGAGAAAATATTTCTCATGAAATCACTCATGCACAAATTAAGCCATGCCCTCCTCTTCTCACACCCTTAGTGGATAGGGATAAATTAGTTTTCATTTGAATTTAAAATTTGATTTAAATTTAAATGTGCAATTACTCATCTTTATCCTCTCACGTGGATAAGACCTTGGTTATTGTTTTAAAAGGAGAAGAAGAGTGGGCCGTGTGAAAGAAAAATTTTGGAGAGAAAATCTGGGTGTGAGGAATCCTTGTGTGCAAGGTGAAGGTCTATATCCTTCCGAGAGAAAAAGAAAGAAAAGAAAGAAAAAGTGTGCGCAGGGTTTTAGTGAATTCTTCAGGGTTTCAGCCTGGAGTTCGGGAAGTGAGAAGGTGAGCTACGAGTGTCGTGAGCCCACCAAATTTTTGAGAGATCTTCAACATCCTCTCAAGCATGTCTGCTGACGATCCAGAGCATCCAAAGAATCGACAGACATCGATCGAAGAAGTTCGATCAGCATCGACCATCGAAAGGGCTCTACAACGAGCTAGCACTCATGAGGAGTCGATCAGATCGGAAGCTTCGTATGGACGATCCGCAGAGGTCAGACATACTGTGTGGCTACATCACGATGATCAGACTCTCTCGATGGTAATCAAATTATGGCGATCTACTACCCGCATAAAGGTATTGTGTTCTGAACATATTACAATAAAGTGTTTACTGTTCAAATTTGAATTTCAAATTTAAATGCATGCATGCTATATATCATATTTAGATCCTAGTGTAGGGTCAATTTTTATTAATTAATTAGATTAATTAATAATTTTTACTGCAAAATAGTAATTTTGAAAAAAAATTAAAATTACCATTTTACCCCTGTACTGAATTTTCCCCACAAATGGTATCAGAGCGGGTTCTTAGATATGATATATATATTTGCATGCATAGATTAAGTTGTAATCTAAAAGTTTAAATTTAAAATTTGAAATTCAAAATTTGAAATTTGAATTTTGAAAGTTGTTCGAAATTCAAAATTCAAAAAAATTGAAATTCAAAATTTAAAATTTGAATTTTGAAATTTGAAATTCAAAATTCAAAATTTTGAAGTTCAAAATTCGAAATTTGAAATTTGAAATTTGGTAAAATTTCAAATTTAAAATTCAAAATTTAAAATTCAAAATTTGAAATTCAAAATTTTAAAATTTGAAATTTGAAATTTATTTGAAATTTGAAATTCAAAATTTAAAATTTGAAATTTGAAATTTAAATTTTGAAATTGGTATATTTAGATATACTTGATCCAAGTAGCAAGTAATCGAATTGGGTTGGTTGCCATGGCCGTCCGATCATAGGAGAAAAGTAGGGTTTAAAGGCCCTCTCTTCCCATTCGATGGGGTCTCCTATGGCGGTAGGGGTGCCGATGCGATTATATCCCATGCAGATGAAGTAGCAAAAAGAATATTCATGATTTATTTTGATTGAGTTATTTTCTGTTATGTAATTAGCAATAGGATTGCTATTTATGAAATGTGCTGATATATTTATGAAATGAGTCAACATATTTGGTGAACAGAAAATAAAACCTTTCAAATTTGAAAATTATTTTCGAAATACCAAACCCTGACCCACCAGCCCAAATACTTAATTAAAAGAATTAAGTGTTGTCTAGTAGGTCTAGAATTGTGAATTAAGACCTAAGATAATTGCATAAACTTGTGGGTCAATGGGTTAGATGGATTAGGTCCATAATTGGGTTAGACCTAAGGTTAGCTTAAAGAAATGGACTAAATTAGAGTAATTGGTCAAATCTAATCAAAAGTTGAATTAGATTAGGTTAAGGACACTCTAGACTCAACTCCAATAGTTGTAGTTGAATGGGTCCATGTCTTTAACTAGACCAAGATGGACTTAATTCATGGCTACATGGTGGAACCCTATTTACTAAGTTGATCAAATTAAAACTAATGAACCGATTGGTGTCTAAGATAAGTTTGGTAGTTTGACCAGTAGTTTTTAAGCGGGAGCTACTCGCAGTGATTCAATCTCTGACGAGTTAATGGCTTATCCCCACCACTGATCTCACTTACCTGGCCAACCTGGTGAATTAGGTTTTGATTAAATCACTTGGTGATTAGAGCTCACCCATGTCATTAGGTAAATCAGTTTAACTGATTTAGGTGCTCCTAATGCCAGCTTTAAGTAAATTCTTTTTAATCTGACTTGGTGAAGTTAGTGAGAGGATTGAAATTGGGTGGATATTTTCTTCTCTTCGATTCTTTAATAAAATCCCAAAAATTATTAGGTCCTAAAAATGATTAAGTTATATTGATAACTAAGTCATAGCCTTCCATTAAGTGAGTGATAATGAGTCCATTAGTTTAATAATCATTGGAGGCCTAAAGGCCTGGTGCTTATTGACTAATGGAATTATCATTCATAGTATGATAATTTGGTTTGAGTCTTTCTGATAGTGGTTAGGTTGGCCGACCAAAGTCGGGCTTGATCATTTATTGGTCCGATTCACCAAATCAAATCATGTTAATGGTTGGACCTAACCAGATCTTTTCAGTGGAGGCCAAAGCCTACTAATTAGGTTCTGGGGCAAAATCAATTACTAGAAGTTGTTTAGAGAAACAACTGGTTATGAACCTACCCATAGATGCACATGGGTTGAGCAGCCAAAGTTGGGCTCATGTGTAGTCTGTGTGGATTCTAGTACCCACTAAGGAATTAAAGTAATTCCTCGAATTGGAGGTTGAGGTTACCAATTCATAAAAATATCGAGAGAAACTTTAGACTAAAGTCCAAGTCTTTAGTATTAATAATTTATGTACTAATATAGGTCTGGTTTTCCTTTATGTAGCTATGGCCACTACCCTGTCGCTCCGGTCATTATTAGATAATGACAAGCTCATGGGACCTAATTTTGATAGCTGGTATCAAAAATTAAAAATCATCCTTGAGCATGAGCGGATCCTTTATGTAGTAACAGATCCGGCACCTGAGGAGCCAGCCCTGAATGCTAGAGGGATGGTCCGAGATACTTACCAGAAGTGGCTCAACGATCGCACCACCATTTGGTGCATAATGCTGGCGGCAATGAATGATGAGTTCAGCCGTAGGTTTGAGAACGCCCAGCCACAGGAGATGCTTCAAATGTTGAACGACTCTTTTGGCACGCCTGATGATGTTGAAAGGCACAAAACTAGTTATGCCATTTTCAATGCTCAGATGAGGGATGGAGCCTCAATCACTGATCATATACTGTACGTGATCGAAATGATTGAGCGCCTAAGTAAACTGGGTTTTCCCCTGCACGAGCAGGTCGGTAAGGATGCGATCCTTAATTCTCTGCCCAAGTCCTTCCTTTCCTTCCTTACTCATTTTCGAATGACAAAGCCTGCAGTGAACTACCACGGCTTGTTGGGGTTGCTGCAGAACTTTGAGAAGGACCACCAGCTCCATAAGGAGTCGGTGAATGTTGTGGGAGGATCTTCTTCTAGTCGTCGACCCTTTAAGAAAGGGAAGAAGAACAAGAAGAAGAAGAATAAGAAGGTGCAGCCGCATGCTGGGATGTCTGCACAGGGTCAGACCAAGAAGCGCAAGCCCGATTAGAGCCAGGCAGAATGCTTCTTTTGCAAGAAGCAGGGGCACTGGAAGAGGAACTGTCCTCTATACATTGCCTCACTGGACCCGAACAGACCGAAGAAGAAGCAAGGTACTTATATGATAACACCTTGCAACTTTTCCATTTGTGATACTACTACCTGGGTATTGGATACTGGAAGTCCTTATCATATTTTCAATTCGATGTAGGATCTGCAGGTCAATAGAAGATTTGATGAAGGTGAGAGATTCCTGAACGTTGGAGATGGAAGCAAAGTTCTAGTTCTAGCATTAGGAATCATGAACCATGTAATCAATTCTTGAAAAATAATTCTGAGTGAATGTGACTATTGTCCAAGCTTTTTATTAAATATTATTTCTGTAGATCTTTTGGCCATGAACGGTTATCAATTTTTAATAAAAGAAAATATTTGTAATATCATTTTGAATGGTGTTACAATATTTGTTGGACAACTTAATAATGGAATTTACTTTCTATCACAACCTGTTAATGTGGTTCAAACCTCCAGTAAATGCCCTAGAATAGATAATGTGTCAGATGTCTACCTTTGGCACTGTAGGCTAGGTCATATCAATAAGAACAGGATAAACAGGTTGGCTCAAGAAGAAATTCTTGAAGTAGGTGATTATGAATCACTTCCAACCTATGAGTCCTGTCTTCTTGGTAAAATGACCAAGTCACCTTTTACTGAAAAAAGTGAGCGAGCCAGTGAACTCTTGGCTTTGGTACATTCTGATGTATGTGGACCCATGAGCTCAAGTGCGAGAGGTGGATATTTCTACTTCATAACCTTCATAGACGACCTATCGAGGTATGGGTATGTCTATTTAATAAAGCATAAATCGGAGTCGTTTGAAATGTTCAAACTATTCTGAAATGAGGTAGAAAAACAAACTGAAAAGTGTATTAAAACTCTTCGATCTGATCGAGGAGGTGAATATCTTTCCAGTAATTTTCTGACAAATCTTGGGAAGAATGAGATTATCTCTCAGTGGACACCTCCTGGAGCACCACAGCATAATGGTGTGTCTGAAAGGAAGAATCGGACCTTATTGGACATGGTTCGATCTATGATGGGGTTTGCTGGTCTGCCGATCTCTCTTTGGGGATATGCGCTCAAATCAGCTTGTTACCTTCTAAATAGGGTTCTGAGTAAGTCTGTAACCAAAACGCCATATGAGATATGGATAGGACGTAAGCCAGTACTCTCGCACCTTAGGATTTGAGGGTGTCCGGCTTATGTTAAACATTTAATTACGGACAAGCTTGAACCTAGGTCTGACAAGTGTAATTTTATAGGGTACCCAAAAGAGACCAAAGAATATTACTTCTACCTAGCTGATGAGCAAAAAGTATTTGTCAGCCTTAAGGCAATCTTTTTGGAAAGGTAGTTCTTTGGTGAAGGGACTATTGCCTCTAAGGTCGAACTTGACGAAATTCGACAGGTGAAAAATCTGACGCAAGTTGCTAAACCTGAACCAGATTTGATTAGATCAGATCTGGAGCCCATTGTTCAAGCACCCTTAAGGCGATCTGGTAGAATACCACGTCAACCGGACAGATAGTATGGTTTCTTGGTCTGGGATGACAATCCTATTGAACTTGATGAAAACGATGAGGATCCGATCACCTACATGGATGCAATGCAGAGATCCGACTCTAAGAAATGGCTAGAGGCCATGAAATCCGAAATGTTGTCCATGAAGGTCAATGATGTGTGGACATTGGTTGACCCACCCGAAGGAGTAAAACCCATAGGGTGTAAATGGATCTTCAAGAGGAAGAGGGGTGCAGACGGAAAGGTGGAAACCTATAAAGCCCGTCTAGTTGCCAAGGGATATCGTCAATGTTATGGTATAGACTATGATGAGATGTTTTCTCCTGTAGCAATGCTCAAATCCATTTGGATTATGCTTGCGATAGCTGCCCATCTGGACTATGAAATCTGCCAGATGGATGTGAAGACAGCTTTCCTAAATGCAGAGCTGGATGAAGAGGTGTATATGATACAACCTGATGGATTCACATCCACTGATGAGTCTAAGGTGTGCAGACTACAGAGGTCCATTTATGGACTTAAGCAGGCATCCCAGAGTTGGAACATACATTTTGATAGGACGATCAAGATGTATGGCTTCGTTAAGAACGGAGAAGAGCCCTGCATTTATAAGTGGGCTAATGGTCCAGTAGTGGTATTTCTTGCATTATATGTGGATGATATTATCTTAATCGGGAATGATGTCCCTGCATTACAGGGGATAAAGATTTGGCTGTCGTCACAGTTCTCTATAAAGGATTTGGGAGAAGCTTCTTACATCTTAGGGATGAGGATCTATAGGGATAGATCTAAAAGGTTGCTTGGTTTATCCCAGTCTACGTACATAGTTACTATGCTGAAGAGGTTCAGCATGGAGAATTCTAAGAAAGACTATCTACCGATAGGCCATGGAATTTCTCTCTCGAAGAGGGATTGTCCGACAACACCTCAAGAGAGAGAGCGTATGGATAGGATTCCATATGCTTCGACAGTGGGATCTATCATGTACGCCATGACATGTACACGATCAGATGTGGCATACTCACTAGGGGTAGTAAGTAGATACCAATCTGATCCAGGGGAGAATCACTGAAAGGTTGTTAAAACCATCCTGAAGTATTTAAGAAATACTAAGGACTAGTGGCTTGTTTATGGTGAATCGGACTTGAAACATAGGGTTTACAGACTCTAGTTTTCAGTCTGATCATGATGATAGCAAAAGTGTGTCGGGATTTATTTTTACCCTTAATGGTGGGGCTATCTGCTGGAAGAGTTCCAAGCAACACACAGTAGCTGATTCTGTTTGTGAGGCAGAGTATGTCGCTGCATCAGATGCTGCCAAAGAAGCGGTGTGGCTGAGAAAATTCATCATCGAGCTCGGAGTAGCACCCTCCCTTGTTGGTCCAATTCTGCTCTACTGTGACAGCTCTGGAGCCATTGCTCAGGCGAAGGAACCCAAGGCACACCAGCGGACGAAGCATATTCTACGCCGCTACCATCTCATCCGAAAAATTATGGATCGAGGTGACGTTGACCTTCAAAGATCGACAGAAAGGAGAACCTGGCCGACCCATTCACTAAAGCCATTACAGTGAAGGAGTTCGACGACTACAAGTCAAAGATGGATATTAGATACTGCACCGATTGACTTTAGGCCAAGTGGGAGATTATTGGCAATAGTGTCTCAAAGCCAATCGTCAGCCTGTTGACGGTTGTGCTCATTTTTGTATATGTACATGAATTATGAATTAATAAAAATTATTTTGGTAGTTTTCATCATAAAATGTTTCATCTTCTAATGAACTCCTATGTTATGGTGAAGTCCTTAGGACTATTTAGACTCGACAAAAAGCATTTGTCGTTTAGTCCTTAAATCTATTCGCGATCAAATGATACGTTGTTATCAAGGATGATAATGTTTATCAAGCAAAGGTCATTGTGTGCCATATAGGTTGGTTGTCCTCTTAACCAATGAGTATGGAGACACTGGTATGGCATACAGGTGAGATGTAAGGGTACATCTGCACTGAATGTGACTGACACTGGAGCTATTTCTGCTGTCAAGATTTGCTTCGATGGAATATGGATATAAATATTCCTCTGACCTGAGACCCCCATGATGACTTGCAAGCAACTCACTGCACTTAGGCACTGGACTACCTGAATTTCTAATTCAGTGACGGAAGGCTGTTGGGTGTAGTCAAGTACTTGACTTGTCGGTGCGTGTGTCAAGATGGGATTGACCACTTCAGTTTAGGAGCTGTGTACAATCGTGTTTCAATTTAGCAAAACCTTGGCCAGGGTAGTCTTTTTAAGGAGTCACATGACTATTTGAGTTGAACACGATTCGGATGATCTAATCTGGGTTGACAGTTTAACCCTGAGTCGTCCTAAACATAGAGATCAAAAGGATGAATTATACAGTAACCATATTCACGTAGGTTCTGAGTATTACGATTGTGACTATTCAACCTATTCGATCATCGGGTACCATTGGTAGATGGTCACTTCGATTAGTACAGGAATTGGTTCCTGTGTTACCGGCTTAGGTTCGAACCTACGGGGTCACACACATTAGAGGTTCCTATCTGATCTGATGGCTGATGAAGAGTTCTAATGCTCGTGGACTATGAGTCCTACATGTCTGGGACACTATGATCGAGAATCAGAATTCTCTGATCATGAGTCCCACACATTTTGGGTACCAGGGTCAAGAGTCCCACTGGTTTGGGACTCTTCGATCAGGGTTACATATCGATGAATTCTGATACCCGATTATCTATCAAATTTGGATTCAATATTTATGAGAGGTTTGATTAGTAATTTGATTACTAATTAACTCAATTTGATTGAGTAATTATTTTTGGATCAACTCCAATTGAATTGGATTCAGTTGGGTTTGACCCGATTAGATTAAGAGTTGACCTAATCGTCGAGATAGTTTGGTCCCTGATTTGATCAGGGGTTGGGCTTAATCAATTTTTGATTTGATTAGGATTTTATTGAGCCTAATTAAGCCTAATTTAGTTGGGTTTAAATTTGTCTAATTGGGCCTAACTTATTTGGTTCAATTAGGTTGGTTTAAATAATGAAACCACCTTGACCCATTCTCCCTGCGCCACCTCACTTCCACTGTGCCCATTTGAATTCACGAGAAGGAAGTTCTCATATATTTTTCCTCATGCAATGCCCTCCTCACGCCCTACTTTAATGCACCAAATGAGTGGATAAGGATGATTGGTTGGCCATTCAAATTCAAAACAAAGTTTGAATTTGAATGAGCAACCAATCTTAGCGCCTTGACCTTATCCTCTTTTAGTGCCTCATTTATTACACATGAAAATATTTCTCATGAAATCACTCATACACAAATTAAGCCATGTCCTCCTCTTCTCACACCCTTAGTGGATACGGATAAATTAGTTTCCATTTGAATTCAAAATTTGATTTGAATTCAAATGTGCAATTACTCATCTTTATCCTCTCACGTGGATAAGACCTTGGTTATTGTTTTAAAAGGAGGAGAAGAGTGGGGCATGTGAAAGAAAAATTTTGGAGAGAAAATCTAGGCGTGAGGAATCCTTGTGTGCAAGGTGAAGGTCTATATCCTTCCGAGAGAAAAAGAAAGAAAAGAAAGAAAAAGTGTGCGCAGGGTTTCAGTGAATTCTTCAGTGTTTCAGCCTAGAGTTCAGGAAGTGAGAAGGTGAGCTACGAGTGTCGTGAGCCCACCAAATTTTAAGGAGATCTTCAATATCCTCTCAAGCATGTCTGTTGATGATCCAGAGTATCTGAAGAATCGATAAACATCGATCGAAGGAGTTCGATCAGCATCGACCGTTGAAAGGGCTCTACCATAAGCTAGCACTCGTGAGGAGTCGATTAGATCGGGAGCTTCATGTGGATGATCCGTAGAGGTCAGACACACTGTGTGGCTGTATCACGATGATTAGACTCTCCCGACGATGATCAGATTGTGGCGATCTACTATCCGCACAAAGGTATTATGTTCTGAACACATTACAGTAAAGTGTTTACTGTTCAAATTTGAATTTCAAATTTAAATGAATGCATGCTATATATCATATTTAGATCTTAGTGTAGGATAAATTTTTATTAATTAATTAGATTAATTAATAATTTTTGCTGTAAAATAATAATTTTGAAAAAGTTTTAAAATTACCATTTTACCCCTGCACTGAATTTTCCCCACAGTTTTCACGTCCATCCGCCGTATTTCATAATCAAAATAGGCTGCAACAGCAAGCAATGTACGGATGAATTTTAGCATGGCTATAGGTGAAAAGGTATCCTAATAGTCAATGCCTTCGCGCTAACTATAACCTTTCGCTACGAGCTTAGCCTTGAATATCTCCACATTCCCATCTGCACTTATCTTTCTCTTGAAGATTCATTTACACCTAATAGATGCAGTACCTTTAGGTGAATCTACCAAGGTCCAGACTTGATTTGAGTTCATCGAGTTAATTTCTGATCTCATTGCCTCTAACTATTTCTCATAGTTGATATCTGATATCACCTCATCATAGGTCTTGGGGTCATCACCATGAGCCCCATTTCTTGTGAAAAATATTTTCTCTACTTCTTCTTGTATAGTACCTAAATATCTTTCCGGAGGATGAAAAACCCTAGTCAATCTACGAGGTGGAAGAGGTTGTGTTAGGACTGGTTCTAATTGATTGGGTTCCTCAGGTTCTTTAGCTCGTTGCTCTTGGGAGACATTCTCCTTGAGCTTAATTATTCTTTCGATGCCACTATCTTGAATAAACTATTTTTCAAGAAAAATAGCATGTCGATTCACAATCACATTGTGATCTTCCAAAATATAGAAATAGAATCTTAATGACTCTTTAGGATATCCTATAAACTGAGCTCTAAAAGATCTGAACTCTAACTTGTCCGCCTGCTGTCTCTTGACATGAGCCGGACAACCCCAAATTCTGAGATGATTCAGACTTGGCTTCCTACCATGCCATATCTCATACGGTGTGGTAGGAACAGTTTTAGAGGGAACCCTATTCAATATATATATTGCTGTCATGAGACAATGTTCCCAAAGAAACTCAGGGAGGTCCGTGAAGCTCATCATGGAATGGACCATATCTAATAGGGTACGATTCCTCCATTCTGAAATCTAGTTGAGTTGTGGCATTCCAGATGGAGTCCATTGAGAGACTATGCCATTATCCTTAAGATAGTCTAGGAACTCTCGACTAAGATATTTGCCTCCTCGATCTGATTGAAGAACCATAATGGGCTTTTCTATTTATTTTTCTACCTCATGTCTGAATTCTTTGAACTTTTCAAAGGCTTCAGACTTGTATTTCATTAGAAACACATATCCGTACCTAGACATATCATCGATGAAGGTAATGAAGTAGACATAGTTGCCTCTAGCCGGCACATCAAATGGGCCGCATACATCTGTATGTACTAGGGCAAATAGGTCTGTGGCCCTTTCTCCATATCCTGTAAAAGGGAGCTTGGTCATTTTGCCTTGAAGGCATGATTCACAAACTGGATATGACTCAAAAGTCAACGGACTCAATAGCCCGGATTTTTCCAATTTGTTAACCCTGTCTTCCGTTATATGACCTAGCCTTAGGTGCCACAGATACCTATCATTTAGACTATCTCTAGGCCTTTTAATTCCTATGGCATTCACATTTTTCTCAATATTAAATACAGATACATCAATATGTAGCTGATAGAGACCATTAATAAGAAAATTATTTGCAACTTTATTATTTTCATAAAATATGTTACAATGGTTCTTATGAAAGCTACTCATATAGCCTTCTTGTGCTAAACATGAAACAGAACTCAAATTCCTACTTGCTGTAGGCACATAATAACAATCTCTAAGAACTAAATCTAATCCTAACGGTAATCGCAGAGGGTAGGTTCCCACGGCCACAGCAGCAACTTCTGCTCCATTCCCGATGCGTAGGATCATATCCCCATCCCTCAGCCTCCTGCTCTCCTCAAGACCCTGCATAGAAGTGCACAAATGAGCACTAGAACCAGAGTCAAGTACCCAACTGGATGCAGAAGAAACCTTAAGATTAGATTCTATAACGAGCATTCCTCCAGAAGGACCATCCTTCTTGTTCTTCAGGGTGGCCAGGCATTGAGGACAGTTTCGCTTTCAATGGCCGTCTGAATTGCAGTGAAAATATTTTTTCTTTTCAGTAGCCTTCTTCTTCGGTTCTGTCTTCTTCTTCTTCCCATCCACCTTCTACTTCTTCGCAGACTTTTTCTTCTTTCCAAAAGATATTCTCTGGGAGGGAGTCTGCTCCACAGTAAGGACTGAGCCTTTTGAACCCTTCAAAGAAAGCTCAGCCGTAAACTTGTTCATTAACTCAGCCAAAATACACTGCATCTTATGCATATGGAAGTTCATAATGAACTGACCATATGCATCAGACAAAGACTGAAGGATCACATCAATCTAAAAATTCTTGTCTAAGATGACATCGAGCTTCTCAAGCTCCTCAAGATCCTTGATCATTGTCAAATAATGATCTTAGACTGACTACCCATCGTGCATTTTAGCCTTAAAAAGCCTTTGGCAGACTTGATACTTGGCTGCGTGACTTTGTTCACCAAACAACTCTTGTAGGTGAGCCAACATTTGGTAGGTAGTTATAATGTTCTCATGCTAGCGTTGCAAGTCATCAGACATGGCACCCAACATATAGTACCTGGATTTGTTATCGTCATCCATCCACTTTTCCAAAGACGCTCTCTGTTCAGCAGTCGGACGTGTTGGCATGGCAGGTGGGTCCTGGTCTAAGACATGAGTCAATTTTTTGAAACCCCAAATAATTCTATAGTTCCTCAACCAGTCCTTGAAATTGGGTCCAGTCAATCTGTGGGTGTCTAGTATTTTGGTCAGGGGGTTGGACGCAGACATGTTTCCTATAGAGAGTCAAGAGTTTCTAGTTAGATTTTGTAATCAGACTTAACCAGTTTGTTTAGGGATTTCATTTTTAAACAAATTAGGCTCTCACTATTTTCTCAAATCCTTACACTCCCTAGGTAGAGATGTGAAAATCTTCATGATTAGTGATTTCTAGTGGGTGGTGCGGTCTCACCGACAGGCTCACCACCTCACCTAACAGTAATTGATGATGGGTCAACCAATGAGTGGACAACTCTTGTCCAATGATTCTCTAATTAAGGTGCACCCAAAACTTGGTCTCTAATTCATGAGGCTCATCGTGCCTGGAATATTGCTCCAATCTTTAGTTAAGTTAGACCCACCATTTGCACGAACTAGATTCCTGATTGGGTCCCTCATCGTATCCGAAATGTTGAGCACAACCTATCCTCTAATCCGTAGCATCCAATGCCTAATGGACATGGTTGCGTCTTTCCGATGCAACTAAGCCACTGTAACTAGCCGAGAATAATCAACCCCGGGAAGGGCCTGCACATCCACAATGGTGGAATACCTTAGACTTAATATTTTCTTAAGAAGATTTGATTTAGGTCTCATTAAATTTGACTTGACATAGTCATAACAATTATGACTAACCTAGTGGCATGGATTAGCTCGAATTGTTAGCCACCTCAAATCAGAACTGAGTCGACACATATGGCCAAGTAAGTGAGACCAGTGGGAGGGATATGACATTAACTTGACAAGAATGCATTCGAGTCGAGTAGCTCTCAATTAAAAATCAATCGATCGCATCTGCCCAACTTACCTTAGACACCAAATTATCGAACCAAAACCAATTGGGTTAGTCTACAATCCAGGCTCTAACCACTGAGCCAAATTAGGTCTTAACTTGATTGAGTCACATCTAAATGTGATTCGACCTTGACCTAGACTTAATCCTATTAGGCTGGTCAATTATTAGCTTTCATGATCCCACCTAACCAACTTTTGATTCGGTTTGATCAACCGCTAGACCTAATTGAGCTACCCAAGCCCGAACCCAATTTTATGAAAATATCTTAGATCTGAAATTCTCAATTTTAGACCTAATTTGATTTCATAAGCTTAATTCATTAATTAAGTCTTGGGTTCATAAACAAAATATGTAAATAAATCTTAGGATTTCAGGATCTAAGATTTTGCAGAAAAATAAATTTTGATTTCTGATTAAGGATGAACGTGCAGCACCTCTACACGATATAAGAACACCCCATTGAATGAGAGGAGAGGGTCTTAAACCCTACTTTGTTCTTATGATCAGACGACCATGAGGAACACCTTAATCAAAAATATTAATTTAAACTACAAAACTAGTTAGATCTAAGTTACATATCATATATATAATTTCAGATCTAACTTATACATACTTTGCATACATCTCATGTATTAAAATCTGATCTAATTAGCATGCTTTCAGATCTGATACATCACATATAATATCTAAAAAATATGATTTAAATTAAACTATTCAATATAAAATCTATTCTAGATATTTACTTGAACAATTCTACAACTAGTCTAGGCATGCAATAGATCAATCTTATGAATTAATTAAATTTTATTTTTTATTTTTTGATCAGAATATAATATTTATAATATCAAAAAAATAAAGAATAAATTAGATCTAATTTATATTTTAATCATATTAAAATATAAAACTATAGGACTATTCGTAGATTAAACTACTCCTAGTCTAGTCATGCATCTCATACATGTTAGATCTACTTAGATTTAATTTTAAATTTTTTTGATTTTAGATTCTATCATATCTAATGTCACATATAAAATCTATTAATATCAGATAAATAAAAATAAAAATTAGATCTAAATTAGATCTGAAATAGAGCCATCAACCTGGCACTGATACCAGTTGAAGGAAAAATCGACTTTTTCCTTGTAGGATCTTCCAGATCTAATGAGATCTGGGATGAAATATTTCAAAAAAAATTATCCTACAATATTTTAGATCTAAGATTTATTAGATCTAGTTCTTATTATCTGATATTAAATCTAAAATTAAATCTAAAAATATGAAGAATAGAGAAATACCTCTAGGGTAACTAGATTACCCTGTAGATGATCGCAACAATGCCCGAGGTTCTAAAATAGCCACACAGTCGCCTGGCTTCTACTAGTATCCACTTGAGTAAGATCTAGATCATCTTCTCCTCACAAATCTTTACTCCAAAAATTAGATCTGGATCTGATCTAGAAGATCTTCGAAAGATCTTCTAAAGCTGGAGCAGCAGCTTCTCGATAAATCTCTGCAGCCTTCTAATCAGGAAGCCACCACACCTTGGACAAGCACCAGATGGATGCCCAATCTCTTGAACGTGAAGAGGGGAGGGAGAAGAGTAGAGGGGAATGGAGAAGTGGAGAGGATTTAGGCTTTTGCTAGTTATTGAGCAGAGTCTCTCAACCCTAGGCGCAGACAGGGTTTAAATAGACCCTGCTGCGCCATGCAGTGCCACATCATTCGATCAATCAAAAAATTTCAATTAATTTTGGAAAAATTTTGATTGGTAGAGTGATGTCATCTGATCATATCAAATAAGTATCCCCACAATCCCTCCTACTGTTGGTGCCAACACTGGATAAGCACAGTGAGATTGGCGCCCCACAGTCCAAGTTGATCAAGGGATCAGAGTCCTCATCTCATGGGACTCTACCCTTATCCACTTGGGATGCACACCCAATCTGAATATGGCACCCACTTTGAGGCTCAATTTAGTAGGTGGACACTCCATAAAAAATCTCCAATGATCTCTTGCCAAGTGGCCTTCAGTCCAAGGTTCATAGGTCAATGTTTGACCAATGTCCTAAAATAAAAATGGCAAGTGACAGGAATTAGCAAGTGTTGTCTTAAATTCATCTCATGAATTAAGATAAGTCTTTTCTGAGCTGGACTGACTGCAGTCAGACTATGAGAAACCTTCTCAAGGTTCTCTGGGTGAGTCAAATTATATTTGGCTCAGTCAAGATAGAAAAGATTACACGAGGAGAAAGTTAGGCTCAATCGTGTGCTAGCACGATTTTCTTGAACCTAATTGGATCTAATCCAAATCAATAGAATTGGGCTAGCTCAATTGATGACATCTAGACCCTAACTCTTATTTGTGTGACCTAGTTAGATTTATTTCTGTATGGTAATGAGACATGTCGTGATCTCATTATCGACATCATCGAAACTCCTTTCGATGGACCAGAACTCTTCTGATTCAGACAATTAGAATGATCGATCATCAAGATCATTCTAATTGCTCCCAAAATCTACCAGTGATACCAAGCAGTATATGGTGGCAACCTATCAGAAATAAAGATGAACCTCTCGGTGTAGCTACCTGTGTGATTGAGTTCTTCTATCATGAGTCCCGATTGAATTAGGGTTAAGGTGAACTCATCAAACCCAACATCAGTCATATGAATCAATCGATCGATCCAAGTCTGATGTGAAACCTTAATGGAAAACTCTTTTCCATTATTTCACTCTACAATGGCCATGGGCTTAAGGACTCGATCTTTCGATCATCATAGGACTACTCTTATCTACCGAGGTTGATAGATCCCATCTTGGTGCAATCTGGTTCCTACAATGAATATGCTACAGCCAACATATATCTCAGGATTTTGAATGGCTAGGAGATCGAGTTATGGTGTAGTCAAACTATAACACACTCAAGGTGAACTATCGATGTACCTCAGGTCAAAGAACTAGACACACAGCTGCAGCATCGAGCTAGTCGTCGACGAGAAGGTAGACTTCCTTATGACTGCTCAAGGTGGTCATGCTCAGTACTCTCATTCTCAATGAGTACCTATACTCTCACTCTGGTATCTCCACACTGTAGACTCAAGACACATCTATTCTAAGAAAGCGATCGTACACCAACCTACCAGATCGATCACCATCCTCATGATGATCCTATGGTCAAGAGCTGTTTATGAGTTAGTTATGTAAATTCATGCCTTAAATTTTTAACTCTTGAAAATATGAATTAACATTCCTACTAACTTAAAGGATGTATCACAGACATAATGTACACAATGTGATAGTAGAATAACCCTTTTATTCATTTATAATCAAAATTACAAATTTGAACTTACATTTGTACAGGAATGTGTCAGCCAATCTGGCATCTAGGGCACACATCTAACAGATGATAGAATATCTATATCAGTATGTATTCTCGAGTTATATTGGTTCGGTATGTTAGAAATATTTCAAGTAATTGACCAATGAAAGCTGAATATGCTATAGATGTATAGGATGCATTTTGGTTCTTGTGATAGTTGTAGAACTGAATGTCATACTATTAGATGCTATGATATTATACTACAAAGATAATGGTCCATAGCCCTTATTAAGAAGCCAAGGTCTCACCAAAAGTTCATGTACATAGAGCAAAAATATACGTGAATACCTTAAATAGAAGTACATAGAGTAAACTCCATATAAGATGCGGTGGGCCCGAGTCACTTAGCCAGCTAAACATCGAAGCCTGTTTTCAGAAGATGGGGCTCAGATATATGACAGATTGGCTTTAGTGTAAGTGAGAGTTTGTTAGCTGTGTATCCTAGAAGCCAATCTTGGCTGACACATACTTTTTTTTAAGACATGTTTTACACTAATGGACAGTCTTTATAACCAATCATGTCATATATGTCCATATTTATCCTAAAAATTAATAAAGATGATTTTATATATTCTCAATATATTGAGAATTTGAGATATACATCATTAGTGGTTAATTTTTAAATGCTCCTGATCGAAAAATCATCATGATGGACAGTGATCAATCTATTCAAGATCGGTGTATGGATCACCTCCCTTTTAGGCAGATGAGTCTCAAATCTATGGTGTAGAGACACTGGGATAAGAATATAGGTGGTTGTTAGAGAATAACTTACACTGAGCATAACCGAAATGTGAAACCACTTGGATGACTACTCACTTATCAGTGATTTTCTCGATGCTACAATGGTGAGACTGGTCCTTTGAACTACAATGTTTTGGCTATTCATAGTGAGGCTACTTAGTTTGACTGTACATTTTCTTGATCTCTAGCCATTCGGGTCCTTATTGTGTATATTGGCTATTGTAGGTTCAGATTTGTTATTTAGAGTAGGATGCACTTAAATGAAATCTATCGATCCTGATAGAAAAGGAGAAGTCCTATGCGATTCGCAAGACTAACTTTAGAAAATCTCTGATCAAAGTAAGAGTGAATACTAGAATAGAGTTTTCATAAAATTCACAGATGAACTCGAGTCGAGCCAATCAAGCATATGACTGATGATAAGGTTTGACGAGTTCTCCATGATCTCCATCTATTCAGGACTCATGATAGAGGAATTGTATTGCACGATAACTGCACCTAGTGGTTCATCTTTTTTGTTCTACTAGGTTGCTATTACATGCTGCTAGATATTACTAGTAGATCATGAGAACTCACTAGGATTATTTTTGAATCAACAATCTTTGTTGAGATGAGTTGGAATCATTCTAGTCCATCGAAAAGTGTTTCGATGATACTGAAGAAAAAATCACCTTTTTCCTGTGTAGGATCTTCCAGATTTCATCAAATCTGGAGCGGAATAAATTAAAAATTTTTATCCTATGCTATTTCAGATCTAATATCTATTAGATCTAATTTTATTATCTAATATTTAAAATCTAAAATTAAATCTAAAAGTATGAGAAATATAGACATACCTCAAGGATAATCTAATTACCCTATAGATGATCGCAGCACTGCCTGAGGTTTTGATGTAGCCACGCAAGCGCCTGGCTGAAAGGAATATGCCCTATAAGCCAATCAAAATGTATAAATTGAAGGATATTCTTTTTGTCTCCTGACAACTCATGTACTGATGTTTTAAATAAATAAAGACATTTAGTTCATCATATGCTGCATCTTATTTTTTATTATGATGAACCCCATAAATTAGAGCTATGATTCTAGGGTTATGATGTGATCATACCAGTGAGACCTAAAACCTTAAAATCCTAATTTTAAATATTCCTAGTCGATGGAACATTGAGTAGGGGATCAATGTTTTCGGTAAGACTGGTACATCCTATGTATGCTCGGTTAAGAGGGTAATTGATCTCACAATTACTTATGTATGACACTAATATAAGGATGTAAGTGTTCATTAGAGAATGAATTCACTGAATTGATCCAATTAAAGAACATCTGATGGAGTCTTATCTACATGTCAACAGATTTTTCTCATAGTGGGAATTGTGCATGTAAATCTTTTGACTTGAGACTGCCATAAAACATTATAAGAATGAATTCATATTTTGGATCATACTCATTCATGATTTAATCATGTACGGGGTGTTCTAGATATGATGGATTGCTTATGAAGGTTGTGAGTAGGTCAATATGGAAACGATCACTTCTAGTAAGAGGAGATCGCATCCTATCTGCTTCAATCAAATAATGATTCAGGAAGACTTTGATCAGAGCATTATAAAAAATTAAAAATAATTTCTAATGTTTCATAAATCGAATCATTATTATTTGATCAAGAGAAATGTGAATATAAAATTGGGTTTGACATTTTTCCATACCCAAACTTATATTCGGGATGCAGGATGATCGTAAGATCAAGTTGCACGATAATTTTCCACTGAAGGGTATTTTTGGTATTTCTATCAAAATTCCATATCTTTCAGGTAGACATGATATGTTGCTAGACGTCAATCATGTCTTGTAAGTTTGATCGAATTAAAGAGTTTAATTCGATCATTAATTAAAAGCTATTCTGATTGATCAAAATGGTTCAGCTTGATTTGACCTAAATCGGCTAGATTGTGTTCTAACCAAATTAGTTTAAATTGCACCTGGACTCACTGCTGGCTAGATGTGGAACCCAATGGGTTACACACAAAGGAAATTGATCATGGGTTTAATTTGATTAAACCATGTTTGCAAGTTGAACATGCTAGCATATGTTGCAAACCCTAGCATTTAGATTCGAATCGAATTCGAATCGGGTTCCGATTTGGGCTAATTTAGAACCAATTTAAGCCAAATTGGATTTGGTCTTGAAATGGGTTCGAAGTGTTTTAATTGGGATTGCTGTTGGGTGCCAAAAACCAGGGAACCACATGCCTAAGAGTCTCTCTCTTGGCGTGTGGATTTAAATCCATGCGCATGAGCCACATGGCGCATGGATAGAGTTGGTGCCACCTTAAATTTGGTCTTATCTATTTTTTCTCTGTAGTTTTTATTCTATGAATGGTTTTTAGATGTCTTAGAAAGCACCTAAGAGTCCTTCTGAGTATTAAACTCCTCATAGAAAAATTAGGAGAAGTGGTAAGAATTTAAATCCATGCGCATGTGTCACATGGCGCATGGATGGGAGATGACGCCCCTTAACTTGGTCTTTCCTATTTTTCTCCATGACTTTTATTCTATGAATGGTTTTCAGATGTCTTAGAAGGTGCCTAAGAGTCCTCCTGAGTATTAAACTCATCGTAGAAAAATTAGGAGAAGAGATAAAGATTAAATCCATGCGCCACCCCTTGGAAGCGCCCCTTGGAAATTTCAAATGGGGAGATAAGTTTTAACTTATCCACGCCCCTTTAATCTCTTGCGCCTTTCCTGACGTTGGCACCCTCTATCTTGGCCATTGGATGGGCTTCCTTCCAGATCCAAAGGCAAGGGTTGATGGCACCAATAAGAGAAGCTTTGTGACTTCTCATGTGAACACCATAAGTTAAGATCGAAGAGTCCTTCTGAAATAAGGCACCTCTTCAACCCAACTTTGATGTACACATGGCATTTTACAATTTATGGGGCATGAGAAATAGAAAGGGGGCATGAGATAAAGTGTGAGTGGGTGTGAGATGTTTTGGTTTGCACCCCTACGTGCAATATAAATAGGGGTGCACGCCGAGGAGTCTTCGTGCATTCAGAATTCTTCCTTCTTTCTTACAAGAGGCTTCTCTTGTCAAATTTTCTTTATTCCTTCTCTCTAGCCTAGATAAGGTCCTGATAAAGGACAAGAAGTCTTCCAAAAGGCTTAGAGAATTAGAATAAAAATTAAGTAGACAAGGAGCAAGAAAGGAAGGCAAGAAAAGGTCCAACAGTGTGACAACAAAGCCAAAAAAAGGAGGTTCTGCCCAAATTGCATTTAAATTCTGATAAATAAAAATTTAATTGTAAAAAATATTTAAATAGATGCTAGTGGGTTGATCGAGTCCCTGTGTGGATAAACATTGGAGGGTGAACATGTGGGCACCTGGTGGAAACCCAGACGGATTGCTGCCGACAACTAAGCACAAATTAGGGTCTAGCGATAAGAGGTATGTTTCTATATCTTTTATTTTGATATTAATGCATATTATATGGTTTAATTTTTGATAAGATGATCTTGGAGTTAGGTTTTGGTTTTTATGATTTCATAATAATTGCTTTGAAATCCATGCTTCCACCATTGTCACAAAATTTTTTAGTGGTATTAGAGCCACCTTGTTAGAATTAAATCATATGATGATATTTTAATAATTTAATGGCAATATTATAAATATGATATGATCATTATTTATGTTTTAATATGATATTAATATGATGAGATCATATTCATTATTTCATAATTAAATTATGATGTATATAATTATGGAATGTTGCTTTGTCATATTGAATTGTGTTCACTATGATGCTAATTTCTTTTATTCATGTATTTAGTATGATATAGAAATTAAATATGCATTAAGACCTGAAAAGCCCTCTGTAAAATGATATTAGGTTGTAGTTAATTAATCAATAGCAAAACCAGTCTATGATGTCTAATTGATCAATCGGTGTCTAGGAAAGTGGTTCATGATTGGTAAAGAAAACGTGGTTTCTAATTGATTCCATTGTCTGACCTGGCCAAATTTATTGATGTCTAAGGAAAGCAACAGGGGGACCCCCACCTCTCTCCCACTTACCTGGCTGATTAGATTAATTTAATTCTTGGCTGGGATCCTCCGTGTTATATTCACTACATTATGGCCTTCCTTCATGCTAGGACATTATTATGTCACGAACCATATTAGGTTTATTGTGTAACCACAAGACCAATTATGGAAACTGACATAATATTATTCTGGTGCATCGAGATGCTTACAGTAATTTTTGAGTATAATGCTTTGTTGTGTAACCATAAAAGTATTTATATTCTATTTTGACTGTATTAAAATGAAGGGTCCTACTTAACTAAAACATTATGGTCTGTTGTGTAAACACAAGGCTATTAATATTTTAGAGGCCAAAGTTTTTATTGAGAATTGCATGAGATGCAATTGGAAAGAGTTTTCTACCTTTAAACTTATAAAAGGTTTGTTGTGCAATCACAAGATCTTTTATAAGGAATTAGGATCTCGATCCCATTAAGAAAATCAATCAGGATTTTCTCAAACATCATACTAGAGGGTTATGATGTCTGATTGTTGCTCCTTGGATTGATTTTGATAATTACAAAGCATTTGAAGGGGTACTAATAATTTTTGCTTGAAAAAGACTTATTGCTTTTCAGGGGCAAAATCATAATTTTATCAAATCTTGATTTGAAAGCATCAAGTGATAGAACAAAATATTTGTAATCCATTGGTGAAAATTTTATTATTTTTGGACTTATATTTTGAAAGATATCTATGTTTGAAAATTTGAGTCGACCCCATGAGTCGACTCATGGCACAATGAGCTGATTGGCACGCAAAATTTTTGGCTGGCACAGTCATGGCACTATCTGTGAGTCGACTCGAGGGGTCGACCCCCAGGCATGAGTCGACCCATGAGTCGACCTCTGCTGTTTTTAGGCCAAATTTACAGAACCTTGATTTTCTGTTGGTGTTCTGGTATTTTTTCACAGAGGTCGACCCATGAGTCGACCCATAAGCATGAGTCGACCCCTGTGATGGAAATATTCCGCAACGGCTAATTTTTAACCCATTTTAAGTACTTTTAATGCTCATTTAATGTGGTCTAACGGCTCTATTTCAGCCTAGATTATTCTCCACCATTCCTTAAAGCTATGAAAGGGATAAAAAGGTGGGAATCATTAAGTAGAATCAAGAAGAAAGATTTTGAAAAGAGGATTTCAAGCTAACTTTTCAGCCCTAAGCAAGAGCTCACTCAAAGCATTCAAGAAGCCTTTAATCCAAGCTCACCAACTCCTCAAGTGCACATTCAAGCCTCCAACCACCTTGAGAAAATCAAAAAGAGTCTTCTTCTCTTTGAGTAAAGTGTATTTAAAGCCTCATTCACTCATTAAAGGAGCTTCATTTGTATTTTCTGAGCTATTGATTGTTATACTCTGTTTAAGTTATTGTTTTTATTTTCGAAGGGTTCCAAAACAAGGGAAGATTGATCCGAACCTTGAATCAGAGTGTATTGGGTTGGCTTGTACCCAAAAAATAAGTGGACTAGCTTGGAATAGCTAGAGTCAGAGTTTTCGACGAGTGTATTCAGGTTGAATACAAGTTAGTGGATTGAAATTTCCAAGTAGGAGCTTGGAGAGTGGATGTAGGTGCAAGATTGGCACCGAACCACTATAAATCTTTTTGTTTGTATTGTGCCTAATTGCTCTACTTTAGAACTTTCTTATTCTTTTGCATTCTTGCATTTAACCATTAGCCTTGAATCAACTATACTCTTCTTATTTATTTAGCTATTGTTAAATATTTTTCATAAGACATAAGTTAAGTTTAAAATTTTTAGAAACCCAATTCACCCCCCCTCTTAGGTTGCATAGCTGGACAACAAGTGGTATCAGAGCCCGGTGCTCTAGCCCTACTTTGATCTAACCAATCAAAGAGCCAAAGATCTATGGCAACTCAAATCGGCACTTATCTAGCCGAGGGACAGTCCACTAACCGACCTCCACTTTTCAATGTGTCCAATTATATCTATTGGAAAGCTCAGATGAAAATCTTCATTCAAGCACTCGACTATGATATGTGGAGTATCATAGTGAACGGCCCTCACACACCCACTAAAATTATTGATGGTGTGGAATCAGCCAAACCCGAAAAAGAGTGGGATAAGGTTGATAAGAAAATGGCCCAATTGAATGCTAAAGCTATGAATATTTTGTAGGAACCAGATCTAGGGTTTCAGGGTTAGATCTTGAAATTTTTTTAAGATCATACAGCGGAAGACTAAAATAAATAAAAATTTATTTTTTAAAATCAGAGAATCCCTAGATCTAAGATCCTATTACATGATTATTACATAGCATTAAATCAAAAATAAAAATATATAAATATAGCATGAACTACATGTTGATCATATCAACACGTTTTTATACCACATCTAATGTATGTATTAAACAATAGATCAGATCTATTACCTTGCAAGTTAGATGCTCTAACCTCGCTTATCCGGGCTTAGGGATGATGTTGCAAGCTGCACACGCATTCGGCCTTTAGGAGTCATCCACACGAGCCCACGAATCTCGATCAGAAGTCCTGCTTTAGGAAATCAGCACAGTATGCTAGTACTGCGCTGATCCTTCTTTGATGGTTGATCAGATGCCTCCTTCTTCTTGATTTGGACTCTTCTAAAGATGGAAAGTAGAAGGAGGAGTTTGAGATCTGAGACACTCTCAGGAAACTCAATATGGAGGGAGGAAAGATATGAAAACAAAAACCCTAGAAGAAGACCCTCTTCTTCTTCACGTTTTTCTCTCTAAACACCCTAACTTGTGTCTTTTATATCTCCACAACCCAAAGGTATTTCTCTCTAATTTTTGGATAAAACAAAGGACTCTCAAATCTCTGAGTTCTCCTAAAATTTCATAAATAAACTCATCTTATATAGAGAGATATGATAGAGTCTTTGTCTAGGTCAAACACCTAGTCAAGGCTTATCCAAACATGGCAAGTTAAGGGATGCCCAACTCTTGAGCACCTCCTTCATATTTTCATGCATGGATCATCAGAAAAGGGTGCACAATGTATACCCTAAAAGCCATGAAAATTTCAAAAAAAAATTGGATAAATTTGGTGCAAAATTGAAAGAGTTTTGGATTTCTAAAACTCTACCTCATAGAATTCGAAATCCAAACTTATTCCTTTTAGATTTGATCCAAACCACCTTCCATGTAAGAAAGAAGAGAGGAGACCTTTTGTGAATGTGGGAGAGATCTGGGAGAGGGCTTTTGTTTCACAAAATAAGTGGAGATTGACGTTGAATAAGAGAGAGGGCATGGAGAAGGCTTATGTGGCGCAAGGTGGAATCCTAGTCTTACTAGGATTCTGTCTTATGACTTGTTTTAATTTGGTTTCCCAAACCAAATCAAATCAAAATTAAATTAACTCAATTAAAATAGGTATTAACTCAATTAAAAACCTAATTTAATCAGATTAAATTAGATTTAAATTTGATTTAATTTTCTAATCAAATTAGAAATTAGATTGACCCAAGTCCTAGTTGAACTAGGACTAGTTTTTCCTTGCACTTGGCTTATCCAATAAACCAATTGGACTTGATCCAATCAAGCCCAAACCAAATCTAATTAAATAATATTTAATTAGACTTAATCTCAGCCCATTGGCTTAATCAAATTAAGCCAATTAGCAATCAAATTGCTAATCGATCCTCCTGCAACACTTATACTGGGTTAAATGTCAATCGTATTGATCATTCAATCCTAGAACGATTCTTAATCGTTGATCAACCATCTGATCGGATCATGAACTCTAATGTGTGTGACCTCATAAGTCCGAACCTAAGCCGGTAGCATAGAAATAAATTCCTATACCAATCGAAGTGACCATCTAGCAATGGTACCCGACGACTGGATAGGTCGAATGTGTAGAACAACATCCTTAGAACCCATGCGGATATAGTTTTCATATAATTCATCCCCTTGACCAAAATGATCATAGGACACCCCAGAGCTCAACTGTCAACTCTGATCAGGTTGTCCACATTGTATTTCAAAATATCAAATCCATCAGATGGATTACCCTGGCCAAGATTTTGCTAAATTGAAATACAGCGACTCATTCTTCTCCAACTCTTGGAGTGGTCAATCCATCTCGATCACACTCTGACTTCGCAAGTACTTGACTGTGCCCAGAAGCCTTCCATCCCTGAATTAGAAATTCAGTTAGTCCAGTACCAAAGCACAGTGAGTTGCTTGCAAGTCACTGAGGCGATCTCAAGTCTAAGGGACACTTATACCTATATCCCATCAGAGACATTCTCGACAGCAGAATGCTCTGGAGTTGATCACATTCAATGATGATGTACCCTTACATCTCACCTGTATGCCATACCAGTGTCTCCACACTCCTTGGTTAAGAGGACAACCAACCCTTATGGCCTACAGTGACCTATACTCGATAGAAGCTGTCGTCCTTATTAACAGCTTATCATTTGGTCGTGAATAGTTTTAAGGACTAATCGATAAATCCTCTCTTTATCGAACTTAAATAGTCCTAAGGACTTCATCATAACAACGGAGTTCATTAGAAGATGAAAGCTTATGATGAAAATGTCAAATATATTTTATTTATTAACAAATCAATTACAATACTTGGTTGCTCAACCGTCAACAGCTTGACGATTGGCTTTTTGGGACACATTTCTCAACAACTCTCACTTGTCCTAAAGCCACTCGGCACAGTATCTAATACCCATCTTCGACTTGTGGTTGTCGAACTCCTTTATTGCCAGGGCTTTAGTGAAGGGGTCGGCTAGGTTCTCCTTTCCATCGATCTTCTGAAGGTCGACGTCACCTCGATCCACGATCTCTCGGACTAGGTGGAAGCGGTGCAAGATGTGCTTCATCCGCTGATGTGCTTTTGGTTCCTTCACCTGAGCTATGGCACCAGTGCTGTCGCAGTAGAGCAGGACTGGACCATCGAGGGAGGGTGCTACTCCGAGCTCAGTGATGGATTTTCTCAGCCACACAGCTTCTTTCGCGGCATCTGATGCTGCGATATACTCCGCTTCACAAACAGAGTCTGCCACAGTATGCTGCTTGGAACTCTTCCAGCAGATGGCTCCACCATTCAGAGTAAGGATATAACCCGACACGCTCCTGCTGTCATCATGGTCAGATTGAAAGCTAGAGTCTGTGAACCCCACAAGTTTCAGATCTGACTCGCCATAAACCAACCTTTGGTCCATAGTATTTCTCAAATACTTAAGAATGGCTTTAACCACTTTCCGATGGTTTTCTCTAGGATCAGATTGGTATCTACTCACTACACCTATTGAGTATGCCACATCTGGTCTTGTACATGTCATGGCGTACATGATAGATCCCACGACTGAAGCATATGGGACTCTACTCATACGCTCTCTCTCTTCAGGAGTTGTCGGACAATCCTTCTTAGAGAGAGAAATTTCTTGGCCTATCGGTAGATAGCCCTTCTTGGAATTCTCTATGCTGAACCTCTTCAGCACAGTGTCTATGTACATGGACTGGGATAACCCAAGCATCCTTTTAGATCTATCCCTATAGATCTTCATCCCTAGGATGTAGGATGCTTCACCCAAGTCCTTCATGGAGAACTGTGATGACAACCAAACTTTTATTCCCTGTAGTACGAGGATGTCATTCTCGATTAAGAGAATGTCATCTACGTACAAGACAAGGAATACCACAACTGGACCATTTGCCCATTTATAGATGCAGGGCTCTTCTCCATTCTTAATGAAGCCATACGTTTTGATCACCTTATCAAAACACATGTTCCAACTCCGAGAAGCTTGCTTCAGTCCATAAATGGATCTCTGAAGCTTGCACACCTTGGACTCATCTGTGGATGTAAACCCCTCAGGTTGTATCATATACACCTCTTCGGTTAGCTCTCCATTCAGGAAAGCTGTCTTTACATCCATCTGCCAGATCTCATAATCCAGATGGGCAGCTATTGCAAGCATTATCCGAATAGATTTGAGCATTGCCACAGGGGAAAACATCTCGTCATAGTCAATACCATAACGTTGACGATACCCCTTGGCTACCAGACGGGCTTTATAGGTCTCCACCTTTCCGTCTGCGCCCCTCTTCCTTTTGAAGACCCATTTACACCCAATGGGTTTAACCCCTTCAGGTGGGTCAACCAATGTCCATACATCGTTGACCTTCATAGACTCCATTTCGGATTTTATGGCTTCAAGCCATTTCTCGGAATCAGGTCTCTGCATTGCATCCATATAGGTGATCGGATCCTCATTATTCTCATCAAGTTCGATGGGATCACCGTCCCGGACTAAGAAACCGTAGTATCTGTCTGGTTGACGTGGTACTCTACCAGATCGCCTTAATGGTGCAGGTACATTGGGCTCCGGATATGATCTAATCATATCAGACTCAGGTTCAGCTATTGGTGTCGGTCCTTCTACCTGTTGAACTTCATCAAGTTCAATCTTAGAGGCAACGGTTCCTTCACCAAGGAACTCCTTTTCTAAAAATATTGCCTTAAGGCTGACGAACACCTTTTGTTCATCAGCATGGTAGAAAAAATATCCTTTTATCTCTTTGGGGTACCCTATGAATGAGCATTTGTCAGACCTAGGTCCAAGTTTGTTTGTGACTAATCGTTTGACATAGGTCGGGCACCCCCAGACACTAAGGTGTGAAAGTGCTGGCTTACGTCCCGTCCATATCTCATATGGAGTTTTAATTACAGACTTACTTGGAACTCTATTTAATAGATAACAGGCCGATTCGAATGCATATCCCTAGAAGGATATCGACAAGCTAGCAAAACCCATCATGGATCAGACCATGTCTAACAGAGTCTGATTCCTCCTTTCAGACACACCATTATGCTGTGGTGTTCCTGGAGGAGTCCATTGGGAGAGAATCCCATTCTCTCCTAGATATGTGAGAAACTCACTAGAAAGGTATTCTCCTCCTCGATCAGATCGAAGAGTTTTAATACTCTTCCCAGTTTGTTTTTCTACTTCACTTCGGAATCGTTTGAACATTTCAAATGAATCCGACTTATGTTTCATCAGATAGATATATCCATATCTGGATAGGTCATCCGTGAAAGTTATGAAGTAGAAATATCCACCTCTAGCACTTGTTCTCATGGGCCCGCATACATCAGTATGTATTAGGCCCAAGAGCTCAGTAGCTCTCTCACCTTTTCCAGTAAAAGGTGACTTGGTCATTTTACCAAGAAGACAGGACTCATAGGTTGGAAGTGATTCACAATCACTGACTTCGAGGATTCTCTCTTGAGTCAACCTGTTTATTCTGTTCTTGTTTATATGACCTAGCCTACAGTGCCATAAGTAGATATCTGACACACTATCTAATCTAGGGTGCTTGCCAGTAGAATAGACTCTTATCAGGCTTGATCTTTTTGGTCTGGCTCTACACTGATATCCCAGCCTGAACTTGCACCTTCTTCACTTTCTTCTTCTTGTTCTTCTTCCCTTTCTCAAAAGGTCGAGAACCAAAAGATGAACCTCCCACTAAGTTCACCGACTCCTTGTGAAGTTGGTGATCCTTCTCAAAGTTCTGAAGCAACCCCAGTAACCCGTGGTAGTTCTCTTCAGGCTTTGTCATTCTGTAATGAGTGAGGAATGGGAGATATGACTTGGGCAGCGAGTTCAGTATTACATCTTTCCCAAGCTGCTCATGCAAGGAAAAGCCGAGCTTGCTCAATCGTTCCATCAGCTGGATCATGTACAATACATGATCAGTGACAGAGGGACCATCCTGCATTTTGGCGTTGAAGATGGCACAACTAGTCTTGTGCCTCTTGATGTCATCAGATGTGCCAAAGGCATCCTCCAACACTTAAAGCATGTCCTTTGGCTGAGCCATCTCGAATCTACGACTGAACTCGTCGCTCATGGCAGCCAGCATGATACAGCGCACCGTGGTCCGATCACTGAGCCACTTCTGGTAAGTGTCTCTGACTGTTCCACGTGCATTGACAGCTGGCTCCTCAGGTGCAGGATCCATTATCATATATAGGATCCGTTCATGCTCCAGGACTATCTTCAACTTTCGGTACCAGTTATCGAAGTTGGGTCCCACCATCTTATCATTGTCCAACAATGATCGGAGTGATAGGGAAGTGGCTATATTTGCACAAAAGAGAACCATAACCTAATTAGTAATTGATTCATTAAACCTAAAGATTTGGACTTTAATCAAAAGGTTTCTCTCACTATTTTATTCGAATTGGTAGCCTCTACCTCGAATTCGAGAAATTACCCTAATTCCTTAGTGGGTACTAGAATCCACTTAGACTGCACACAAGCCCAACTTTGGTTGGCCAACCCATGTACATCTAAGGGTAGGTTCATAACCAATTGTTTCTCTAAATAATTTCTAGTAATTTTAATTTTGCCCCAGAAACCTAATCAGTAGGCTTTGGCCTCCACTGTAAGAATCCAGTTAGGTCCAACCATTAACATGATCATACTTGGTGTATCTAACCAACGAATGATTAAGCCCAACTTTGGTTGGCTCACCTAACCACCATTAGAGAGACACTTCCAAGTCGTCATATGATGAGTGATAATTTTATTAGTCAACAAGCACCAGGCCTTTGGGTCTGCAATGATTATTGAGTTAATGGACTCATTATCAAACACCTTAATAGGAGGCTATGACTCAGTTATCTCCATAACTTTATCATTTTAAGGACCTAATAATTTTAGAAGATTTAAATAATATAGAGGATGAGGTCAAATGAACTAGCTTATCATGATCCTCCCACTGGCTTCACCAAGTCAGCTTAAGGGAGACCATTAAAAGGGCTGGTCTAGGAGCACCTAAATCAGTCACACTGATTTACCTAGCTGATATGGGTCAGCTCGAATAGTCAAGTGATCCGATCAAAACATAATTTCACCAAGAGACCAGGTAAGTTCGATCAATGGGAGGGTCCGCCAAAGCTTGCCTTAGACACCATCAGAAATGGCCAGGTAAGCGGGCTCCCAATTAAAAACCACCGGTCTGGTTTACCTTAGACACCAACTGGTTTAATTAGTTTCGATTAGATCAACCTAACAGTTTATGCTAGACCGCTTAGCCAAAAATCAAGTCCATTTGGTTCTCGTTAAAGACATGGACTTGACCAACTACAACTATTGTAATTGATCTAGAGAATCCTTGACCTAATCTAAGACAACAATTGATTAGATTTAGTCAATTCTCTAATTAAGTCCATCTTTAATCTAACCATAGGTCTAACCCAATTAATGGACCTAATTCCCACTAACCCATTAACCCAACGTGTTATGATTTGTATCTTAGGTTCTTCAATTCACAATCCTAGAACCTAATCAAACAACTTCTTAATTCTTAATTAAGTTTTGGGCTGAGGGTTGGGTTTGGCTTTTCAAAAAATAATTTTCATATTTGTAAAATAATTTTACAATATGATTCTACCAACCATATTGCATGTTTGATTCATAATCAAGATACAAGTGAAATAAACATGAAACTACTTTAGATCTAATCTAAACAGGTTCATGAAATTGAAATAATTTCAACTTTAAACAATTTCTTTGCACAAAAATTATTAACAAAGATATTTTATTTTAGATTTAAATATCTTTTAAATCTAATAAATCATAAATTTAATCTAGATCATATCTAACAAATTTATAATTAAAGATAGATCTACACAAACTAGGACAACCTTTGCACTGTAAGGGGTAAACCTTACAGCAGGACAACCTTGCAGTTTGTGATTGATCTAAAATTTTAATTTCAGATTTAATAATCAGATTATAAATTAGATCTAATCTAAGAAATAATCTAAGTATGTATAAATAATCATGTAATAAAAAACTTAGGCTCTGATACCAATTGTAGGAACCAGATCTAGGGTTTCAGGGTTAGATCCTGAAACTTTTTCAAGATCATACAGCGGAAGACTAAAATAAATCAAAATTTATTTTCTAAAACCAAAGAATCCATAGATCTAAGATTCTATTACATGATTATTATATAGCATTAAATCAAAAATTAAAATATATAAATATAGCATGAACTACATGTTGATCATATCAACATGTTTTTATACCACATCTAATGTATGTATTAAACAATAGATCAGATCTATTACCTTGCAAGTTAGATGCTCTAACCTCGCTGATCCGGGCTTAGGGATGATGTTGCAAGCCGCACATGCATCCGACCTCTAGGAGTCGTCCACACGAGCCCACGAATCTCGATCAGAAGTCCTGCTTCAGGAAATCAGCACAGTATGCTAGTACTGCACTGATCCTTCTTTGATGGTTGATCAGGTGCCTCCTTCTTCTTGATTTGGACTCTTCCAAAGATGGAAAGTAGAAGAAGGAGTTTCAGATCTGAGACACTCTTAGGAAACTCAAGATGGAGGGAGAAAAGATATGAAAATAAAAACCCTAGAAGAAGACCCTCTTCTTCTTCACGTTTTTCTCTCTAAACACCCTAACTTGCATCTTTTATATCTCCATAACCCAAAGGTATTTCTCTCTAATTTTTGGAAGCAACAATGGTCTCTCAAATCTCTAAGTACTCCTAAAATTTCATGAAGAAACGCATCTTATATACAGAGATATGATAGAGTCCTTGTCTAGGTCAAACACCTAGTCAAGGCTTATCCAAACATGGCAAGTTAAGGGATGCTCAACTCTTGAGCACCTCCTTCATATTTTCATGCATAGATCACCAGAAAAGGGTGAAAAATGTATACCCTAAAAGTCATAAAAATTCTAAAAAAAATTTAGATAAATTCGGTGCAAAATTGAAAGAGTTTTGGATTTCTAAAACTCTATCTCATAGAATTCGAAATCCAAACTTATTCCTTTTAGATTTGATCCAAACCACCTTCCATGTAAGAAAGAAGAGAGGAGACCTTTTGTGAACGTGGGAGAGATCTGGGAGAGGACTTTTGTCGCACAAAATAAGTGAAGATTGACGTTGAATAAGAGAGAGGGCGTGGAGAAGGCTTATGTGGCGCAAGGTGGAATCCTAGTCTTACTAGGATTCTATCTTATGACTTGTTTTAATTTGGTTTCCCAAATCAAATCAAATCAAAATTAGATCAACCCAATTAAAATAGATTTTAACTCAATTAAAAATCTAATTTAATCAAATTAAATTAAATTTAAATCTAATTTAATTTTTTAATCAAATTAAAAATTAGATTGACCCAAGTCCTAGTTGAACTAGGACTAGTTTTTTCTTGCACTTGGCTTATCCAATAAATCAATTGGACTTGATCCAATCAAGCCCAAACTAAATCTAATTAAATCATATTTAATTAGACTTAATCTCAGCCCATTGGCTTAATCAAATTAAGCCAATTAGCAATCAAATTGCTAATCGATCCTCCTGCAACACTTGTACTGGGTTAAATGTCAATCGTATTGATAATTCAACCCTAGAACGATTCTTAATCGTTGATCAACCATCCGATCGGATCATGAACTCTAATGTGTGTGACCTCATAGGTCCGAATCTAAGCCGGTAGCATAGGAATAAATTTCTATACCAATCGAAGTGACCATCTAGCAATGGTACCCGACGATCGGATAGGTCGAATGTGTAGAACAACATCCTTAGAACCCATGCGGATATAGTTTTCATATAATTCATCCCCTTGACCAAAATGATCATAGGACACCCCAGAGCTCAACTGTCAACTCTGATCAGGTTGTCCACATTGTATTTCAAAATATCAAATCCATCTGATGGATTATCCTGGCCAAGATTTTGCTAAATTGAAATACAGCGACTCATTCTTCTCCAACTCTTAGAGTGGTCAATCCCATCTCGATCACACTCTGACTTCGCAAGTACTTGACTGTGCCTAGAAGCCTTCCATCCCTGAATTAGAAATTCAGTTAGTCCAGTACCAAAGCACAGTGAGTTGCTTGCAAGTCACTGAGGCGATCTCAAGTCTAAGGGACACTTATACCTATATCCCATCAGAGACATTCTCGACAGCAGAATGCTCTGGAGTTGGTCACGTTCAATGATGATGTACCCTTATATCTCACCTGTATGCCATACCAATATCTCCACACTCCTTGGTTAAGAGGATAACCAACCCATATGGCATACAGCGACCTATACTCGATAGAAGCTGTCGTCCTTATTAACAGCTTATCATTTGGTCGTGAACAGTTTTAAGGACTAATCGATAAATCCTCTCTTTATCGAACTTAAATAGTCCTAAGGACTTCATCATAACAACGGAGTTCATTAGAAGATGAAAGCTTATGATGAAAATGCCAAATATATTTTATTTATTAACAAATCAATTACAATACTTAGTTGCTCAACCGTCAACAGCTTGACGATTGGCTTTTTGGGACATATTTCTCAATATATTCTATATTATGCTCTTGATGCTAACGAATTTAATCGCATTTCAACTTGCTTGTCTGCTAAAGAAATAGGGGATAGGTTAGAAGTAACCCATGAAGGAACCAATCAAGTAAAGGAGTCCAAAATTAACATGCTCGTGCATAAATATGAATTGTTTAAAATGGAGCATGATGAGTCCATAACTGAAATGTTTACTCACTTTACTGATATTATAAATAGTTTAAAGAGACTTGGTAAGTTCTATTCTAATAGTGAGCTTGTAAGAAAGATTCTCAGGTCCTTACCAAGAATTTGAAAAGCCAAAGTGACCGCCATCCAAGAAGCCAAGGACTTGAACATTCTACCCTTCGAAGAGCTTCTTGGATCGTTGATGACACATGAGCTGAGCATGAAACAACATCAAGAGGAAGAAGTCAAAAAGAAGAGAACAATCACCCTCAAATCCACAGCTCAACCAGATGAAGAATCTGATGACATCGAAAATGAAGAAAGGATGAAGAGATGGCACTCATTACCCAAAGGTTCAAGAAGTTTTTGAGAAAAAGGAAACAAGGAATGAGGAAGAGGCCACTCACAAAAGGGGAACAGAGCAAAGAAAAAAATAAAGACCAACCCCTTATCTGCTATGAGTGCAAGAAATTGGGACACTTCAAGTTCGAATGCCCACAACTGAAGAAGGGTCTCAAAAAGTACAAGAAGAAGGCCATGATGGCCACTTGGAGTGGGAGTGATGACTCAAGCTCCGAAGAGGAAGACTCAACTGAACAAGCCAACTTGTGCCTTATGGCACATGAAAATGAGGTAAATTTTGAAACTCCTAGTGACTTTACATTTGAAGAACTGCATGAAGCCTTTTATGATTTAATTGATGAACTAAAGAAACTAGGGATAAAGAACAAAGATCTAAAATCAAAAAAATCAATCTTTACTGAAACAAAATGAGAGCATTTCAATTAAAAAATCTACCCTGGTTCAAGAAAATCAAAATTTAAAGAATAAAATTGCCAAGCTAAAATCAATAGTTGAAAAATTCACCTTGAGTTCTAATAAACTTAATATGATTCTTGAAAATCAAAAGGTCGTGTATGATAAGGCTGGACTTGGCTATAAACCATTGAAGAAAAAAAAGTATTTGAAAAATATCTATGTAAACTCTTTAAGTAACAAGTTGTCTAATATTACTTGCTTCAAATGTGGTAGAGTAGGACACAAGTCATATACTTGCTTCTCTAACAAATCTGTAAACTCAAATGTAAAGAAAATATGGGTTCCAAAAGGAACCATTATGACTAACCAAAAAGGACCCAAGAAAGCTTGGGTACCTAAAACAAAAACTTGACTTTTGCCTGCAGGTGTGTCTAGCATCCCAAGGAGGAAACAGAAAATGATATCTTGATAGTGGATGCTCGAGACACATCACTGGTGATGAATCCCAATTCATCACTCTTGATGCTAAGAATGGAGGGATAGTCATCTTTGGAGACAATGGCAAAGGAAAGATCATCGGTATAGGTAACATTGGTATCACTCCCTCCAAATATATTGAAAATATTTTGTTAGTAGATGGTTTAAAGCATAATTTACTAAGCATTAGTCAATTTTGTGATAAAAGATATAAAGTTATTTTTGAATCTTCTATTTGCATTGAAACTAATCCTATTAATGATGGTATTAAATTTGTTGGACATAGATATGGTAATGTTTATATGGTAGATTTGAATGATCTATCCAAGATAAACATGCAATGCCTAGTATCTTTGAATATCAAGATTAATGAGACTAGTTGGCTTTGGCATCGTAGGCTTGTACATATTAGCATGCATTCACTTTCAAAACTCATTAAGAAGGAATTGATTCTTGGTTTGCCAAAATTGAATTTTGAAAAGGATAGAATCTGTGATGCATGCCAACTAGGTAAACAAACAAGAGTTTCATTTAAATCTAAAAATATTATTTCAACCTCTAGACCTTTAGAGCTATTACACATGAATTTATTTGGACCTACTAGAACTACTAGTCTAGGAGAAAAATAATATGGTTTTGTAATAATTGATGATTTCTCTCGTTTTACATGGGTTTTCTTTTTAGTACACAAAGATGAAATTTTTCAAGTTTTCACTAGATTTTACCGAAAAGTCACTAATGAGAAAGAATTTTCAATTCAAAATATTCTAAATGATCATGGAACCGAATTTGAAAATCAAGACTTTGAAAAATTTTGTGATAAAAAAGGGATAGGTCACAATTTTTCAGCACCTAGGACACCCCAACAAAATGGGATAGTAGAAAGAAAAAATAGAACCTTAGAAGAAATAGCCCATACCATGCTATGTGAAAGCAACCTTTCAAGATATTTTTGGGTGGAAGTAATTAACACAGCATGTTACATCTTAAATCGTGCTTTGATTAGACAAATTTTAAAGAAAATCCCCTATGAGCTTTGGAAAGGAAGAAAACCTAATATTGCATATTTTCATATTTTTGGTTGCCGATGTTTTGTATTAAATAATGGTAAAAAAAGACTTGAAAAATTTGATGCAAAATCCAATGAAGCAATTTTTTTTGGTTACTCCTCCTCTAGTAAAGCTTTTAGGGTTTTTAACAAAAGAACCTTAGTAGTAGAGAAGTCTATACATGTTGTCTTTGATGAAACTAACGATCTTCCTTCAAGGAAGAATGAAGGTATTGATGATGCAGATCCTCTTATAGAAGGAATGAAGGAGATCACTCTGAAAGATTCAACAATTCAAGATGATGAGGAACATGAAGATAAATAGGATGAGGAAGGTGAAGAATATCAAGAACAACCTCAAGGTACAAATGACCTACCCAAAGAATAGAGGTATGTTCACAATCATCCTAAGGAGCTAATTATTGGTGATCCTACGCATGGGGTAAGAACTCGTTCTTCACTTAAAGATATATTCAATCATTATGCTTTTGTCTCTCATCTTGAACCTAAAACCATTGAAGAAGCTAAAAATGATTATAATTGGATTAATGCAATGCAAGAGGAACTTAATCAATTTGAAAGAAATAATGTATGGACTTTAGTATCAAGACCTAAAAATTATTCAATAATTGACACAAAATAGAATTTTAAGAATAAATTAGATGAACATGAAAATGTAATAAGAAATAAAGCAAGATTAGTTGCTAAAGGTTATAATCAAGAAGAAGGAATTGATTTTGATGAGACCTTTGCACCTGTTGCTAGACTAGAGGCAATTAGACTTCTACTTGCATATGCTTACTTTATGAAATTTAAATTATTTCAGATGGATGTCAAAAGTGTATTTTTGAATGGATATATTGCTGAAGAAGTCTATGTAGAACAACCCTCAGGTTTTGAAAATCATGCTTTTCCTAATCATGTTTTTAAATTAAATAAAGCCCTATATGGTTTGAAACAAGCACCCAGGGCTTGGTATGAAAGGCTAAGCAAATTTTTACTCGTTAATGATTTTTCAAGAGGCAATGTAGACACAACCCTTTTCATTAAAAGAAATCAAGATGATATATTAGTTATACAAATATATGTTGATGACATTATTTTTGGGTCTACTAATGAATCTCTTTGTCAAGACTTTGCTAAGCTCATGCAGGGGGAGTTCGAGATGAGCATGATGGGAGAACTTACATTCTTCCTCGGACTCCAAATCAAACAAACAAAGGAAGGAATCTCCATCACCCAAAGCAAGTACACAAGGAAATTACTCAAAATATTTGGAATGGAGAACTCCAAAGCAATTGGCACACCCATGAGCCCTTCATGTAAGCTTGACAAGGATGAAGAAGGTAAAAGTATAGACTTAAAATATTATAGAGGTATGATTGGCTCTCTACTATATTTAACTGCAAGTAGACCTGATATCATGTTTAGTGTCTGTCTTTGTGCTCGATTTCAATCTAATCCTAAAGAATCTCACTTGAATGCTGTTAAAAAAATCTTTAGATATTTGAATGGTACTCAAACTCTAGGATTATGGTACTCTAAGGACTCATTAATTGATTTAATTGGATATTCAGATGCTGATTTTGCTGGATGTAGATTAGATAGAAAAAGCACTAGTGGAACTTGCCAATTTCTTGGAGTTAACCTAATCTTCTGGTTTAGCAAGAAACAAAATTCGGTAGCACTGTCTACGGCCGCAGCCGAATACATTGCAACCGAAAGTTGTTGTGCTCAAATCTTATGGATTAAGCAACAACTCGAAGATTTTGGTATCAAACTTAATGAAACACCCATAAGATGTGATAACACTAGTACCATAAATCTTACTAAAAATCCAATTCAACATTCTAGGTCTAAACATATTGAAATCAGGCATCACTTTATAAGAGAACATGTTTAAAATAAAGACATAATTTTTGACTATATTTGTACTGAAAAATAATTAGCCGACATCTTTACAAAGGCTCTAAGTGAAGATAGATTCTGTGAAATTAGGAGAGAACTAAGAATCCTTGATCCATCTGCTTAAATATCTCTCTGATTTCAAAGAATCAATGTCAAAAACTCTTTGAACTCAATTCTCATCATTTCTCTTGGGCTTAAAAGCTCAAAATTATCATTCTTATAATTGATCATTGAGCAAATATCCTTCTCCTAAAGTTTTTAATTTTTTAAAAATTGTTCATCATTTTTTTTGAAATTTTGTGAACCATGAGTCGACCCCCTAGGATCGACCCAATGGCAAACTTGCAGTTTTGGCCAAAATCCTATGGGTTCTTCTCTTTTTGATTAAAATCCCTTTCAATGAGCCGACCCATTCCACCGTCTTCTTCCTCCCTCCAAAACCTAAGGTCGCCTTCTTCTTCCTCTCCAAATCTAAGGTCTACCCCTAAAATCCTTCTCCCATCACCCCTTACACCTCAAATTGCCCTTGGGAACCGAGCTCTTCCCATTTTCCTCCCTTGATTGGAGCGGTTGGAGCGTGCCCTAGCTTCCACCCTTCTCCTCCAAATCGGGGTTTCACTCTTCCAAAAATTCCTATTCTTCCCCTAAAATCCCTCTATCTCTTCACACTTTGGACCTCTTAAGACCCTTGCTTGCTCTAGTGGTGGAAATGGCTCCAAAAATGAAGCTCCCACAAAGAAGGAAGTCGGTCCGTGAGTTGGAAGAGGGTGTGCGTAGGAAAAGACAGGCTTTTCAGACCTCATCTGCTTCCATTCCTGTTTCGACATCTGCTCCAGGTTCTTCTCGGTCTCCATTAAGCCCCAATAAAGTTTCCTTATCTGTTAGAAAGGTAGAACCCGGAAAAAATGTAGACTTCAGATTTTTTGAAAAAGAGAGGTTCTCCATTGGTTCAAAAATCAAAGATCAAGGTTGGAGATTTTACTATTCACTTAAAGAAGTTACCTATGTGGATTTGGTTAGAAAATTTTATCTGAACTTGTGCTATGGCAATGGAACAGTAACATCCACTGTTAAGGGTATAGATATCTGTTTAGATCCTGTACTTTTGGGAGAGATTCTTCATTTGCCCTGTGAGGGATACTCAAATATGGAACTCCCAGTCAAGGAAGAAGAAATTAATGTGATTTTAGGAGGAACCTACTCGGGAAGCCTAAACAAACTAGAAGCCAAGATCCTGTCCATTGAGATGAGGATACTACATCAATTGGTAGCAAAGCTTTTCTTTTCTAGAAGTGGTAGACATGACCTCCTTTTAGGCTAAGACATCTGCATTATGTTTCATGTGATTACCCAAACCCTCCTAAACCTCCCTACATTAATGATAGAAGCCATGAGGGAAACCCTGAATAGATCCAAGGCACATCTGCCTTTCGGTATGGCCCTCACATTGGTATTCAGGAGGTTTGGAGTTAGTTTTGAGGGGGAGACAGCAGCTAGGCTTTCTCACTCTGACACCATCAACCAACATACTTTGCACCGCATGGGATTTACTAGGACTGATGGTGGTTGGACTAAGGGTGCAGAAGAGAGAGTTGAGGATAGAGCTGAGGAAGAAGGTCCTTCATCACCCCTCCATGATATCAGGACAGCTTCTCCAGACATTCAGTTTGTTTCAGATCCCGAGGCTGGCCCTTCAGAGTCTACTAGGAGGCACACTCCAGTCCAGTAGCCAGACAGCAGAGCATTTCCCTCAGAGATCAGATTGGCTGATGACCAGATTGAGATGATCTCTCAGCGTGTGGCTTTCTTACTTTCTCGACAGTGGGGCACTTCAGCTTTTGCATAGAGATCCACATCACTTGATGCATCTGATTCGACTTTGATCCCTCACATCTCCACTATCTTTCAGATGATCTCAGATCAATCAGTTCGCATTCAGCAGCTTGAGGGTTATATATTGAGACTGACTGGGAGAGTACTTGACTTGTAAGGGCAAGTGTTAGCTCTGGCACATCCACAGCCACAGGAGTGCACCATTGAGGTCTCAGACCTATCTATGGAGGCAGCCAGACTTAGAGGAGTATTGGAGAGTGGATTTGATTTCCTGAGGAGAGAGATCAGAGGCTCTAGTGAGCATGCATCCACCCAGTTCACTACACTGCTACAATCTATTTCGAGAGCTCTGAACCTTCTGGACACCATCAGACTCTCTCTTACAGTTCAGTCTGTTGCTTCTCAGCCTTCAGGATCATCTCACCCACCCACTCGTGCCGGCACCTCCACTCGTGGCAGAGGCAGACGGGGTAGAGGTCGAGCCCTTGGTCGTGATCCTTCATCTCCCCACCCCATCTCCGATACATCTGACTCTGATCCATCCAGTCATGAGCTCTACAAGATCCTTGTAGTTAGTCTTGTCTTTAGTCTCTTTCTAGGATCTATCTTTTGAGCCATGTAATGATGTTGACTGATTGACTTTTATATTTTGGTATATGTATTGGAACAACTATATGGTATCAGTCACTTTTTGATTATATATATATACTCTTTGACTTTCAATGAATGACCTTCAAATTAAGTTGCTTTCAATGATGTGCATGCTTAAAATACTATGAATTGCAATATGCTACCCATGATATCTGGTATATCTTTTATGTTTGCTGTATTCAGGGGGAGTAAAATAATTCGCAACTAAGAAACAAGCAATAAAGAAGGAAGCTAAAGAAGTAACATTAGCAAAAGGGGAGTAAACAAAAGTAACATTAGTAAAATTAATTCCATCAAAAGAAAGAAATAGAGAAAATTTATTCAGAAAAGGGGAAGTAAACAATTTTTGTTGATGCTGTCAAAAAGGAGGAGAAATTAAAGAATCAAAAGCAAATTGATAAAAGAATCAAAAGCAAATTGAGCAAAATGTTAAGCAAATGAGCAAATTTTCAAATTTTCAAATTCTTAGGCATGCTCTGATACCAAAATTAAATAATCAAATGAGCAAATGTTCAAAATGTTAAGCAATTGAGAAACAAGCAAATGAGCAAATGAGATATTTTCAAATAAGCAAAGAGCAAATTCTTAGGCAAATTCTGCTTTGCTCTGATACCAAAAATTCTGCTCTGATACCAAAATCACATAATCAAATAAGCAAAAATTTTCAAATGAGCAAATTTTCAAATTATTAAGTAATAGGTAAATTGTTAGGCAAATGAGTAATACAAGCAAATGGGCACATGTATCACGTGCCAAAGAATCAATTTTCTTTTCAAGCAAATGCACTTATAAGTAATTTTCAAATTGGTAGCAAATTTCTTATTTATCTTCAAACTACCTATGATGCATTTCATTTCAATACATGGCTATAATATTCAAATAATGCATCTTCATAACTTTGAAATTCATGCTCAATATTTCATATATATGCTTTTGCTCAAGTATTTTGTCATCATCAAAAAGGGGGAGATTGTTGCTCCTTGGATTGATTTTGATGATTACAAAGCATTTGAAGGGGTACTAATGATTTTCGCTTGAAAAAGACTTATTGCTTTTCAGGGGCAAAATCATAATTTTATCAAACCCTGATTTGAAAGCATCAAGTGATAGAACAAAAGATTTGTGATCCATTGGTGAAAATTTTATTATTTTTGGACTTGTATTTTGAAAGATATTTATGTTTGAAAATTTGAGTCGACCCCATGAGTCGACTCATGGCACAATGAGCTGATTGGTACGCAAAATTTTTGGCTGGCACAGTCTTGGCACTATCTGTGAGTCGACCCCAAGGGTTGACCCCCAGGCATGAGTCGACCCATGAGTCGACCTCTGCTATTTTTAGGCCAAATTTACAGAACCTTGGTTTTCTGTTGGTGTTCTGGTGTTTTTCCATAGAGGACGACCCATGAGTCGACCCATGAGCATGAGTCGACCCTTGTGATGGAAATGTTCTGCAACAGCTAGTTTTTAATCCATTTTAAGAGCTTTTAATGCTCATTTAATGTGGTCTAACGGCTCTATTTCAGCCCAGATTATTCTCCACCATTCCTTAAAGCTATAAAAGGGATAAAAAGGTGAGAATCATTAAGTAGAATCAAGAAGAGAGATTTTGAAAAGAGGATTTCAAGCTAACTTTTCAGCCCTAAGCAAGAGCTAGTGGGTTGATCGAGTCCCCGTGTGGATCAACGTTGGAGGGTGAACATGTGGGCACCTGGTGGAAACCCAGACGGATTGCTGCTGACAACTAAGCACCAATTAGGGTCTAGCGATAAGAGGTTGTTTCTATATCTTTTATTTTGATATTAATGCATATTATATGGTTTAATTTTTGATAAGGTGATCTTGGAGTTAGGTTTTGGTTTTTATGATTTCATAATAATTGCTTTGAAATCCATGCTTCCACCATTGTCACAAAATTTTTCAGTGGTATCAGAGCCACCTTGTTAGAATTAAATCATATGATGTGTTGCCCAGCTATGCAACCCAAGAGGGGGGGGGGTGAATTGGGTTTCTAAAAATTTTGGACTTAATTAATTACTTATGATGAACAAGATAAAGATTTTAATTCAATATTAATTACCTAAAGCAGGAATGCAAGGATATAATAAAGAAATAAAGTGAAGCGATAAAGCACACCACAAACACAAGGATTTATAGTGGTTCGATGCCAACCTTGCACCTACATCCACTCCCCAAGCTCTTACTTGGGAATTTCAATCCACTATGCTTGTATTCAACCTGAATACAAAACTCGGAAACTCCGACACTAGCTATCTCAAGCTAGATCACTTGTTTTCGGGTACAAGTAAACCCAAAACACTCCGATTTCAGGTTCGGATCAACCTTTCTTGTTTTGGAAATCCTCCAAAAACAAGAACAATTACTTACAAGAGTAAGAAAATTTAGAGCACAAATTAATACAATAACAGCTCCTTAAATGAGCGAATATAACAATAAAAACTTTACTCAAATGAAGAACCCCTTTTTGAATTTTCTCAAAATGGATGAACGCTTGAACGAATGCTTGAGAAGAGGATATCGTTGATTGAAGATCTCTTGAAAGCTTTGAAGGATCTCTAGATCAAGGTTGAAACAATAGGCGTGACAAATCCTCTCTTTGAAAGCTCTTAAATCTCTTTCACAATCTCTCGTGTGGATTTTGGATCCTCTTTTCTTTTTCTCTCAAAAAATCGTGGATCCTCTCAATGAATTTGATCTCTCGTTTGATCTGCCGATTGATCTGCAATTTTATCTCTCCTTTTTCTTCTACTGTTTTCTTTCACCATTTGAAACAATTTATAGCATAGAAGCAAGAGAAAACAATTTAGGCAGATAAAGAGCCGTTAGAGCAATTTTAGGAAGCATAAAAGGCAATTAAAACGAGCAAAAAAATAGCCGTTGCTGAATTTTCCGTCGCAGGGGTCGACTCATGAGTTGACTCATGCATCAGGAGTCGACTCATGAGTCGACTTCTGTTGCAAAGACCAGAGAATGAGTTTTTGGAAATTTTGGCTCAAATCAGCAGGGGTCGACTCATGAGTCGACTCATGCCTTGTGGGTCGACTCATGAGTCGACTCACAGGCATGCCAAGCCAGAAAACTAGCGTGCCAAGGGAAATTTTTGCGTGCCAATCAGCTCATAGTGCCATGAGTTGACTCATGAGTCGACTCATGCACTTCAAACCTTCATAACTTCAAAAATATAGTCCAAACACAATGAAATTTTCACCAATAGATTACTAATTATTTGTTCTACCAAATGATACTATCAAATTAGGATTTTAGTAAATTATGATTTTGCCCTTGAAGAGCATAAGGACTTTTTCAATTTAAAATTATTTGTATCCCTTCAATCTGCTTTGTAATCATCAAAATCAATCTAGGAGCAACAATCTCCCCCTTTTTGATGATGACAAAATATTTGAACAAAAGCATTTATGTGAATCAATAATTTTAAAAGAATGCATTATACATTTATATGCTTGAAAAGAGTAAGATTCTTTTGGCATGTAATATAAATGATCATATACAAAAATAGTTTGTCCATCTTCTTAAAGATTTGAAGATATGCTCATTGGAATATGTGATTTTGGTGTTAGAGCAGAAAACTTATTTTTGTTATCAGAGCAAGTTGTATTTTGAAAATTTGCCTATTTTCATTTGATTTTAGTTTTAGCATCAGAGCAAAAATTAATTATGTGCTTTAATTGCTATTGATACATAAAATAATTATGTGTGCCAAAGCATGTTTAAGAGTTGATTTTGAAAGTGTATTAGCTCATTTTGTGTTTAAGATATATCAGAGCAAAAATATATTTTGCAATGTATCGGAGCAAGAAAAAATAATTTTACAATGTATCAGAGAAAATTTTATAATGTATCAGAACAAATTTTATGATGTATCAGAGCAAGTTAAAAAAAAATTTAAGATGTATCAGAGTAAGTTGGAATTTTGAAGTATATCAGAGCATATTTAAATTTTTAAAGTAAATCAGAGCATATGTAAAGAAGTAATTTAAAAGTTACATAATTGCATTGTACTTAGCATTGTACTTTTGATATTGTTCTTTAAATTCTTCAATTAATTTCTCATAATTTATAGTTTTGCTTTTGATGGGTTGCTTTTTCTTTAATTGCTCATAATTGAATTGCTTTTTGTTTAATTTCTGTTTGATGCCAAATTTCTCATAATTTAGGGTTTTGCTTTTAGGGTTTTGCTTTTGATGAGTTGCTTTTTGTTTAATTTCTCCCCTTTTTCTCATAATTTAGGATTTTGCTTTTTGTTTAATTTCTCCCCCTTTTTGACATCATCAGACATGGTTAACTTCTCCTTTTTCTAAAATATTCTTTAATTTCTTCCCCTTTAGAGTTTATCACAGATGTTTGCTCCCCCTTAATACAGCAATTATCAACAGCAAACAACAACAAAGAGATGACAATATTTCAACAAGGAGAATATATATTTAATCAAAATATGATCAACACCATTACAAAAGGTAGAAATATAAGTAAAAGATGATTCCATTAATATCATAATTATTTCAATACATAGTTCACATTATAATAATCAACCAGCTAATTGTCAATACATGGCCCCAAAGTACAGATCCTAAAATAAGACACTAACACCTAGGATCTAATAATGATCAAGACAAGTCATGGATCGGAGTCATCAGATATGGTATGAGAAGCTGATGGATCAGAAGTGCGTCCTCTACCCCGTCTGCCTCTGGCACGAGCAGGAGAACGAGATGAACTGGGAGGCTGAGAACGCTGAGATGCTAAGGACTGAACAGAAAGGGTGAGTCTGATAGAATCAAGTACATTCAGTGCTCTGGAAACAGATTGAAGTAGAGCAGTGAACTGAGTGGTAGCATGCTCACTCGATCCTCGGATCTCTTTCCTCAGTAATTCATATCCACCTTCTAGTGCTCCTCTGAGCCTGCCAGCCTCTGCAGTGAGGTCTGTGACCTTAATAGTAGACTCCTGTGGCTTGGGATGGGCCAAAGCAAAGACTTGCCCCTGCAAGTCAAGAACTCTGCCAGTCAGTCTCCAGACTGTGTCCTCAAGCTGCTGTATCCTGATGGACTGATCTGATATCATCTGAAACACAGTGGAGATGTGAGGAGTAATGGTCTGATCAGAAGAGGTGGCTCCAGGTGCAAAAGAAGTACTACCCCACTGACTAGACAACAAAGAAGCCACACGCTGTGATATATGCTCGATCTGATCGTCAGCCAGTCTGAACTCTGAATGAGGTGCTCTACTCTCTGGCTGATACACTGGTGTGGGCATCCTAGTAAACTCTGAAGGGCCAGCCTCAGTATCAGGAAAGAACTGGGTATCTGGTGATGCTGCCCTGAAGTCATGTACAGGAGAAGATGGACCTTCTTCTTCTATTCTGCCTTCAGTTCTGTCTTCAGCTCTTATTTCAGCTCTATCCTCAGCTCTTTCTTCAGAGCCCTTGATCCAACCACCATCAGTCTTTGTAAATCCCATTCGGTGCAGGCTGTGTTGGTTGAAAGTGTCCACATGAGATAGCTTGGTAGGTGCCTCCCCCTCACAGCTAACTCCAAACCTCCTAAATACTCTAGTAAGGGCCATACCATAAGGCAAGTGTGCCTTGGATCTGTTCAAAGTTTCTCTCATGGCCTCTATCATAAGTGCAGGGAGGTTCAGGGGGGTCTGAGTGATGACATGAAACATGACACATACATCTCTGCCAGACAGTAGATCATGCCTACCACTCCTAGGAAAGAAGAGCTTTGTTACAATCTGATGCAGGATCCTCATCTCAATAGACAAAATCTTTGCTTCCAATTTGTTTAAACTTCCTGAATAAGTTTCTCCTAAGATAATTCTGATCCCCTCTTCTTTTACTGGGAGTTCCATATATGAGTATCCTTCACTAGGCAACTGAAGTATTTCTCCCAATATCCTAGAATCCAAGCAGATATCAATTCCCTTGACAGTTGAAGTCACTGACCCACTTCCATAATGTAGGTTCTGGTAGAATTCTCTAACTAGGTCAACATAGGTGACTTCCTTAAGGGAGCAGTAGAGTTTCCATCCTTGGTTTTTAATCTTACTTGCAAAATTAAAGCCCTCTTTCTCAAAGAACCGAAAATCTATATTTTTCCCGGTTTCTACTTTTCTATCAGAAAGAGGATTCACACTGGGGCTTATGGAGGATTGAGAGGGACCTTGAGCAGGTACTGAAACTGGAGTGGGAGCAGTTGAAGACTGAGCATGCCTTTTCTTTCGGACAATTTCTTCAGGCTCACGGATTGATTTTCTTCTTTGGGGAAGTTTTATCTTTGGAGCCATATCCACTATAGTAGCAGGCAAGGAGACTTGAATTGAGTGGAGGAGGGATCACAAGAGAGTAAAGAGGGATTTTTGATGGAGAAAAGAAGTGGATTTTGGAAGTTCGGTAAAGTGCTAGGGCACGTTCCAACCGCGCCAAGCAATGTGAGAAAGCACAGAAAATCCTTTTCCAAGGAGGCGATTTTTGGTGGAGAGAAGGAGAGAGAATTGCCTCGAAATTAATTCTTGGATTTGGAGCAAAAAGAGTTGGAGAAGACGGCTTTTGGAAGGAGGACGATGAGTCGTCTCACGAACAGGGTTCTTTATAAAAACAATGAACCCGATGGAAGTTGGTGGGATTTACAAGTTTGCCATTGAGTCGACTCATGCGGGTCGACTCATGAAGTTTAGAAAATCAGGAAAAATGTGAATAAATTTCAAAAAATTTGAAATTTTGGGAGAAGGAATTTTGCTCAAAGATAAGTTTTTAGAATGAAAAACTTGAGCTTTTGAGACCAGAATAGATGTTGGAAATTGAGCTCTAAGAGTTTTTGACATCAATTCTTTGGAAATTGAGAAATTTTAGGCATATGGATCTAGAATTTCTAGATTTCTCCTAATTTCACAGAATTTATCCTCACTAAGGGCCTTTGTAAAGATATCAGCTAATTGGTTTTCAGTGCAAACATATTCAAGAATTATATTTTTGTTTTGAACATGTTCTCTTATGAAATGATGTCTTATTTCAATATGTTTGGATCTTGAGTGTTGAATTGGATTTTTAGATAGATTTATGGCACTTGTGTTATCACATCTTATTGGTGTTTCATTAAGTTTGATTCCAAAGTCTTCGAGTTGTTGCTTAATCCATAAGATTTGAGCACAACAACTTCCGGCTGCAATGTATTCGGCCTCAGCCGTAGACAGTGCCACCGAATTTTGTTTCTTGCTAAACCATGAGATTAGGTTAACTCCAAGAAATTGGCAAGTTTCACTTGTGCTTTTTCTATCTAATTTACATCCAGCAAAATCAGCATCTGAATATCCTAATAAATTAATTTGTGAGTCCTTAGAGTACCATAACCCTAGAGTTTGAGTACCATTTAAGTATCTAAGGATTCTTTTAACAGCATTCAAATGAGATTCTTTAGGATTAGATTGATATCTAGCACATAAGCAAACACTAAACATGATATCAGGCCTACTTGCAGTTAAATATAATAATGAGCCAATCATACCTCTATAGTATTTTAAGTCTACACATTTACCTTCATCATCCTTGTCAAGCTTACATGAGGGACTCATTGGTGTGCCAATTGGTTTGCAGTTCTCTATTCCAAATCTTTTGAGTAGTTCCTTAGTGTACTTGCTTTGGGTGATGGAGATTTCCTCTTTTGATTGTTTGATTTGGAGTCCGAGGAAGAAGGTGAGTTCTCCCATCATGCTCATCTCGAACTCCCCCTGCATAAGCTTAGCAAAGTCTTGACAAAGGGATTCATTAGTAGACCCAAAAATTATGTCATCAACATAAATTTGTATAACTAGCATATCATTTTGATTTTTTTTAATAAATAGGGTTGTATCTACATTACCTCTTGTAAAACCATTATTTAGTAGAAATTTGCTTAGCCTTTCATACCATGCTCTAGGTGCTTGTTTTAATCTATATAAAGCTTTATTTAATCTAAAGACATGATTAGGAAAAGCATGACTTTCAAATCCAGGGGGTTGTTCTACATATACTTCTTCAGCGATATATCTATTTAAAAATGTACTTTTAACATCCATTTGAAATAATTTGAATTTCATAAAGCAAGCATATGCAAGTAGAAGTCTAATAGCTTCTAATCTAGCAACAGGTGCAAAGGTTTCATCAAAATCAATTCCTTCTTCTTGATTATATCCCTTAGCAACCAGTCTTGCTTTATTTCTAATTACATTTCCATGCTCATCTAATTTGTTTCTAAAGACCCATTTTGTGCCAATTATTGAATAATCTTTAGGTCTTGATACTAAGGTCCAAACATTATTTCTTTCAAATTGATTAAGTTCCTCTTGCATAGCATTAATCCAATTATGATCATTTTCAGCTTCTTCAAAAGTTTTAGGTTCAAGATGAGATACAAAAGCACAAAGATTAACTACATCTCTAAGTGAAGAACGGGTTTTTACCCCATGCATAGGATCACCAATAATTAACTCCTTGGGGTGGTTGTGAACATACCTCCATTCCTTGGGTAGGTTATCTGTACCTTGAGGTTGTTCTTGAATTTCTTCACCTCTCTCATTTTGTTCGTCTTCTTGATCCTTGTCTTTTGGAGTTGCTGAATCTTTCAGAGTGATCTCCTTCATACCTTCTATTAGTGGATCTGCATCATCAACACCCTCATTCTTCCTTGAAGGAAGATCGTTAGATTCATCAAAAACAACATGTATGGACTCCTCAACTACTAAAGTTCTTTTGTTGAAAACTCTAAATGCTTTACTAGTAGAGGAGTAACCTAGAAAGATTGCTTCATCTGATTTTGCATCAAATTTACCAAGTTTTTCTTTGCCATTATTTAATACAAAACATCGGCAACCAAAAACATGAAAGTATGCAATATTTGGTTTTCTTCCTTTCCAAAGTTCATAGGGGGTTTTCTTTAAAAATTGTCTAATTAAAGCATGATTTAAAATGTAACATGCTGTGTTAATTGCTTCTGCCCAAAAATATCTTGGAAGATTGCTTTCACAAAGCATGGTACGGGCCATTTCTTCTAAGGTTCTGTTTTTCCTTTCAACTACCCCATTTTGTTGGGGTGTCCTAGGAGCAGAGAAGTTATGGCCTATTCCTTTTTCATCACAAAAATTTTCAAAATCTTGATTTTCAAATTCAGTTCCATGATCACTTCTAATATTTTGAATTGAAAATCCTTTTTCATTAGTGACTTTTCGGTGAAATTTAGTGAAAATCTGAAAAATTTCATTTTTGTGTGTCAAAAAGAAAACCCAAGTAAAACGAGAGTAATCATCTATTATTACAAATCCATATCATTTTCCTCCTAGACTAGTGGTTCTTGTTGGTCCAAATAAGTCCATATGTAAGAGCTCTAAAGGTCTAGAAGTTGAAACAGTATTTTTGGATTTAAATAAGACTCTAGTTTGTTTACCTAATTGGCATGCATCACAAATTCTATCCTTTTCAAAATTTAGTTTTGGCAAACCAAGAACTAAATCTTTCTTAATTAATTTTGAAAGAGAATGCATGCTAATATGTGCAAGTCTACGATGCCACAGCCAACTAGTTTCATTAACTTTAGCATTCAAGGATACTAGGCATTGCATGTCTAATTTGGCTAAATCATTCAAATCTACCATATAAACATTGCCATGCCTGTGTCCTATAAATTTAATGCCATCGATAATAGGACTAGTCACAATACAAACAGATGATTCAAAAACTACTTTATACCCTTTATCACAGAATTGACTAATGCTAAGTAAGTTATGCTTTAAACCTTTAACTAATAAAACATTCTCAATGTATTTGGAGGGAGTGATACCAATGTTACCTATCCCGATGATCTTTCCTTTGCCATTATCTCCAAAGGTGACCATCCCTTCATCCTTAGCATCAAGCGTGATGAATTGTGATTCATCACCAGTCATGTGTCTCGAGCATCCACTGTCAAGATACCATTTCCTGTTTCCTTCTTGGGATGCTAGACACACCTGCAAGCAAAGGTCAAGTTTCTGTCTTAGGTACCCAAGCTTTCTTGGGTCCTTTTAGGTTAGTCAAGATGGTTCCTTTTGAAACCCATATTTTCTTTGTGTTTGCATATTTGTTAATAAGACATGTGTATGATTTATGTCCTATTCTTCCACATTTGAAACAAGTAATATTTGTAGACTTGTTACTTGAATAATTTACATAAATATCCTTCAGAAATTTTTGTTTCTTCAGGGGTTTATAGCCAAGTCCAGCCTTATCATATATAGCTTTCTGATTATCAAGGATCATATTTAGTTTGTTTGAACTTAAGGTGAACTTATCTACTATAGATTTCAGCTTGTTAATTTCATCCTTAAAGTTTTGATTTTCTTTAATCAATGTGAATTTTTCAATTGAAAGGTTTTCAGCTTGTTTTACTAAGGACTGATTTTCCAATTTCAGTTCTTTGTTTTTCTTCCCTAGTTTCTTTAATTCATCAATTAATCATAGAATGCTTCATGCAATTCTTCAAAAGTAAATTCACTAGTGGATTCAGAAGTTACCTCATTTTCGTGTGCCATCAGGCACAGGTTGGCTTGTTCTGTTGAGGTTTCCTCGTCGGAGCTTGAGTCATCACTCGCACTCCAAGTAGCCATCATTGCCTTCTTTTTGAACTTCTTTGGACCTTTCTTCAGTTGTGGACATTCGGATCTGAAATGTCCCGGCTTCTTGCACTCGTAGCATATAAGGGGTTGATCTTTCTCTTTTTCTTTGCTTTGTTCCCCTTTTGTGAATTTTTTTCTCATCCCCTGTTTTCTTTTTCTTAGAAACTTCTTAAATTTCCGGGTGATGAGTGCCATCTCTTCATCCTGTTCTTCATCTTCAGAGTCATCCGTTTCATAATCAGACGAAGTTGTGGATTTGAGGGCAATGGTTCTTTTCTTTTTGACTTCATCCTCTTGATGTTGCTTCATGCTAAGTTCATGAGTCATCAAGGATCCAAGAAGCTCTTCTAGAGGTAGAGTGTTCAAGTCCTTTGCTTCTTGGATGGCAGTCACCTTGGCTTCCCAAGTTCTTGGCAGTGATCTGAGAATCTTCCTTACAAGTTCACTGTTAGTATAAGATTTGCCAAGACTCTTCAAATCATTAATTATATCAGTAAAACGAGTAAACATAGCAGTTATGGACTCATCATGTTCTATTTTAAACAATTCATATTTATGTACAAGCATGTTTATTTTAGACTCTTTTACTTGATTTGTTCCCTCATGAGTTACTTCTAACCTATCCCATATTTCTTTAGCAGATGCACAAGTAGAAATGCGATTAAATTCACTTGCATCTAGTGCACAATAAAGAACATTCATGGCTTTGGCATTTAATTGTGCCAATTTCTTGTCAACCTCATCCCATTCTTTTTCGAGTTTGGTTGACTCCTCACCATCTATACTCTTGGTGGGTGTGTGAGGACCGTTCACTATGATACTCCACATATCATAGTCAAGTGCTTGTATGAATATCTTCATCCGAGCTTTCCAATAGGTGTAATTAGACCCATTGAAAAGTGGAGGTCGGTTTGTAGATTGCCCCTCGACTAGAGAAGTACCGACATGGGTTGCCATAGATCTTTGGCTCTTTGATTGTTAGATCAAAGAAGGGCTAGAGCACTGAGCTCTGATACCACTTGTTGCCCAGCTATGCAACCCAAGAGGGGGGGTGAATTGGGTTTCTAAAAATTTTGGACTTAATTAATTACTTATGATGAACAAGACAAAGATTTTAATTCAATATTAATTACCTAAAGCAGGAATGCAAGGATATAATAAAGAAATAAAGTGAAGCGATAAAGCACACCACAAACACAAGGATTTATAGTGGTTCGGTGCCAACCTTGCACCTACGTCCACTCCCCAAGCTCCTACTTGGGAATTTCAATCCACTATGCTTGTATTCAACCTGAATACAAAATGTCGAAAACTCTGACACTAGCTATCTCAAGCTAGATCACTTATTTTTTGGGTACAAGTAAATCCAAAACACTCCGATTTCAGGTTCGGATCAACCTTTCCTTGTTTTGAAAATCCTCCAAAAATAAGAACAATTACTTACAAGAGTAAAAAAATTTAGAGCACAAATTAATACAATAACAGCTCCTTAAATGAGCGAATATAACAATAAAAATTTTACTCAAATGAAGAACCCCTTTTTGAATTTTCTCAAAATGGATGAACGCTTGAACGAATGCTTGAGAAGAGGATGATCGTTGATTGAAGATCTCTTGAAAGCTTTGAAGGATCTCTAGATCAAGGTTGAAACAATAGGCGTGACAAATCCTCTCTTTGAAAGCTCTTGAATCTCTTTCACAATCTCTCGTGTGGATTTTGGATCCTCTTTTCTTTTTCTCTAAAAAAAAATCGTGGATCCTCTCAATGAATTTGATCTCTCGTTTGATCTGCCGATTGCTCTTCTTTTCTCTGTAATTTGATCTGCTATTTAATCTGTAATTTCTTTCACCATTTCAAATATTTTATAGCATTAGAAGCAAAAGAAAATAATTTAGGCAGATAAAGAGCCGTTAGAGCAATTTTAGGAAGCATAAAAGGCAATTAAAATGGGCAAAAAAATAGCCGTTGCTGATATTTTCCGTCGCAGGGGTCGACTCATGAGTCGACTCATGCATCAGGAGTCGACTCATGAGTCGACTTCTGTTGCAAAGACCAGAGAATGAGTTTCTCGAAATTTTTGGCTCAAATCAGCAGGGGTCGACTCATGAGTCGACTCATGCCTTGTGGGTCGACTCATGAGTCGACTCACAGGTCATGCCAAGCCAGAAAACTAGCGTGCCAAGGGGAATTTTTGCGTGCCAATCAGCTCATAGTGCCATGAGTTGACTCATGAGTCGACTCATGCACTTCAAACCTTCATAACTTCAAAAATATAAGTCCAAACACAATGAAATTTTCACCAATAGATTACTAATCATTTGTTCTACCAAATGATACTATCAAATTAGGATTTTAGTGAAATTACGATTTTGCCCTTGAAGAGCATAAGGACTTTTTCAATTTAAAATTATTTGTATCCCTTCAATCTGCTTTGTAATCATCAAAATCAATCTAGGAGCAACAAAAGAAAATTTAGAGGGCTAAGGGAAGGTAAAGTGAACCTTCGAGTCAATAATGGGGCAAGAGTTGTACTGTGGCCGTGGGGCACCTAACCTTTACGACTATCGTTTGGATTTAGTTCTTAAGGACAATCTCTATCATTTGCATGATGATATATCTATAAACTTATTAGAGCAAGCAGTGAATACCATGGGATCTGAGAGATCTAGAGTTAAGATAAATCTAAAGAATATGTGGCACCTTAGGCTAGGTCATATAGGAGAAGAAATAATTAACAGACTAAAGAAATATGAACTTTTGGGCTCATTGATTATTGAGTCATATTTAGTCCTTTGAGAAAAAATGATCAAGCTGCTCTTGTGGGATAAGAAAAAAGGATCATTGAGATACTTATCCTAGTATACATTTGATATGTGCGACCATTTGATGTGCCAGCCAAGAAAGGTTGTCTCTACTTCATTACCCTTATCGATGATC
>NC_026003.2:77932476-77960762 GCF_000442705.2 Elaeis guineensis
TTTTTGGAATTCTCCATGCTGAACCTCTTCAGTATAGTATCTATGTATGTAGACTGGGATAAACCAAGCAACCTTTTAGATCTATCCCTATAGATCCTCATCCCTAGGATGTAGAAAGCTTCTCCCCAAATCCTTCTTGGAGAACTATGACGACAGCCAAATCTTTATTCCCTGTAATACAGGGACGTCATTCTCTCGATTAAGAGAGAATATCATCCACATACAATACAAGAAATACCACTACTGGACCATTAGCCTACTTATAAATGCAGGGCTCTTCTCCATTCTTAACGAAGCCATACGTCTTGATCATCCTATCAAAATGTATGTTCCAACTTCGGGATGCCTGCTTAAGTCCATAAATGGACCTCTGTAGTCTGCACACCTTAGACTCATCAGTGGATGTGAATCCTTCAGGTTGTATCATATATACCTCTTCATCCAGCTCTCCATTTAGGAAAGCTGTCTTTACATCCATCCTGGTAGATTTTCATAAGTCTAGATGGGTAGTTATTGCAAGCATATCCGAATGGTTGAGCATTGCCACAGGAGAAAAATATCTCGTCATAGTCTATACCATAACATTGACGATATCCCTTGGCAACCAGACGGGCTTTATAGGTTTTCACATTTTTGTTTGCGCCCCTCTTCCTCTTGAAGACCCACTTACACCCTATGGATTTTACTCCTTCGGGTGGGTTAACCCAATGTCCACACATCGTTGACCTTCATGGACTCTATTTCGGATTTCATGGCCTCTAGCCATTTCTCAGAGTCAGGGTCTCTGCATTGCATCCATGTAGGTGATCGGATCCTCATCATTTTCATCAAGTTCGATAGGATCGTTATCCCGGACCAAGAAACCATAGTATCTGTCCGATTGAACGTGGTACTCTACCAGATCGCCTTAAGGGTGCTTGAACAATGGGCTCCGGATCTGATCTAATCAAATCCGGTTCAGGTTCAGTAACTTGTGTCGATTTTTTCACCTTCAAACTTCGTCAAGTTCGACCTTAGAGGCAACAGTCCCTTCACCAAGGAAGTCCTTTTCCAAAAGATTGCCTTAAGGCTGAGAAACACTTTTTGCTCATTAGCTAAGTAGAAGTAATACCCTTTGGTCTCTTTTGGGTACCCTATAAAATTACACTTGTCAGACCTAGGTCCAAGCTTGTCCGTAATTAAACATTTAACATAAGCCGACACCCCAAACCCTAAGGTGCGAGAGTACTGGCTTACGTCCAATCCATATCTCATATGGCATTTTGGTTACAGACTTACTCGAAACTCTATTTAGAAGGCAACGAGCCAATTCGAGTGCATATCCCAGAGGGAGATCGACAGACCAGCAAACCCCATCATGGATCAAACCATGTCCAACAAGGTTTGATTCCTCCTTTCAGACACACCATTATGCTGTGGTGTTCAGGAGGTGTCCACTGAGAGAGAATCCCATTCTCCCAAGATATGTCAAAAAATCATTGGAAAGGTATTCACCTCCTCGATCAGATCGAAGAGTTTTAATACACTTTTCAGTTTATTTTTTTACCTCATTTCAAATAGTTTGAACATTTCAAATGACTCCGACTTATGCTTCATTAAATAGACATACCCATACCTCGATAGGTCGTCTATGAAGGTTATGAAGTAGAAATATCCACCTCTTGCACTTCAGCTCATGGGTCCACATACATCAGAATGTACCAGAGCCAAGAGTTCATGACTCGCTCACCTTTTCCAGTAAAAGGTGACTTGGTCATTTTACCAAGAAGACAGGACTCACAGGTTGGAAGTGATTCACAATCACCTACTTCAAGAATTTCTTCTTGAGCCAACCTATTTATCCTGTTCTTTTGATATGACCTAGCCTACAGTGCCAAAGGTAGACTTCTGACACATTATCTATTCTAGGGCATTTATTGGAGGTTTGAACCATATTAACAGGTTGTGATAGAAAGTAAATTTCATTATTAAGTTGTCTAACAAACATTGTAACACCATTCAAAATGATATTGCAAACGTTTCTTTTTATTAAAAATTGATAACCGTTCATGGCCAAAAGGCCTACAGAAATAATATTTAATAAAAAGCTTGGACAATAGTGACATTCTCTCAGAATTGTCTTTCGAGAATTGATTATAAGGTTCATGATTTCTAATGCTAGAACTGAAACTTTGCTTCCATCTCCAACATTCAGGAACCTCTCACCTTCATCAAATCTCCTACTGACCTGCAGACCCTGCATCGAATTGCAAATATGCTAAGGGCTTCCGGTATCTAATACCCAGGCAGTAGTATCACAAATAAAAAATTACAAGGTGTTATCATATAAGTACCTTGCTTTTTCTTCGGCCTATTCGAGTCCAGTGAGGCAATGTATAGAGGATAGTTCCTCTTCCAGTGCCCCTGCTTCTTGCAAAAGAAGTACTCCGTCTGGCTCTGGTCGAGCTTGCGCTTTTGGTCTGACCCTGTGCAGACGTCCCAGCATGCAGCTGCACCTTCTTATTCTTCTTCTTCTTGTTCTTCTTCCCTTTCTTAAAGGGTTGACGACCAGAAGAAGACCCTCCCACAACATTCACTGACTCCTTATGGAGCTGGTGGTCCTTCTCAAAGTTCTGCAGCAACCCCAACAAGCCGTGGTAGTTCACTACAGGCTTTGTCTTCCGAAAATGAGTAAGGAAGGGGAGGAAGGACTTGGACAATGAATTAAGGATCGCATCCTTATCGAGCTGCTCGTGCAAGGGAAAGCCTAGTTTACTTAGGCGCTCAATCATTTCGATCATGTACAGTACATGATCAGTGACTGAGGCTCCATTCCTCATCCGAGCATTGAAAATGGCATAACTAGTTTTGTGCCTTTCAACATCGTCAGGCATGCCAAAGGAGTCGTTCAACAATTGAAGCATCTCCTGGGGCTGGACATTCTCAAACCTACGGCTGAACTCATCATTCATTGCCGCTAGCATAATGCACCAAATGGTGGTGCGGTCATTGAGCCACTTCTGGTAATTGTCTCGGACCGTTCCTCTAATGTTCGGGGCTGGCTCCTCAGGTGCTAGATCCGTTACTACATAAAGGATCCGCTCATGCTCAAGGATGATTTTTAATTTTCGATACCAGCTATCAAAATTAGGTCCCATGAGCTTGTCATTATCTAATAATGACTTGAGGGACAGGGTAGTGGCCATAGCTGCATAAAAGAAAATCAGACCTCTATTAGTACATAAATTATAAATACTAAAGACTTGAACTTTAGTCTAAAATTTCTCTCAGTATTTTTACGAACTGGTAGCCTCAACCTCCAATTCGAGGAATTACTTTAATTTCTTAGTGGGTACTAGAATCCACACGACTACACACGAGCCCAACTTTGGTTGGTCAATCCATGTGCATCTATGGGTAGGTTCATAACCAGTTGTTTCTCTAAACAACTTCTAGTAATTGATTTTTCCTTAGAACCTAATCAGTAGGCTTTGGCCTCCACTGAAAAGATCTGATTAGGTCCAACTATTAACATGATTTGATTTGGTGAATCGGACCAATGAATGATCAGGCCCGACTTTGGCCAGCCAACCTGATCACCATCAGAAAGACTCAAACCAAATTATCATATTATGAATGATAATTCCATTAGTCAATAAGCACCAAGCCTTTGGGCCTCCAATGATTATTAAACTAATGGACTCATTATCACTCACTTAATGGGAGGCAATGACTTAGTTATCAATATAACTTAATTATTTTTAGGGATCTAATAATTTTTTGAAGATTTTATTAAAAGATAGATGAGAAGAAAATATCCAACCAATTTCAATCCTCCCACTGACTTCACCAAGTCAGATTAAAAAAAAAGATTTAATTAAAGCTAGCATTAGGAGCACCTAATTCAGTCAAACTGATTTACCTAATGACATGGGTGAGCTCTAATCACCAAGTGATCTAATCAAAATCTAATTCACCAGGTTGGCCAGGTAAGTGAGATCAGTGGTGGGGATATGCCATTAACTCGTCAAAGATCGAATCACTGCAAGTAGCTCCCGCTTAAAAACCACTGGTCAAACTGCCAAACTTACCTTAGACACCAACCGGTTCATTAGTTTTAATTTGATCAACTTAGTAAATTGGGTTCCACCGTGTAGCCATGAATTAAGTCCATCTTGGTCTAGTTAAAGATATGGACCCATTCAACTACAACTATTGGAGTTGAGTCTAGAGTATCCTTGACCTAATCTAATTCAATTTTTGATTAGATTTGACCAATTACTCTAATTTAGTCCATTTCTTTAAGCTAACCTTAGGTCTAACCCAATTATGGACCTAATCCATCTAATCCATTGACCCACAAGTTTATGCAATTATCTTAGGTCTTAATTCACAATTCTAGACCTACTAGACAACACTTAATTCTTTTAATTAAGTATTTGGGCTGATGGGTCAGGGTTTGGCATTTCGAAAATAATTTTCAAATTTGAAAGATTTTATTTTCTATTCACCAAATATGTTGACTCATTTCACAAATAGATCAGCACATTTCATAAATAGTAATCCTATTGCTAATTACATAATAGAAAATAACTCAATCAAAATAAATCATGAATATTTCTTTAGATCTAATCTAACACATTCATGATAAATTTTACAATTAAACCTTTACAATTAATTCCTTTCGCTGCTTCATCTGCATGTGATATAATTGTAGAGGCACCCCTACCATCATAGGAGACCCCATCGAATGGGAGAAGAGGGCCTTTAAACTCTGCTTTTCTCCTATGACCGGACGGCCATGGCAACCAACCCAATTCGATTACTTGCTACTTGGATCAAGTATATCTAAATATACCAATTTCAAAATTTAAATTTTAAATTTTAAATTTTGAATTTTAAATTTCAAACAAATTTCAAATTTCAAATTTCAAATTTTTGAATTTCAAATTTTGAATTTTAAATTTTGAATTTTAAATTTTGAATTTTGAATTTGAAATTTCAACCAAATTTCAAATTTTAAATTTCAATTTTTTTTTTTGAATTTTGAATTTCAAATTTTAAATTTCAAAATTCAAAATTCAAAATTTGAATTTTAAATTTTTGAATTTTGAATTTTGAACAACTTTCAAAATTCAAATTTTAAATTTTGAATTTCAAATTTTAAATTTAAACCTTTAGATTACAACTTAATCTATGCATGCAAATATATATATCATTTCTAAGAACACGCTCTGATACAATTTGTGGGAAAAGTTAGTAGAGAGGTAAAATGATAATTTTAAAACTTTTTCAAAATTATGATTTTACAACAGAAAAATATTAATTAATCTAATTAATTAACATAAATTTATCCTACACTAGGATCTAAATATGATATATAGAATGCATTTATTTAAATTTAAATTTCAAATTCAAACAGTAAACACTTTACTGTAATGTGTTCAGAACATAATACCTTTGTGCGGGTAGTAGATCGTCATAATCTGATCACCGTTGGGAGAGTCTGATCATTGCGATGTAGCCATGCAGAGTCTGATCTGGCCTCTGTGGATCATCCACATGAAGCTCTCGGTCTGATCGACTCCTCCGAGTGCTAGCTCGTTGTAGAGCCCTTTTGACGGCCAATGCTGATCGAACTCCTTCGATCGATGTCTGTCGATTCTTCAAATACTCTGAATCATCAATAAACATACTTGAGAGGATGTTGAAGATTTCTTTGAGATTTTGTGGGCTCACGACACTCATAGCTCACTTTCTCTCTTCCCGAACCCCAAGATAAAACTCTAGGGAACTCATCGAAAACCTTGCACCCACTTTTCTTTCTTTTCTTTCTTTTTCTCTTGGAAGGATATGGACTTCCTTCTCATGCACAAGACTTCTCACGTCCCAAAATTTTTCTCCAAAAATCTCCTTATTACATGCCCCACTCTTCTCCTCCTTTTATAACCATGTCAAACATCTTATCCAAAAGAAAGGATAAAGATGAGTAATTGCACATTTGAATTCAAATCAAATTTTGAATTCAAATGGACACCAACTCATCCCTTATCCACTAAAAGCGTGAGGCGTGGCTTAAATTGTGCATGGAGTGATTTCATGAGAAACCTTTTCTCATGTAATAAATGGGGCGTAAAAAAGGGGATAAGGTGCAAAGATTGATTGCCCATTCAAATTTAAACTTTATTTTGAATTTGAATGGCCAACCAATCACCTTATCCATTCATATGGCACATTAAAGTGGGGCATGGAGAGGGCTTGGCGTGAGAAAATAATTCATGAGAAGTTCCTTCTCATGAATTCAAATGGGTGCAATGGAAGTGAGGTGGCGCATGAAGATTGGGTCAAGATGGTTTAATTATTTAAACCAACCTAATTGAACCAAATAAGTTAGGTCCAATTACATTAATTTAAACCTAACTAAATTAGGCTTAATTAGGCTTAATAAAATCTTAATCAAATCAGGAATTGACTAAGCCCAACCCCTGATCAAATCAGGGACCAAACCATCTCGACGATTAGGTCAACTCTTAACCTAATCGGGTCAACCCAACTGAATCTAATTCAATTGAACTTGATCCAAAAATAATTACTTAATCAAATTGAATTAATTAGTGATCAAATCACTAATAAAACCTCTCATAAATACTGAGTCCAAATCCGATGGGCAATCGGGCATCAGAATTCATCGATATGTAACCCTGATAGAAAAGTCCCAACCAGTGGGACTCTTGACCCCGGTACCCATAGTGTGTGGAACTCATGATTAGAGAATCTTGATTCTCGATCACTGAGTCCCAAATATGTAGGATTCTACATCAGCCATCAGATCAGATAGGAACTTCTAATGTGTGTGACCTCGCAGGTTCGAACCTAAGTCGGTAGCACAGGAACCAATTCCTGTACTAATCGAAGTGATCATCTAGCAATGGTACCCGACATCTAGATAGGTCGAATAGTCACAATCGCAACACTCAGAACCTACATGACCCCTGTGTTTAGGATGACTCAGGGTTAAACTGTCAACCCTGATCAGATCATCCGAATCGTGCTCAACTCAAACAGTCCTGTGACTCCTCACAAGGACTACCCTGGCCAAGGTTTTGCTAAATTAAAACATGACTGTACACAGCTCCTAAACTGGAGTGGTCAATCCCATCTTGACACACACACCGACAAGTCAAGTACTTGACTACACCCAGCAGCCTTCCGTCACTGAATTAGAAATTCAGGTAGTCCAGTGCCTAAGTGTAGTGAGTTGCTTGCAAGTCACCGTGGTGGTCTCAGGTCAAAGGGATATTTATATCCATATTCCATCAGAGCAAATCTTGACAGCAGAAATAGCTCCAGAGTCAGTCACGTTCAGTGCAGATGTACCCTTACATCTCACCTATATGCCATACCAGTGTCTTCACACTCATTGGTTAAGAGGACAACCAACCTATATGGCACACAATGACCTATGCTTGATAAACGTTGTCATCTTTGGTAACAACGTATCATTTGGTCGCGAACAGATTTAAGGAGTAAATGACAAATTCTCCTTTGTCGAGTCTAAATAGTCCTAAGGACTTCACCACAACATAGGAGTTCATTAGAAGATGAAATATTTTGTGATTAAAAATACCAAAATAATTTTTATTAATTCACAATTCATGTACATATACAAAAATGAGCACAACCATCAACAGGCTGACTATTGGCTTTGGGATACTATTCCCAACACCCTTAAGGCGGTCTGATAGAGTACCATATCAATCGGACAGATACTATGGTTTCTTGGTCTGGGACAGCAATCCTATCGAACTTGATGAAAATGGTGAGGATCCGATCACCTACATGGATGCAATGCAGAGACCTGACTCTGAGAAATGGCTAGAGGCCATGAAATTCGAAATGGAGTCCATGAAGGTCAACAATGTGTGGACATTGGTTGACCCATCTGAAGGAGTAAAATCCATAAAATGTAAGTGGGTCTTCAAGAGGAAGAGGGGCGCAGATGTAAAGGTGGAGACCTATAAAGCCCGTCTGGTTGCCAAGGGATATCGTCAACAATATGGTATAGACTATGATGAGACGTTTTCTCCTGTGGCAATGCTCAAATCCATTCGGATTATGCTTGCGATAACTGTCCATCTGGACTATGAAATCTGGCAGATGGATGCGAAGACAGCTTTCCTAAATGGAGAGCTGGACAAAGAGGTGTGTATGATACAACCTGAAGGGTTCACATCCACAGATGAGTCTAAGGTGTGCAGGCTACAGAGATCCATTTATGGACTTAAGCAGGCATCCCAGAGTTGGAACATACGTTTTGATAGGATGATCAAAACGTATGGCTTCATTAAGAATGGAGAAGAGCCCTGTATTTATAAGTGGGATAATGGTCTAGTAGTGGTATTTCTTGTATTGTATGTGGATGACATTCTCTTAATTAGGAATGATTGAAAGATGTGTGCCCTAGATGCCAGATCGGCTGACACATTCCTGTACAGAACTAAGGGCAAATTTATAATTTTGACTATAAATGAATAAAAGAGTTATTCTTCTATCACATTGTGTACATTGTGTCTGTGATACATCCTTTGAGTTAGTAGGAATGTAAATTCATATTTTTAAGAGTTGAAAATTTAAGGCATAAATTTACATAACTAACTCATAAACTGCTCCTGACCATAGGATCATCACGAGGATGGTGATCAATCCAGAAGGTTGGTGTACGATTGCTTCCTTAGGATAGATGAGTCTTGAGTCTACGGTGTGGAGACACCAGAGTGAGAGTATAGGTATTCATTATGAACGAGAGTACTAAGCATGACCACCTCGAGCAGTCATAAGGAAGTCTACTTTCTCGTCGATGACTAGCTCGATGCTGCAGTTGTGTATCTAGTTCTTTGACCTGAGGTGCATCAATGGTTCACCTTGAGTGTGTTATAGTTTGACTACACCATAACTCAATCTTCTAGCCATTCAAAATCCTGAGGTGTATGTTGGCTGTAGCATATCCATTGTAGGAACCAGATCGCACCAAGATGGGATCTATCAACCTTGGTAGATGAGAGGAGTAGTCCTATGATGATCAAAAGATCGAGTCCTTAAGCCCATGGCCATGGCAGAGTGAAATAATGGAAAAGAGTTTTTCATTAGGTTTCACATCGGACTCGGATCGATCGATTGATTCATATGACTGATGTTGGGTTTGACAAGTTCACCTTAACACTAATTCAGTCGGGACTCATGATAGAAGAACTCAATCACACAGGTAGCTACACCAAGAGGTTCATCTTCAGTTCTGATGGGTTGCCACCATATACTGCTAGGTGTCACTGGTGGATTTTGGGAGCAATTAGAATGATTTTGATGATCGATCATTCTAATTATCTGAATCAGAAGAGTTCTGGTCCATCGAAAGGAGTTTCGATGATGTCGATGATATGATCACGACATGTCTCATTACCATACAGAATTGAACCTAACTGGGTCACACAAACAAAGGTTAGGGTTTGGATGTCATCAATTGAGCTACCCCAATTGATTTGGATAAGATCCAATTAGGTTCAAGAAAATCATGCTAGCACTCGATTGAGCCTAACTTTCTCCTCGTGTAATCTTTTCTGTCTCTACTGAGCCAAATATGATCTGGCTCATCCAGAGAACCTTGGAAAGGTTTTTCTCAGTCTAATTGAAGCTTGTCCAGCTCAAAAAAGTCTTATCTTAATTCATGAGATGAATTTAAGACAACACCTGCTAATTTCTTGCACCTGCCAATTTCATTTTAGGACATCTGTCAAAAGTTGACATATCGGTCTTAAACTGAAGAGGATTGATCAGAGGATTTTTGTGGAGTATCCACATATCCAAACCACTTCAAATTGTGCACCATAATCAGATTATAGCATGAGCTCAATTGGTTTTAAGTGGGCACCCCAAATGGATAAGAACCAAAGAGTCCTGATAAACTTGGACTCTTTGGCGCCACCTTATTTGTGCTTATCCAATGATGGTGCCAACATAGGAGAGAGCATGGGGATTCTTATCTGATGTGATTAGATGACATCACTTCACTAATCAAAATTTTTTTAGAATTTATTAGAATTTTTTGATTGGTCGAATGATGTGGCACTGCGCAGCATATAGGATCTATATAAACCATGCTGCACCTAGGGTTTCAAGATAGAACTTGTTTTATGCAAAAAATCCATTAGCTGCCACCCCCTCCCCTCTTCTCCATGTTCTCCCTACTCTCCTTTCTTCCCTCTTCAAGTCCAAGAAGTTGGACGTTCATCTGGCAAAGGTACAAGGCGTGGTGATGCTTGGAACAGAAGGCTGTAGGACATCTTCGACAAGCTGCTGCTCTAACTTCAGAAGGAGTTCTGAAGTACTTTCAAATCAGATATTGATCTAATTTTTGGAGCATAGAATCATGAGGAAAAGATGTTCCAGATCCTACCTTAGTAGATACTGGTAGAGGCCAGGTGCTTGCTTGGATACATCAGAACCTCAGGTAGTGCTGCGATCATCTACAGGGTAATTAGATTACCCTTGAGGTATGTCTATATTTCTCATACTTTAGAATTTAATTTTAGATTTTAAATATCAGATAATAAAATTAGATCTAATAAAAATTAAATCTAAAATAACATAGGATAAAAATTTTTAATTTATTCCACCCCAGATTTGATGAAATCTGAAAGATCCTACACAGGAAAAAGGTGATTTTTTCTTCAAGTGATATCAGAGCCAGATTGTTGGCTCTATTTCAGATCTATTTTGGATCTAATTTTAATTTTAATTTATCTAATATTAAATAATTTTAGATATCACATCAGATATGATAAGATCTGAAATCAAAATATTTAAAATTAAATCTAAGAAGATCTAACATGCATGAGATGCATAACTAGACTAGGATTAATTGAATCCATGAATAGTCTTAAGTTTTATATTTTAATGAGATTAAAATATGAATTAAATATAATTTATTCTTTATTTTTTTTGATATTATAATTGTTATAATCAGGTCAAAAAATAAAAAATAAAATTTTAATTATTTCATAAAATTGATCTGTTGCATGCCTAGACTAGTTGTAGAATTATTCTAGTAACTTGTCTAGAATAATTTTTATTTTGAATAGTTCAATTTAAATTCTATTTTTTAGATATTACATGTGATGTATCAGATCTGAAAGCATATTAATTAGATTAATTTTTGATACATGAGATGTATGCAAAGCATGTATTAGTTAGATCTTAAATTGTATATGTGATATGTTAATTTAGATCTAACTAGTTTTGTAGTTAAATTTATATTTCTGATTAAGGTGTTCCTCATAGCCGTTCGGTCATAAGAACAAAGTAGGATTTTAAGATTCTCTCTTTCCATTCAATGGGGTGTTCATATGATGTGTAGGGGTACCGCGCGTTCATCCTAAATCAGAAATCAAAATTTACTTTTTTGCAAAACCCTAGATCCTGAAACCCTAGGATTTATTTTACATGCTTTATTTATGAACCTAAACTTAACTAATGTATTGAGCTTATAAAATTAAGTTAGGTCTAAAATTAAAAATTTCAGATCTAAGATATTTTCATAAGATTGGGTTCAGGCTTGGATAGCTCAATTAGGTCTAGCGGTTGATCAAATCGAATCAAGAGTTGGTTAGGTGGGATCATGAAAGCTAATAATTGACCAGCCTAATAGGATTAAGTCTGGGTCAAGGTCGAATCACATTTAGATGTGACTCGATCAAGTTAAGACCTAATTTGGCTCAATGGTTAGAGCCTAGATTGTAGACTAACTCAATTAGTTCTGGTTCGACAATTTGGTGTCTAAGGTAAGTTGGGCATATGTGACTGACTGATTTTTAATTGGGAGCTACTCGACTCGAATGCGTTCTTGTCGAGTTAGTGGTATATCCCTCCCACCAATCTCACTTACCTGGCCATATGTGTCGATCCAGTTCTGATTTGAGGTGGCTAACAATTCGAGCTGACCCATGCCACTAGGTTAGTCATAATTGTTATGACTATGTCAAGCCAAGTTTAAAGAGACCTAAATCAAATCTCTCTAAGAAAATATTAAGTCTAGATCTTCCACCATTGTGGATGTGCGGGCCCTTTCCGGGGTTGATTGTGCTCGACTGGTTACAGTGGCTCAGTTGCACCGGGAAGATGCAACCATGTCCATTAGGCATTGGATGCTACGGATTAGAGGATGGGTTGGACTCAATATTCTAGATACGATGAGGGACCCAATCAAAAATCTAGTTCATGCAAATGGTGGGTTTGGCTTAACTAAGGATTGGAGCAATATCTCGGATACGATGAGCTTCATGAATTAGAGACCAAGTTTTAGGTGCACCATGATTAGAGAATCATTGGACAAGAGTTGTGCACTCATCAATTGACCCATCACCAATAACTGTTAGGTGAGGTGATGAGCCAGTCGGTGGGACTGCACCACCCACTAGAAATCATTAATCATGGAGATTTTCACATCTCTACCAAGGGAGTGTAGGGATCTGAGAAAATAGTGGGAGCCTAATTTGTTTAAATATGAAAACCCTAAATAAATTGGTTGAGTCTGATAACAAAATCTAACTAGAAACTTTTGACTCTCTACAGGAAACATGTCTGCCTCAAACCCCCTGACCAAAATTCTAGACACTCATAGACTGACTGGACTAAATTTTAAGTACTGGTTGAGGAACTACAAAATTGTTTTGGGTTCTGAAAAATTGACTCATGTCTTGGATCATGACCCACCTGCCATGCCAGCATGTCTGACTGCTGAACAGAGAGCATCTCTGGAAAAGTGGATGGATGATGATAATAAAGCCAGGTACTATATGTTGGGTGCAATGTCTGATGATTTATAGTGCCAAAATGAAAATATTTTGACTACCCACTAAATGTTGGCTCACCTACAAGAGTTGTTTGGTGAACAGAGTCGCGCGGCCAAGTATCAAGTCTGTTAAAGACTTTTTAAGGCCAAGATGCGTGATGGGCAGTTAGTCCAAGATCATTGTTTGATAATGATCAAGGATCTTGAGGAGCTTGAGAAGCTCGGTATCATCTTAGACAAGAATTTTCAGATTGATGTGATCCTTCAGTCCTTGTCCGATGCATATGGTTAGTTCATCTTGAACTTCCATATGCATAAGATGCAATGTATCTTGGTCGAGTTAATGAATATGCTGGTTATGGCTGAACTTTCAATGAAAGGTTCAAAAGGCTCAGTTCTTACTGTGGAGTGGACTTCTTCCAAGAGAAAGTCTTTTGGAAAGAAGAAGAAGTTCGTGAAGAAGCAGAAGGTGGATTGCAAGAACAAGAAGACAGGACCGAAGAAGAAGGCTTCTGAAAAGGGAAAGTGTTTTCACTATCAGTCAGAAGGCCATTGGAAGTGGAACTGTCCTTAGTACCTAGCCACCCTGAAGAATAAGAAGGATGGTCCTTCTGGAGGTATGCTCATTATCGAATCTAATCTTATGGTTTCTTCTGCATCCAGTTGGGTGCTTGACTCTGGTTCTAGTGCTCATTTGTGCACTTCTATTCAGGATCTTGAGGAGAGCAGGAGGCTGAGGGATGGGGAGATGATCCTACGTGTCGAGAATGGAGCAAGAGTTACTGCTATGGCCGTAGGAATCTACCCTCTGCGATTACCGTTAGGATTAGATTTAGTTTTAAGAGACTATTATTATGTGCCTGCAGCAAGCAGGAATTTGATTTCTATTTCATATTTAGCACAAGAAGGCTATGTGATTAGCTTTCATAAGGATCATTGTAACATATTTTATGAAAATAATAAAGTTGCAAATGGTTTTGTTATTAATGATCTCTATTAGTTACATGTTGATGTATCTGTTTTTAATATTAAGCAAAATATGAATGCCATAGGAATTAAAAGGCCTAGAAATAGTCTAAATGATAAGTATCTATCGCACCTAAGACTAGGTCATATAGCGGAAGATAGGGTTAACAAATTAGAGAAATCCAGACTACTGAGTCCGTTGACTTCCGAGTCATATTCAGTTTGTGAATCATGCTTTCAAGGCAAAATGACCAAGCTCCCTTTTGTGGGACATGGGAAAAGGACCACAGACCTACTTGTCCTAGTACATACGGATGTGTGCGGCCCATTTGATGTGCCGGCTAGAGGCAACTTTGTCTACTTCATTACCTTTATCAATGATATGTCTAGGTACGAGTATGTGTTTCTTATGAAACACAAGTCTGAAGCCTTTGAAATGTTCAAAAAGTTCAGACATGAGGTAGAAAAACAAACAGGAAAGCCTATTAAGGTTCTTCGATCAGATCGAGGAGGTGAATACCTTAGTCGAAAATTCCTAGACTATCTTAAAGATAATGGTATAGTCTCTTAATGGACTCCACTTGGAATGCCTCAACTCAACGGGGTTTCAGAATAAAAGAATCGGACCCTATTAGATATGGTCCGTTCCATGATGAGCTTCACAGACCTCCCAGAATTTTTTTGGGGATATTGTCTCATGACAGTAATTTATGTATTGAATAGGGTTCCCTCTAAAATCGTTCCTACCACACCATATGAGATATGGCATGGTAAGAAGTCAAGTCTGAATCATCTCAGAATTTGGGGTTGTCCGGCTCATGTCAAGAGACAGCAGATGAACAAGTTAGAGTTCAGATCTTTTAGAGCTCGATTTATAGGATATCCTAAAGAGTCATTAGGATATTATTTTTATATTTCGAAAGACCACAATGTGATTGTGAGTCGAAATACTATTTTTCTTGAAAAATAGTTTATTCAAGATGGTGGCATCGGAAGAATAATTAAGCTCAAAGAGAATGTCTCCTAAGAGTAACGAGCTAAAGAACTTGAGGAACCTAATCAATCAGAACCAGTCCAACACAACCTCTTCCACCTCGTAGATCGACTAGGGTTTCCTGTCCTCCTGAAAGGTACTTAGGTACCATACAAGAGGACGTAGAGGAAATGTTTCTCACAGGAAATGGGGTTTATGGTGATGATCTCAAGACCTATGATGAGGCGATATCAGATATCGACTCCGAGAAATGGTTAGAGGCAATGAGATCAGAAATTGACTCGATGCACTCAAACCAAGTCTGGACCTTGGTAAATCCACTTGAAGGTATTGTACCTATTGGGTGCAAATGGATCTTCAAGAGAAAGATAGGTGCAAATGGGAATGTGGAGACATTCAAGGCTAGGCTCGTAGCGAAAGGTTATAGTCAGCACGAAAGCATTGACTATCAAGATACCTTCTCACCCGTAGCCATGCTAAAATCCATCCGCACATTACTTGCTATTGCAGCCTATTTCGATTATGAAATATGACAGATGGACATAAAAATGGCGTTCTTAAATGGATATCTTGAGGAAGATATCTATATGGAACAACTGCTTGGTTTCACATCCAGTGATGATGATCACAAGGTCTGCAAACTACAAAGGTCTATTTATAGACTTAAGCAAGCATCTCGAAGTTGGAATACTCGTTTCAATGATGTGATCAAAATATTTGGTTTCATCAAGAACGAGGAGGAACCATGTGTATTCAAAAAGGTCAGTGGGAGTGCAGTTATCTTCCTCGTATTGTACGTGGATGACATCCTCCTAATTGAGAATGACGTTCCCATGTTGACCTCAGTCAAAGTATGGTTATCTAAGGAGTTCTCTATGAAAGATCTAGGAGAGGCATCCTTTATACTGGGTATTAAGGTCTATAGAGATAGACCAAATAGGATGCTGGGACTTTCACAGAAGATGTACATAGAGGAGGTGCTAAAAAGGTTTAGCATGGATAACTCCAAAAAAAAGTTTATTGCCTTTTAGACATGGCATTCATCTCTCCAAGAAGATGTGCCCTAGCACACCTGAGGAGATTGAACGCATGAGCAAGATCCCTTATGCTTCGACAATAGGGAGCCTCATGTATGCCATGCTATGTACACGACCTGATATAGCCCATGCTGTGAGTGTCATAAGCAGATATCAGTCGAATCCATGCGAAGAGCACTGGACTTCTATGAAATGTATCCTTAAGTACTTGAGAAGGACTAAGGATATGTTTCTAGTCTTTGGAAATGGAGAACTTCAGATTCAGAGATTTACAGACTCAGACTTTATGTCTAATATAGATGATCGAAAGTCGACATCTGGGAGTCTATTCTTTTGTAATGGTGGTGCAGTTAGCTGGAAGAGTTCCAAGCAAACGGTGATTGCAGATCCCACCATGGAGGCAGAATATATTGCTGCATCGAAAGCTGCAAAGGAGGCATTCTGGTACAAAAAGTTTGTCGTAGAGCTTAGAGTGATATCATCGGATGCCATCCCTCTTTACTGCGACAATAATTGCACCATAGCCCTAGCTAAGAAGCCAAGGTCTCACCAGAAGTCCAAGCATATCGAGCGACGATTCCATCTGATCCATGATTATCTCGAAAAAGGTTATGTCGAGGTCAAGAGAGTTGACTCCACAGACAATGTGGCAGACCCACTGACTAAGCCATTAGGCCAACAGAAGATCGAAGCCCACCTTGAGAAGATGGGACTTAAATATGGAGCCAATTGGCATTAGGTCAAGTGGGAGTTTGTTAGATGTGTGCCCTAGATGCCAGATCGACTGACACATTCCTGTACAGAACTAAGGGCAAATTTATAATTTTGACTATAAATGAATAAAAGAGTTATTCTTCTATCACATTATGTACATTGTGTCTATGATACATCCTTTAAGTTAATAAGAATGTAAATTTATATTTTCAAGAGTTGAAAATTTAAGGCATGAATTTACATAACTAACTTATAAATTGCTCCTGACCATAGGATCACCACAAGGATGGTGATCGATCCAGAAGGTTGGTGTATGATCGCTTTCTTAGGATAGATAAGTCTTGAGTCTATGATGTGGAGACACCATAGCGAGAGTACAGGCATTCATTGAGAATGAGAGTACTGAGCGTGACCACCTCGAGCAGTCATAAGGAAGCCTACCTTCTCGTTGATGACTAGCTCGATGCTGCAGTTGTGTGTCTAGTTCTTTGATCTAAGGTGCATCGATGGTTCACTTTGAGTGTGTTATAGTTTGACTACACCATAACTCGATCTTCTAGCCATTCGAAATCCTGAGGTGTATGTTGGCTGTAGCATATCCATTGTAGGAACCAGATCGCACCAAGATGGGATCTATCAACCTCGATAGATGAGAGGAGTAATCCTATGATGATCGAAAGATTGAGTCCTTAAAACCATGTCCATGGCAAAGTGAAATAATGGAAAAGAGTTTTCCATTGGGTTTCACATCGGACTCGGATCGATCAATTGATTCATATGACTGATGTTGGGTTTGACGAGTTCATCTTAATCCTAATTCAGTCGGGACTCATGATAGAGGAACTCAATCACACAGGTAGCTGCACTAAGAGATTCATCTTCAGTTCTGATGGGTTGCCACCATATACTGCTAGATGTCACTGGTGGATTTTGAGAGCAATTAGAATAATTTTGATGATCGATCATTCTAATTATCTGAATCAGAAGAGTTCTAGTCCATCGAAAGGAGTTTCGATGATGTCGATGATGAGATCACGACATGTCTCATTATCATACAGAAATAAATCTAACTAGATCACACAAATAAGGGTTAGGGTCTGGATGTCATCAATTGGGCTACCCCAATTGATTTGGATAAGATCCAATTAGGTTCAAGGAAATCATGCTAGCACTCGATTGATCCTAACTTTCTCCTCGTGTAATCTTTTCTGTCTCTACTGAGCCAAATGTGATCTGACTCATCCAGAAAACCTTGGAAAGATTTCTCTCAATCTAATTAAAGCTTGTTCAGCTCAAAAAATATTTATCTTAATTCATGAGATAAATTTAAGACAACACCTGCTAATTTCTAGCACCTGCCAATTTCATTTTAGGACATCTGTCAAAAGTTGACATATGGGTCTTAAACTGAAGAGGATTCATCGAAGGATTTTTGTAGAGTGTCCACATATCCAAACCACTTCAAATTGGGTGCCATAATCAGATTATGGCATGAGCTTAATTGGTTTTAAGTGGGCACCCCAAATGGATAAGAACCAAAGAGTCCTGATAAACTTGGACTCTTTGGCGCCACCTTATTTGTGCTTATCCAATGATGGTGCCAACATAGGAAAGAGCATGGGGATTCTTATCTGATGTGATCAGATGACATCACTCCATCAATCAAAATTTTTTCAAAATTTATTAAAATTTTTTGATTGGTCGAATGATGTGGCATTGCGCAGCATATAGGATCTATATAAACCCTGCTGCACCTAGGGTTTTGAGATAGAACTTATTTTATGCAAAAAACTTATTAGCTGCCTCCCCCTCCCCTCTTCTCCACATCCTTCCTGCTCTCCTTTCTCCCCTCTTCACGTCCAAAAAGTTGGACATTCATTTAGCAAAGGTACAAGGCGTGGTGATGCCTGGAACAGAAGGCTGCAGGATATCTTCGACAAGCTGCTGCTCCAACTTCAGAAAGAGTTTTGAAGTACTTCCGAATCAGATATTGATCTAATTTTTGGAGCATAGAATCATGAGAAGAAGACATTCTAGATCCTACCTAAGTGGATACTGGTAGAGGCCAGGCACTTGCATGGCTACATCAGAACCTCAGGCAGCGCTGCGATCATCTACAGGGTAATTAGATTACCCTTGAGGTATGTCTATATTTCTCATACTTTTAGATTTAATTTTATATTTTAAATATTAGATAATAAAATTAGATCTAATAGATATTAGATATAAAATAGTATAGGATAAAAATTTTTAATTTATTCTGCCCTAGATTTGATGAAATCTGGAAGATCCTACACAGAAAAAAGATAATTTTTCCTTCAATGATGTCCCTGCATTACAGGAAATAAAGATTTGACTGTCGTCATAGTTCTCCATGAAGGATTTGGGAGAAGCTTCCTACATCCTAGGGATGAGGATCTATAGGAATAGATCTAAAAGGTTGCTTGGCTTATCCTAGTCCACGTACATTGATACTATACTGAACAGGTTCAGCATGGAGAATTCCAAGAAAGGCTATCAACCGATAGGACATGGAATTTCTCTCTCGAAGAGGGATTTTCCGACAACACCTCAAAAGAGAGAGCGTATGGGTAGAATTCCATATGCTTCAATATTGGGATCTATCATGTAAGCCATGACATGTACACGACCAGATGTGGCATACTCACTAGGGGTAGTGAGTAAATACCAATCTGATCCAGGGGAGAATCACTGGAAGGTTATTAAAACCATCCTGAAGTATTTAAGAAAAACTAAAGACCAGTGGCTTGTTTATAGTGAATCAAACTTGAGACTTATGAGATTTACAGACTCCAGTTTTTAGTCTGATCACGATGACAGCAAGAGTGTGTCGGGATTTATTTTTACCCTTAATGGTGGGACTGTCTACTGGAAGAGTTTCAAGCAGCACACTGTAGCTGATTCAGTTTGTGAGGCAGAGTATGTCACTGCATCAGATGCTGCCAAAGAAGCGATGTGGCTGAGAAAATTCATCACTGAGCTCGGAGTAGCACCCTCCCTTGTTGGTCCAGTTCTGCTCTACTGTGACAGCTCTGAGCCATTACTCAGGCGAAAGAACCGAAGGCACACCAGTGGATGAAACATATTCTGCACTATTACCATCTTATCCGGGAGATTGTGGATAGAGGTGACATCGACCTTCAGAAGATCGACGGTAAGGAGAATCTGGCCGACCCATTCACTAAAGCCATTGCGGTGAAGGAGTTCGATGACTTCAAGTCGAAGATGGGTATTAGATACTGCACCGATTGGCTTTAGGCCAAGTGGGAGATTGTTGAGAATAGTATCCAAAGCCAATCATCAGTCTGTTGATGGATGTACTCTTTCTTGTATTAGTATATGAATTATAAATTAATAAAAGTTATTTTGATATTTTTTCATCATAAATTGTTTCATCTTCTAATGAACTCCTGTGTTATGGTGAAGTCCTTAGGACTATTTAGACTCGACAAAGGAGGATTTATCATTTAGTCCTTAAATCTGTTCGCGACCAAATGATACATTGTTACCAAGGACAACAACGTTTATCAAGTATAGGTCGTTGTGTGCCATATGGGTTGGTTGTCCTCTTAACCAAGGAGTGTGGAGACACTGGTATGGTATACAGGTGAGATGTAAGGGTACATCTGCACTGAACGTGATCGATTCCAGAGCTTTTTTTGCTGTCAAGATTTGCTCCGATGGGATATGGATATAACTGTCCCTTCGACCTGAGACTGCTACAGTGACTTGCAAGCAACTCACTACACTTAGGCACTAAACTACCTGAATTTCTAATTCAGTGACAAAAGGCTGTTGGGTGTAGTCAAGTACTTGTCTTGTCGGTGCGTGAGTCAAGATGGGATTGACCACTCCAGTTCAGGAGCTGTGTACAGTCATATTTTAATTTAGCAAAATTTTGGCTAGGATAGTCTTAGTGAGGAGTCATAAGACTGTTTGAGTTGAGCACGATTCGGATGATCTGATCAGGGTTGACAGTTTAACCCTGAGTCGTCCAATACACAGGGGTCAAAAGGGATGAATTATATAGTAACCATATTTGCGTAGGTTTTGAATGTTGCGATTGTGACTATTCAACCTATCCGAATGTTGGGTACCATTGCTCGATGGTCACTTCGATTAGTACAGGAATTGGTTCCTGTGCTACCAGCTTAGGTTCGAACCTGTGGGGTCACACATATTAGAGGTTCCTATCTGATCTGATGGCTGATGAAGAGTCCTAATATTCATGGACTATGAGTCCTACATGTCTGAGACTCTGTGATCGATTATCAAGATTCTTTGATCATGAGTCCCACGCATTTTGGGTACCGGGGTCAAGAGTCCCACTGGTTTGGGACTCTTCGATCAAGGTTTCATATTGATGAACTTTGATATCCGATTGTCCATCAAATTTGGACTCAATATTTATGAGAGATTTAATTAGTGATTTGATCACTAATTAACTCAATTTGATTAAGTAATTATTTTTGGATCAAGTCCAATTGAATTGGATTCAGTTGGGTTCGACCCGATTAGGTTAAGTGTTGACCTAATCGTCGAAGTGGTTTGGTCCCTGATTTGATCAAGGGTTGGGCTTAGTCAATTTTTGATTTGATTTAGATTTTATTGAGCCTAATTAAGTCTAATTAAGTTAGATTTAATTTAGTCCAATTGTGCTTAACCTATTTAGATTAGGTTGGCTCAATTAGGTTCAAACCACCTTGACCTTTCTCCCTGCGCCACCTCACTTCTTCTGCACATATTTGAATTCACAAGAAGCAACATCTCATGAATTTTCTCCATGCAGAAGGCATCCCATGCCCACTTTTGTGTGCCAATTATCTGGATAAAAATAAGTTGGTTGGCCATTCAAATTCAAAAGAAAGTTTGAATTTGAATGAGAAACCAACTAATCCATGCGCCATGCTCTTATCTTGTGCACCCCATATTTTACATGAGAAAGTGTTTCTCGTGTAAACTCTCCATGGACAAATCAACTCACGCCCCTTCTCTTCTCATGCCCAAGTGGATAGGGATGAGTTGGTTTTGCATTTGAATTCAAATTTGATTTGAATTCAAATGTACAACCACTTATCTTTATCCTCTCACGCGGATAAGACACGTTCGATGTTGTTTTAAAAGGAGGAGAAAGGTGGGGTGTGCATAGAAATTTTTGAAGAAAAAGAGTGGGACATGAGGAAGCCTTGTGCACAAGTAGGAAGTCCATATCCTTTCGAGAGAAAAAGAAAGAAAAGAAAAAAAAATGGGTGCAGGGTTTCTAGTGAGTTCCCTAGGGTTTCAACCTGGGGTTCGGGAAGTGAGAATGTGAGCTACGAGTATCGTGAGCCCACCAAATTCTAGGGAGATCTTCTACATCCTCTCAAGCACATCTGCTGATGATCTGGAGTGTCCAAAGTATTGTGATCCAGGTGGTGTGCCCAAGGCCCAGGAGACCAAGGCTAAGGCCAAGGTCCATCATTCATGAGGGCTTCATAGAGGCTCTAGGGCTAGTTGGGCCCTAGGTTGAAAGGCTATGGGCCTTTCGAGTTTTTGAGATCTAAGTTATGTGGGCCTCAAGGGACCAACTCTATATGGGCTAGGTCTGGGCTCAGGTTATGTGAGAATAGGTCGAGTCATGGGTGTACATGGGCTTGGGTTAACCTAATCTCCCATAGAGTTAGTCAAGGGAGTTTTGGGTTTGGATCACTTGACCTGGTGTTTATATATACATGTACTTGTATAGATTTGATCAAGCCAAAAAAATATAAAACTCTTTCTCCCAAGTCTCTCTCTCTCTCTCCAGCTCTTCTCCATGCCCCAGGAGCAAGAAACCCTAGGGTTTCTTACCGCCAGGTCCAGATAAGGAAAGAAAAGCAAGGAGGTGCTAGCCCCTTCCCCCTTGCAGCTGCCGACTCTCTCTCTTCTCCCTCTCTTGAAGTCACCCAAACACCAGGTTCAGGACCTGAAATCTCTTGAGAAGAGGTTGGTACAAGTCCCTCTCAGATCTGGAGTTGATCTGAGATCGTTTGAGGCATAGATGAGATCTCCATCAACAGATCTACAAGAAAGGCTGCAGCAGGATAGATCTGCAAGGTCTATTTTTATCTACCTTCATTCCTATCTAGAATGCCCCAATTTGAGATCTATGAATTGGAAGACCTCGTCTCAGGCCTGATCTAGTTGGGTACCAGATCTTGGATTTTTTAGAGGTGATTTCAGAGGCATTCTTCATCTAGAACGAAAGGCTGACGAAGAAGACAGCAACCAGGCTGATTCCATCAAGGGCCTTTGATCGAGTCCAGAAGTCTCCAAATTTATTCGTTGCTAGTTCCACTACACCCAAGGTCCATGGGAGAAGCCAGGATCATGCTCTAGTAGTTGGTATTAGAGCCACAATGGTGAGGAAGCGGTTCCAAGCATGAGAAGTTGAAGATCTCAAGTACTAAAAATTTTTAGCAAGGTACCATCAAGGTATATTCTACACTTCTTGATTTTATATTGCTTGTTTAGCTTGGATCCAGTCATGGGCAGTAATATGAAGGTCGAGTTCGAGAAGTTTGATGGCAAGGAGAATTTTTTCATGTGAAAAATTCGGGTGGAGGATCTTCTGGTGCAAGCAGATCTGGATCAGGCTTTGGATGAGAAGCCTGAGGGAATGACAGATAGACAGTGGGCATCGTTGGAGAAAAAAGCATGCTCAGTGATCAGAGGATGTTTGACGGATGCGGCATTGTATTCGGTGCTGGAAGAAAAGACCCCGAAGGGCCTTTGGTCGAAGTTGCACACCATGTATATGGGAAAGAATATGTGCAACAAGCTGATGCTGAAGAAGAGGTTGTACAGTCTTTGGATGTAGGAGGGCTCTGATGTGATTGGCCACATTCAAAGGTTCGACCAGTTGTGCATGGAGTTGATGAATATCGGGGTGAAGCTGGATGAGGAGGACAAGTTCCTGTTGCTTTTGTGTTCGCTGCCAGGATCATATGACTCTTTGGTGACTACACTACTCTACGGCAAGGAGACTCTGGAATATGAGGACATGGTCTCGGTGCTGAGGTCTAATGAGCAAAGGAAAAAGTTGACCAGAGATCGGGCTCCCCAGGAGGGTTTGGCAGTAGGGGAGAGGACAGGTAGAGGCAGAGGTAGAAGCAAGTCCAGGGGGCGGTCCAAGTCCAGGAAGGGAAAGAAAGAGATGAAATGCTTCAAGTGCAACGAGTTCGGGCACTTCAAGCGAGAATGTCCACTATGGAAGAGCAAGAAGGGAGAAAGAAGTGGCTCAGAATCAGTGAGTGCAGTTACTGGGCAGTAGGTGGAGGATGATCTACTTGTGGTATCAGATGGTCACAGGCATTACACAGAGGAGTGGACACTAGACTCTGCGTGTTCACATCACTACACACCACACAGGTCTTGGTTTGCGACATACACCAAGACAGATGAGAGATCAGTGACTCTAGGCGACAATCATCATTGCAAGGTGGCTGGGATAGGGACAGTCAGGGTGAGGATGTTTGATGGGATTGTGAGGACATTGACAAATGTAAAGCACATCCTGGAGCTGAAAAAAAATCTGGTGTCACTAGGCTACTTGGTGCGTAGTGGATACAGCTTCAGCAGTAGGGCTAGAAGCAGAGTACTGAACATCTCCAATGGAGCTATGGTAGTGATGAGAGGCAGGAGGTTGGACAATAACCTCTATCGCATGGAGGGATCTGTGGTGACCGAAGAGTCTGATGCAGCAGCTGCAGCACAGGACCAGCAGGGAGCTTACAGGATGTGGCACTACCGCCTAGGCCACATGGGTGATAGAGGACTGAGGGAGTTGTGCAGGAGAGGACTCATCTCTGATCTGGAGGATGGTGCTACAGGGGAGATCTGTGAGCCTTGCCAGATGAGAAAGCAGAGGAGAGTTTAGTTCACCATCAGTACAGTCCAGAGTGCAGCCACTCTGGAGTTAGTACACACGGATGTGTGGGGACCAGCCCCAGTTTTAGCTAGGAATGGGGTCAGATACTTCATGACCCTGATTGATGATTTCTCAAGAAAACTCTGGATTTACTTCATGAGAGAGAAGTCAGAGGTCTTCACCAAGTTCAAGATTTGGAGAGCGGAGGTGGAGAAGGAGCAGGGGAGGAGCGTGAAGTGTCTGATGTCAGATAATGATGGGGAGTACACCAGCAGAGAGTTCCAGGATTACTGTGAGGAGTGTGGGATCAGGAGACACTTTTTAGTTAAGAGGACTCCACAGCAGAATGGGGTGGCCGAGAGGATGAACAGAATACTTCTGAAAAAGGCACGATGCATGAGGCTACAGGCAGGGCTTCCAAAGGAGTTCTGGGTTGACACAGTAGACGCAGTGGGTTACTTGGTCAATTGGTCACCTCACACCAGGTTGGATGGCAGGCTTCCAGAGGAGGTGTGGTCTGGGAGGACAGTTGGACTGGGCCATCTATGGGTATTTGAGTGCACGGCCTATGTGCACATTGGAGCTGGTGAGTGGAGCAAGCTAGACGCCAGATCACGCAAGACGGTGTTTCTAGGCTATCCGTGAGGAGTCAAAAGATACAGGCTTTGGGATCCCTTAGAAAAGAAGGTCATCATTAGTCGGGATGTGACTTTTGATGAAGAGTCAGTCCTACGAAGGTGAGCAGGCATGGAAGAGCAGCAGGAGCAGGAGGAGGTCCAGCAGGGCACTGCTAGACAGCTTATCTCTTTTATTTTGCCTCTTGCAGGTACTATGGGAGGACATGACATTCAAGTGGAGAACCTACCTAAGGTGTCTCCACAGGTGGAGAGGACTCGGATGGATGATCGAGGTGGAGAGGTCCAGCAGGAACGAGCTGGATCGAGGACTGATATCGATGTTGCCCTACACAAGCCCAAGAGGACCATCAGGCAATCAGACCGATATGGCTTCGAGGAGATACTGTCATATGCCTTGGTGATAGTGAATGGAGACCCATATACATATCAGGAGGCTATGGAGAGCCAGGACAGAGAGCAGTGGGTCCAGGCGATGTCCGAGGAGATGCAGTCTCTCCACCAGAACCAGATGTGGTGATTGGTGCAGTTGCCACAGGGGAAGAGGCCCATTGGCTGCAAATGGGTCTACAGTCGCAAGGAATGGCCTTCAGAGCAGAGAGGTATCAGATTCAAGGTGATGTTAGTGGCCAAGGGATACTCCCAGAAGGAAGGCATCGACTTCAGCGAGGTCTTCTCTCCCATCGTCAGACATACTTCCATCAGAGTGTTGCTGAGCATTGTAGCAGCTCAGGATTTAGAGCTGGAGCAGATGGATGTCAAGATGGCATTCCTCCATGGGCATTTGGAGGAGAAGATTTACATGGAGCAGCCACCCGATTTTAGGGATCCAGGATCAGAGGGAAAGGTTTGTTTGTTGCAAAAGTCGCTGTATGGGCTGAAGCAGTCGTCGAGGCAATGGTACAAGCGGTTTGACTCCTATATGCGCAGCATTAGACTTTTCGGGTGCGAGTTTGATCCCTGTGTTTATGTTCAGTCTCTTGAGGATGGTTCTATGGTGTTCCTACTCTTGTATGTGGATGACATGCTTATAGCATGCAAGAGTAGGAAGGTTGTGCAAGATCTAAAGGCATCCTTATCTCGGGAGTTTGAGATGAAGGATTTGGGCCCTGCAAGGAAGATCCTAGGCATGGAGATTTTCAAAGATCGAACCCGAAGGGTGCTGCATCTATCTCAGGGGGGCTACAAACAGAAGATCTTAGAGAGGTTCGGGATGAAGAGAGCAAAGCCGGCGGAGCTGCCACTAGCCGATCACTTCAGACTCTCGAAGACCATGGTGCCATAGACTGAGGTGGAGGCTCAGGAGATGGAGATAGTTCCTTATGCTTCAGGAGTTGGGAGCTTGATATATGCGATGGTCTGTTGTAGGCTAGACATCGCTCATGCAGTGAGTTAGGTTAGCAGGTTCATGGTGCAGCCTGGCAGGGAGCACTAGAGAGCTCTGAAGTGGATATTCAGATACCTGGTGGGTTCAGTTGGAGTTGGCATCTGCTACGGACAGTGAGGAGGTACAGTGGGATACTCTGACATGTCCAAGGAGGCTCAGGGGCTGATTGGAGATTATGTAGATGCAGACTTCGGTGGAGATGTGGATACCCGGAGGTCTACGACAGGCTTCCTCTTTAGCCTGTATGGAGATCCTATTTCTTGGAGATCGATTCTGCAGCCTATCACAGCCCTATCCACTATAGAGGTGGAGTACATCGGGTTGACAGAAGCAGCTAAGGAGGCAATTTGGCTAAAGGATTTGTTGACGGAGATGGGCCTTACTCAGGAGGCCATTAGAGTGCACTGTGATAGCCAGAGTATACTTCTATTAGCACAGAACTCAGTCTATCATTCAAGGACAAAGCACATCGACATTCGGTATCATCGGATCAGGGAGCTTGTAGAGGATGGTGAGGTGGAGCTGGTAAAGGTACACACCAAGGAGAACCCAGCTGATGCACTTATGAAGGTACTTTCATGGGACAGCTTTCAGAGATGTGTTGAGCTGATGCAGCTGATGAACAGAGTGAAGCTGGTTGAGGCCTTGGGACACCAAGGTGGAGATTGTCGTGATCCAGGTGGTGTGCCCAAGAACCAGGGGACCAAGGCTAAGGCCAAGGTCCATCATTCATGAGGGCTTCATGGAGGCTCTAGGGCTAGTTGGGCCCTAGGTTGAAAGGCTGTGGGCCTTTCAGGTTCTTGAGGTCTAAGTTATGTGGGCCTCAAGGGACCAACTCTGTATGGCCCAGATTTGGACCTAGATTATGTGAGATTAGGTCGAGTCATGGGTGTACATGGGCTTGGGTTAACCTAATCTCCCATAGAGTTGGTCAAGGGAGTTTTGGGTTTGGGTCACTTGACCCGATGTTTATATACACATGTACTTGTATAGGTTTGATCAAGCCAAGAAAATACAAGACTCTTTCTTCCAAATCTGTCTCTCTTCTCTCTCTCTCTCCAGCTCTTCTCCATGCCACAGGAGCAAGAAACCCTAGGGTTTCTTGCCGCCAGGTCCAGATAAGGAAAGAAAAGCAAGGAGGCGCTAGCCCTTCCCCTTGTAGCTGCCGACTCTCTCTCTTCTCCCTCTCTTGCAGTCACCCAAACACTAAGTCCAAGACCTAGAATCTCTTGAGAAGAGGTTGGAACAAGTTCCTCTCAGATCTGGAGTTGATCTGAGATCGTTTGAGGCACGGGTGAGATCTCCATCAACAGATCTACCAGAAAGGCTGCAGCAGGATAGATCTGCAAGGTCTATTTCCATCTACCTTCTTCCCTATCTAGAATATCTCGATTTGAGATATATGAATTGGAAGACCTCAATCCAGGCCTGATCTTGTTGGGTACCAGATCTTGGATTTTTTAGAGGTGATTTCAGAGGCATTCTTCATCTGGAATGAATGGCTGATGAAGAAGACAGCAACCAGGCTGATTCCATCAAGGGCCTTTGATCGAGTCCAGAAGTCTCAAGATTTGTTTGTTGCTGGTTCCACTACTCCCAAGGTCTGTGGGAGGAGCCAAGATCATACTCCAATATGAAGAATCGATAGACATCGATCGAAGGAGTTCGATCAGCATCGGCCGTCGAAAGGGCTCTACAACAAGCTAGCACCCGTGAGGAGCCGATCAGATCAGGAGCCTCGTGTGGATGATCCACAGAGGCCAGACATCCTATGTGGCTGCGTTGTGGTGATCAGAGCCTTCCGACAGTGATCAAATTGTG
>NC_026003.2:77960862-77981383 GCF_000442705.2 Elaeis guineensis
AAATGGTCCTTCCTAGTAACGGCATTTAGTTTTCTATAATCTATGCATACTCTCCATCCAGATGATATGCGAGTGGGAAGCAGTTCACCTTCTTCATTCTCAACTACAGTAATACCTGATTTCTTAGGTACTACTTGAGTGGGACTGACCCATTTACTATCGATATGGGGTAGATGATTCCAGCATCTAACCACTTTACCACCTCTTTCTTTACTACTTCACGTATGTTTGGGTTCAATCTCCTCTGCATATCTCGATGGGGTTTGGCATTTGCCTCAAAATGAATATGCTGCATGCAAATGGACGGGTCAATTCCTTTTAAATCGGCAATAAACCAACCGATAGCCTCTTTGTGTTCCTTCAGAATACCAACCAATTATGCTTCCTGATTAGGGGTCAAGTCTAATGCAATGATTGCCAGGAGGGTGTCATTGGATCCTAGAAATACATACTTTAGCATAGCAGGAAGGGGTTTCAATTCTAACGTAGGTGGTGATTCTAAAGATGGGACTATTGGTGTACTGGCTAATGTGGGCAATGGCTCATACTTGATTGTCCATGGAGGAGTGGTTTTATCGTGTGGTGTATCCAACAAGGTGTTAACTTCTTTCATATATCCCTCAAAGTCATACACTCCAAGGTGAGCCAAGCAAGTATCTAAGGGGTCTGGTGCTAGAATTATGAGTGTTGCATCTTCTATAATGTCTTCTAGTGTATCTACTTCGAAGCAACTATCCATTGATGGTCCTTGAGAAGCACCAAACACATTCAGTCTCAGTTTCTTATTCTCAAACGATACGTCCATGACTCCTGTCCTACAATTAATGCATGCATTTGCCATAGCTAGAAAGGGTCATCCTAAGATAATGAAAATTTATCTTGGGTTGCCACTTAGTTCCATATCGAGAACTAAAAAATCAACTGGAAAGTAAAACTCATCTACCTTAACCAAGACATCCTCAAGCATTCCATGTGGTTCCTTAATTAATCTGTCGGCTAATTGCAGTGTGACTGATGTGGGTTTTAGTTCTCTAAATCCAAAAAGTTCATACACCGAACTAGGTAAAAGATTCACACTTGCTCCTAAGTCTAGAAGAGCTTTTTCAATGTAATAATCTCCTATAACACAGGAAATGATGGGGGCTCCTGGGTACTTAAGCTTTGGAGGAGTGGCATGCTGGAAGACAGAACTAGCCTATTCAGTGACGCATACTTTCTTTGAGATTTATGATCTAGATTTATATTTTTGGATGAACAAATCCTTCAAAAATTTGGCATAAGTAGGGACCTGTTTGATTGCGTCTAGAAAGGGAAGATTAATTTGGACTTGCTTAAATAATTCCAACATCTCATCGAGTCTTCTTCCCTTCTTATCTGCAGGAATAGGGGCTTTCAGGGCATCCGAAAATGGGGCTTTAGGCAAGTAAGATGATTTTGGTGCAGTTGGTTCATTCTCTTTTTTAAGGTCCTCCTTGTTCTTGGGTGATTTGGCTTCGGTTAGAGGTTTAGGGTCGGTCTCGTTGGTTTTACTAGTGTGTTTAATGACCTTTCCACTTCTCAGAGTCATGATTGATTTGGTATGTTCAGAAAAAGCTTCTGGGGTATTAGAGCTCTCAATCACAAATTGCCCTCTTGGGTTGCTCTCGGATTGGCTAGGTAATTTTCCTCCTTCCCTCCTACTGAATGCAGTCGCTAGTTGACCTATTTGGGTCTCTAGCTTAGCAATGGATTGTGTGTGGGAGTTAAGGGTCTGAGTGTTGACTTCTAATCATTCTAGTGCTTTCAAAACTTTTTCCTCAAAAGCTGAGCTATGACCAGTAGCAGACGGTTGAGGAGTATTTTAAAATTGATGGTATGGTCCATACCTATATGTTGGATCCTGATATTGTTGTCGAGGTGCGGCAGGGCCAACCACTGGTTGTGGTCTCCAGGAAAAATTTGGATGGTTTCTCCAGCCGGGGTTATAAGTGTTCGAATATGAATCATTTCCTGATCTACGAGCTTGTTGGACTTGAGCTTGCTGAACCTGCTTGTGCACAAACTCAAGAAATTGAGGTGTGGTTGGGCATTCACTAACAAAATGGTTTGGACTTGCACACAATGCACAAACCTCTTGGATTGGGTTAGGTAGAATCAGGGATTGTCCAGTATTTAGAAGACAGTCTAATTTTTGGGACAGTTCATCTACCTTACTGTGGATATCCATGACATTTCCAATCTGATAAATTCCACTTCTTTTTTGTTGAAGCATGGGTTGTTCTCTAGAAGTGGCAGACATATGATGTAGAAAATTCTCATTAAGTGTTTCAAAGAGCTGCCAGGCTTCATCCTCACTCTTTAGCATGAATGTCCCACTACATGATGCATCAACCATTTGTTGGTGTTTCTCTGATAAACCATCATAAAAACACTGACAAAGTTGCCATTTAGGGACAGCATGGTGTGGACATTTACGAATGAGGTCCCTTAACCTTTCCCATGTCTCATGAAAAAGTTCACCCTTAAATTGAGAAAAACTAGTGATAGCTTTTCTAATTTGATTTGTTTTTCTAATTGAAAAGTATTTCTTGAGAAATTCTCTCTGAAGATGATCCCAAGTTGAAATGGTTATAGAGTCTAAGGAGTTTAACCAATATTTGGCTTTATCCTTAAGTGAAAAAGGGAACAGTTTCAACCTAAGGGCATCATCTGAGAAGTTTTGGATTTTTACTGTGGAACAAATTTAAAAAATTCATCCAAGTATTTGTATGGGTCCTCGTTACTAAGTCCATAGAATGATGGCAATATTTGAATAATGTTAGACTTAAACTCATATTGGATAGCTTCTACTGGAGGTGCTTGAATGCATGGAGAGTAGGTATACGAGGATGGAGTAAAATATTCTCTCAATGAGCATGGAGGATTAGCCTCATCAGTGTTGCCCAGCTATGCAACCCAAGAGGGGGGGTGAATTGGGTTTTAAAGAATTTAGGCTTAACTAATTACTTATGAAAAATATATATCAAAAGCTTGATGAATGAGGAGAGAGACTTTAGTTTGAGATTAATTGCTTAAAGCAAGAATGCAAGGATATAATGGAGAATTAAAGAGAAACAATAAAGCATGCCACAAACACAAGGATTTATAGTGGTTCGGTGCCAACCTTGCACCTACATCCACTCCCCAAGCTTCTACTTGGGAATTCCAATCCACTATACTTTGTATTCAACCCGAATACAAATGTCGGAACCTCCGACACTAGCTATCCTAAGCTAGTCCACTTGTTTCTCGGGTACAAGCCGACCCAATACACTCCGATTTCAGGTTCGGATCAACCTTCCCTTGTTTTGGAAACCCTCCAAAACAAAACAATTACTCACAAGATAAAATCAGTTTAGAGCATAAATAAGTACAAGAATAGCTCCTTAAATGAGCGAGTATAACAATAAATACGCTTTACTCAAAAGAAGAAGCCCTTCATTGATTTCCTCAAAATGGATGAGAAAAGGAATAAATGCTTGAGGAGTTGGTGAGCTTTGATTGAAGGCTTCTTGAAGGCTTTAAATGAGCTCTTGAATGAGGTTGAGAAGTTGGCTTGAGAAACCCTCTCTTGAATGCACTTGAATGCCCTCTTGAATGCTCTTTCTTTTCTCTTTTCAAATCTCTTGAATGCCTCTTGGATATTTGGATGTCTCTTCTTCTTGTTTTCCACCTTTTGAAACCTTTTATAGCCTTAAGAAACAAAGGAAAACAAACTAGCCAGAAAAAGAGCCGTTAGAGCACAAAAGGTGAGCATTAAAAGCAGCTAAATCTGGCCAAAAACTAGCCGTTACAGGCAAATCCTGTCGCAGGGGTCGACTCATGAGTCGACTCATGCTTCAGGGGTCGACTCATGAGTCGACCTCTGATGCAACATCCAGAAAATCAAGTTTCTGGAAATTTTGGCCCACACTAACAGAGGTCGACTCATGAGTCGACTCATGCCTTGTGGGTCGACTCATGAGTCGACTCACAAGCCGTGCCAAGCCAAAAAAGGTCGCGTGCCAACAGGATTTTAGCGTGCCAATCAGCTCATTGTGCCATGAGTTGACTCATGAGTCGACTCATGCACTTCAAACCTTCATAACTTCAAAAATATAAGTCCAAAAATAATGAAATCTTCACCAATAAATTACAAATCATTTGTTCTACAAGATGATACTATCAAATCGGAGTTTTGATGAAATTATGATTTTGCCCCTGTAGAGCATAAGGACTTTTTCAAAAATAAAAAATATTTGTATCCCTTCAAACTGTTTTGTAATCATCAAAATCAATCTAGGAGCAACAATCTCCCCCTTTTTGATGATGGCAAAACATTTGAACAAAAGCATTTATATGAATCATGAATTTCAAAAGATTGCATTTTAGGTGCATATGCTTGAAAAGAGTATGATTCTTTTGGCATGTGATACAAATGGTTATATGCATAAATAGTTTGTCCATTTGCTTAAAGATTGGAAGATATGCTCATTGGATAATTGTTTTGGTGTTAGAGCAGAAAATTTGATTTTATTATCAGAGCAAACTGCATTTTGAAAAATTTTCTCAATTCTCAAAACTAGTCATGTGTGCCAAAGCATATTGAATAGTTGATTTGGAAAGAGTATTAGAGCATTTAAGTTTAAGATGTATCAGAGCAAGAGAAATGAAAATCTTGCAATGTATCAGTGTAGGGAAGACAATTTTACAATGTATCAGAGAAAAATTTAGCAATGTATCAGAGTAGTAAAAACAGTTTTTCAATGTATCAGAGCAATGTATTCAATATATCAGAGTAGGTTGGAGCCTATCAGAGCATATCCAAATGTTTACAGCAAATCAGAGTATAAGTAATTTTAAAAGGTACTTATTTGCAGTATACTTGGGATTTGTACTTAAAATTTTCAATTTATTAATTTCTCATAATCATAATTTGTAGTTTTTGCTTTTGATGGATTTCTTTTTGTTTAATTTCTCCCCTTTTTGACATCATCATACAAGGTTAACTCCTCCTTTTTCTGAAGCATTCTTTAATTTCTTCTTCTGTAGAGTTTACTCCCCCTTAATGTAGCAACTATTAACAGCAATCATAAGATGATAATACCACAAAGAGAAGACAATATTCCACAAAGGAGAAATATATAACCAAAGTATGATAAACATCATTACAAAAGAAAAAAAAGATGATATCATAAAACATAATTGTTTCAGTACATAGATCATAACATACAAAGCCAACTAGCACATGTCAATACATGGCCCCAAAATACAGATCCTAGAAAGGACAAAACACTAACACCTAGGATCTAGAAATGATCAAGATAAGTCAATGATCGGAATCATCAGAAATGTGATAAGGAGCAGATGGATCTGAATCAGAAGTGCGTCCTCTACCCCGTCTGCCTCTGGCACGAGTGGAAGTACTGGTACGAGCAGGCGAGCGGGAGGAACTGGGTGGCTGAGAACGCTGAGAAGCTAGGGACTGAACAGAAAGGGTAAGTCTGATGGAATCAAGTACAGTCAGTGCCCTGGAAACAGCCTGAAGAAGAGCAGTGAACTGGGTAGTCGCATAGTCACTCGATCCTCTGATCTCCTTCCTTAGTAACTCATAACCGCCCTCAAGAGCTCCTCTAAGTCTGCCAGCCTCTGCAGTGAGATCAGTGACCTCAATCGAAGACTCCTGTGGCTGAGGATGGGCCAAGTCAAAGACTTGCCCCTGCAAGTCAAGGACTCTGCCAGTCAATCTCAAAATAGAGTCCTCAAGCTGCTGAATCCGGATGGACTGATCTGTCATCATCTGATACACTGTGGAGATGTGGGGAGTCAAAGTCTGATCAGAAGAAGTAACCCCTGGTGCAAATGTAGTACTGCTCCACTGACTAGACAATAATGAAGCCACACGCTGTGAAATCCGCTCAATCTGATCATCAGACAGTGTGAACTCTGACGGAGGTGCTCTGCTCTCTGGCTGATGCACTGGTGTGGGCATCCTGGTAAACTCCAAGGGCCAGCCTCTGGATCCGGAAAGAACTGTATATCTGGTGAAGCTGCCCTGAAGTCATGAATAGGAGATGATGGACCTTCTTCTTCTTCAGCTCTGACTTCAGTTCTGTCTCCAGCTGTCTCCTCAGCTCTCTCCTCTGTTCTCTCCTCAGCTCTCTCCTCTGCTCTCTCCTCAGCTCCCCTGATCCAACCACCACCAGTCTTTGTGAAACCCATTCGGTGCAAGGTGTGTAGGTTGAAAGTGTCAACATGAGATAGCTTGGTAGGAGCCTCCCCCTCACAGCTAACACCAAACCTCCTAAATACTCTAGTCAGGGCCATACCAAAAGGCAAATGTGCCTTAGATCTATTCAGAGTTTCTCTCATGGCCTCAATCATAAGTGCCGGGAGGTTTAGGGGGGTCTGTGTGATAATGTGAAACATAATACATATATCCCTGCCAGACAGTAGATCGTGCCTACCACTCCTAGGGAAGAAGAGTTTGGTGACCATTTGATGTAAAATTCTCATCTCTATAGGTAATATCTTTGCTTCCAGTTTATTCAGATTCCCTTGGTAGGCACCCCCAAGAATAACACTAACACCTTCTTCTTTCACAGGGAGTTCCATATATGCATAACCTTCACTAGGCAAATGTAAAATCTCCCCCAAGATAACAGATTCAGACAAATATCAATCCCTTTTACAGTTGAAGTTACTGACCCATTTCCATAAATTAGATTCTGATAAAACTCCCTAACTAGGTCAACATAGGTGACTTCTTTAAGGGTACAGTAAAAACTCCATCCTTGATTTTTGATCTTGGTTGCAAAAGAAAATCCCTCATTTTCAAAGAACCGGAAGTCTATGTTTTTCCCGATTTCTACTTTTCTATCTGAAAGAGGGTTCTTACTGGGGCTTTGAGAGGAATGTGAAGGACCTTGAACTGAAGTTGGAGTGGGAGCAGTGGAGGACTGTGCCGCTTGCCTTTTCTTTCTGACATTTTCTTCAAGTTCTCGGACAGACTTTCTCCTTTGGGGAAGCTTCATCTTTGGAGCCATAATCTCTTCAATAGCAGGCGAGGAGACTTGAGGAGCAAGTGAAAGAGTGGAGGAAGGATCACAAGAGAGTGAAATGGAATTATGGTGGAGAAAATGGGTGGATTTGAGAGGGACGGTGGAGTGCTAGGGCACGCTCCAACCGTGATGAACAAGGGAAGAAGTCACAAAAAGACCTTTCCCCAAGAGGCGATTTGCAGTGGAGAGAAGGCGGGAGAAGTTCCACAAGCTTGAGTCTTGGAATGGGAGCTAATGGAAGTGGGGAGGATGGGTTTTGGAAGGAAGAAGACGACCGTGTGGGTTGGCTCACGAACAGCAATCCTTATATAAAAACCTTAAGCCCGTTTGGAAGTTGGTGGGATTTACAAGTTTGCCATTGAGTCGACTCATGGGGGTCGACTCATGAAGTTCAGAAAATCAGAAAAATGTGGATAAATTCCAAAAAATTTGAAATTTGGGGAGAAGGAGTTTAGCTCTAAGATAAGTTTTTAGAATGAAAAACTTAAGCTTTTGGGACCAAGAAAGGTGTTGGAAATTAAGCTCTAAGAAATTTTGACAATAAATCATTGGAAATTGAAAAATTAATTCAGGCAAATGGATCAAGAATTCTAGATTTCTCCTAATTTCACAGAATCTATCCTCACTAAGGGCCTTTGTAAAGATATCAGCTAATTGATTTTCGGTGCAAACATATTCAAGAATTATATTTTTGTTTTGAACATGTTCTCTTATGAAGTGATGTCTTATTTCAATATGTTTGGATCTTGAGTGTTGAATAGGATTTTTAGATAGATTTATGGCACTTGTGTTGTCACATCTTATTGGTGTTTTATTAAGTTTAATTCCAAAGTCTTCGAGTTGTTGCTTAATCCATAAGATTTGAGCACAACAGCTTCCGGCTGCAATGTATTCGGCCTCAGCCGTAGACAGTGCTACCGAATTTTGTTTCTTGCTAAACCATGAGATTAGGTTAACTCCAAGAAATTGACAAGTTCCACTTGTGCTTTTTCTATCTAATTTACATCCAGCAAAGTCAGCATCAGAATATCCTAATAGATCAATTTGTGAGTCCTTAGAGTACCATAACCCTAAAGTTTGAGTACCATTTAAGTATCTAAGGATTCTTTTAACAGCATTCAAATGAGATTCTTTAGGATTAGATTGATATCTAGCACATAAACAAACACTAAACATGATATCAGGCCTACTTGCAGTTAGATACAATAATGATCCAATCATGCCTCTATAGTATTTTAAGTCTACACATTTACCTTCATCATCCTTGTCAAGCTTACATGAGGGACTCATTGGTGTGCCAATGGGTTTGGAGTTCTCCATTCCAAATCTTTTGAGTAGTTCCTTGGTGTACTTGCTTTGGGCGATGGAGATTCCCTCTTTTGATTGTTTGATTTGGAGTCCGAGGAAGAAGGTGAGTTCTCCCATCATGCTCATCTCGAACTCCCCCTGCATAAGCTTAGCAAAGTCTTGACAAAGAGATTCATTAGTAGACCCAAAAATTATGTCATCAACATAAATTTGTATAACTAACATATCATTTTGATTTCTTTTGATAAAGAGGGTTGTATCTACATTACCTCTTGAAAAACCATTATTTAGTAAAAATTTGCTTAGTCTATCATACCATGCTCTAGGTGCTTGTTTTAATCCATATAAAGCTTTATTTAATTTAAAAACATGATTAGGAAAAGCATGATTTTCAAATCCAGGGGTTGTTCTACATAAACTTCTTCAGCAATAAATCCATTTAAAAATGCACTTTTAACATCCATTTGAAATAATTTGAATTTCATAAAGCAAGCATATGCAAGTAGAAGTCTAATAGCTTCTAATCTAGCAACAGGTGCAAAGGTTTCATCAAAATCAATTCCTTCTTCTTGATTATATCCTTTAGCAACCAATCTTGCTTTATTTCTAATTACATTACCATGCTCATCTAATTTGTTTCTAAAGACCCATTTTGTGCCAATTATTGAACAGTTTTTAGGTCTTGAAACCAAAGTCCAAACATTATTTCTTTCAAATTGATTAAGTTCCTCTTGCATTGCATTAATCCAATTATGATCTTTTTCAGCTTCTTCAATGGTTTTTGGTTCAAGATGAGATACAAAAGCACAATGATTAAACACTTCTCTTAGTGAAGAGCGAGTTTTTACCCCATGCATAGGATCACCAATAATTAACTCCTTAGGGTGGTTGTGAACATACCTCCATTCCTTGGGTAGGTCATCTGTACCTTGAGGTTGTTCTTGAATTTCTTCACCTCTCTCATCTTGTTTGTCTTCTTGTCCCTTGTCCTCTGGAGTAGCTGAATCTTTCAGAGTGATCTCCTTCATACCTTCTATTAATGGATCTGCATCATCAACACCCTCATTCTTCCTTGAAGGAAGATCGTTAGATTCATCAAAGACAACATGAATAGACTCCTCAACTATTAGGATTCTTTTATTAAAAACTCTAAAAGCTTTACTAGTGGAGGAGTAACCCAGAAAGATTGCTTCATCTGATTTTGCATCAAATTTACCGAGTCTTTCCTTACCATTATTTAATACAAAACATCGGCAACCAAAAATATGAAAATATGCAATATTTGGTTTTCTTCCTTTCCAAAGTTCATAGGGGGTTTTCTTAAAAAATTGTCTAATCAAAGCACGATTTAGAGTGTAACATGCTGTGTTAATAGCTTCCGCCCAAAAATATCTTGGAAGGTTGCTTTCACAAAGCATGGTACGGGCCATTTCTTCTAAGGTTCTGTTTTTCCTTTCAACTACCCCATTTTCTTGGGGTGTTCTAGGAGCAGAGAAGTTATGGCCAATTCCATTTTCATCACAAAATTTTTCAAAGTCTTGATTTTCAAATTCAGTTCCATGATCACTTCTAATATTTTGAATTAAAAATCCTTTTTCATTAGTGACTTTTCGATGAAATTTAGTGAAAATATGAAAAGTTTCATCTTTGTGTGCTAAAAAGAAAACCCAAGTAAAACGAGAGTAATCATCTATAATTACAAAACCATATCGTTTTCCTCCTAGACTAGTGGTTCTAGTTGGTCCAAATAAGTCCATATGCAAAAGCTCTAAAGGTCTAGAAGTTGAAACAATATTTTTGTATTTAAATGAAACTCTAGTTTGCTTACCTAGTTGACATGCATCACAAATTCTATCTTTTTCAAAATTCAGTTTAGGCAAGCCATGAACTAATTCTTTCTTAATTAATTATGAAAGAGAATGCATGCTAATGTGAGCAAGTCTACGATGCCAAAGCCAACTAGTCTCATTAATTTTAGCATTTAAGGATACTAGGCATTGCATGTCTAATTTGGCTAAATCATTTAGATCTACCATATAAACATTGCCATGTCTATGACCTATAAATTTGATGCCATCATTAATAGGACTAGTCACAATACAAACAGATGATTCAAAAACAACTTTATACCCTTTATCACAAAATTGATTAATGCTAAGTAAGTTATGCTTTAAACCTTTAACTAACAAAACATTTTCAATATATTTGGAGGGAGTGATACCAATGTTACCTATCCCGATGATCTTTCCTTTGCCATTATCTCCAAAGGTGACCATCCCTCCATCCTTAGTATCAAGCGTGATGAATTGTGATTCATCACCAGTCATGTGTCTCGAGCATCCACTATCCAGATACCATTTCCTATTTTCTCCATGGGATGCTAGACACACCTGCAAACAAATGTCAAGTTTTTGTTTTAGGTACCCAAGCTTTCTTGGGTCCTTTTTGGTTAGTCAAAATGGTTCCTTTTGGAACCCATATTTTCTTTATAGTTGTGTTTGCACAAGTGTAAGATTTATGTCCTATTCTACCACATTTAAAATAAGTAATATTGGTAGACTTGTTACTTGAATAGTTTACATAAATATTTTTCAGAAATTTTTATTTCTTTAAGGGGTTATAACCAAGTCCAGCCTTATCATATACGGCCTTTTGATTTTCAAAAATCATATTTAGTTTGTTTGAACTTAAGGTGAACTTATCTACTATAGATTTCAGCTTGTTAATATCATTCTTTAGGCTTTGGTTCTCTTGAAGCAAAGTGGATTTTTCAATTGAAAGGTTTTCAGCTTGTTTTACTAAGGATTGATTTTTCAATTTCAGTTCTTTGTTTTTCATTCCTAGTTTCTTCAATTCATCAATTAAATCATTGAAGGCTTCATGCAATTCTTCAAAAGTGAATTCACTAGGGATTTCAGAAATTACCTCATTTTCATGTGCCATAAGGCACAGGTTGGCTTGTTCTGTTGAAGTCTCCTCATCGGAGCTTGAGTCATCGGTCGCACTCCATGTGGCCATCATTGCCTTCTTCTTAAACTTTTTGGGACCTTTCTTCAGTTGTGGACATTCGGATTTGAAATGCCCCGGCTTTTTGCACTCATAGCATATAAGGGGTTGATCTTTCTCTTTCTCTTTGCTTTGTTCCCCTTTTGTGAAAGGTCTCTTTCTCATCCCCTGTTTCCTTTTTCTTAGGAACTTCTTGAATCTCCGGGTGATGAGTGCCATCTCTTCATCCTGTTCTTCATCTTCTGTGTCGTCAGTTTCTTCATCAGGAGAAGCTGTGGATTTGAGAGCAATGGTTCTTTTCTTTTTGACTTCATCCTCTTGATGTTGCTTCATGCTAAGCTCATGAGTCATCAAGGATCCAAGAAGCTCTTCTAGAGGTAGAGTGTTCAAGTCCTTTGCTTCTTGGATGGTAGTCACCTTGGCTTCCCAAGTCCTTGGCAATGACCTGAGAATCTTTCTTACAAGCTCACTGTTAGTATAAGATTTGCCAAGACTCTTCAAACCATTAATTATATCAGTAAAATGAGTAAACATAGCAGTTATGGACACATCATGCTCCATTTTAAATAACTCATATTTATATACAAGCATGTTTATTTTAGACTCTTTTACTTGATTTGTTCCCGCATGGGTTACTTCTAACCTATCCCATATTTCTTTAGCAGATGCACAGGTAGAAATGCGATTAAATTCATTTGCATCAAGTGCATAATAGAGAACATTCATAGCTTGAGCATTTAATTGTGCCAATTTCTTATCAACCTCATCCCATTCTCTTTCGGGTTTGGTTGACTCCTCACCATCTATAATCTTGATGGGTGTGTGAGGATCGTTCACTATGATACTCCACATATCATAGTCTAGTGCTTGTATGAATATCTTCATCCGAGCTTTCCAATAGGTGTAATTAGACCCATTGAAAAGTGGAGGTCGGTTGGTGGATTGCCCCTCGGCTAGAGAAGTGCCGACGTGGGTTGCCATAGATCTTTGGCTCTTTGATTGTTAGATCAAAGAAGGGCTAGAGCACCGGGCTCTGATACCACTTGTTGCCCAGCTATGCAACCCAAGAGGGGGGGTGAATTGGGTTTTAAAGAATTTAGGCTTTACTAATTACTTATGAAAAATATATATCAAAAGCTTGATGAATGAGGAGAGAGACTTTAGTTTGAGATTAATTGCTTAAAGCAAGAATGCAAGGATATAATGGAGAATTAAAGAGAAACAATAAAGCATGCCACAAACACAAGGATTTATAGTGGTTCGGTGCCAACCTTGCACCTACGTCCACTCCCCAAGCTTCTACTTGGGAATTCCAATCCACTATACTTTGTATTCAACCCGAATACAAATGTCAGAACCTCCGACACTAGCTATCCCAAGCTAGTCCACTTGTTTCCCGGGTACAAGCCGACCCAATACACTCCGATTTCAGGTTCGGATCAACCTTCCCTTGTTTTGGAAACCCTCCAAAATAAAATAATTACTCATAAGATAAAATCAGTTTAGAGCACAAATAAGTACAAGAATAGCTCCTTAAATGAGCGAGTATAACAATAAATACGCTTTACTCAAAAGAAGAAGCCCTTCATTGATTTCCTCAAAATGGATGAGAAAAGGAATAAATGCTTGAGGAGTTGGTGAGCTTTGATTGAAGGCTTCTTGAAGGCTTTAAATGAGCTCTTGAATGAGGTTGAGAAGTTGGCTTGAGAAACCCTCTCTTGAATGCACTTGAATGCCCTCTTGAATGCTCTTTCTTTTCTCTTTTCAAATCTCTTGAATGCCTCTTGGATATTTGGATGTCTCTTCTTCTTGTTTTCCACCTTTTGAAACCTTTTATAGCCTTAAGAAACAAAGGAAAACAAACTAGCCAGAAAAAGAGCCGTTAGAGCACAAAAGGTGAGCATTAAAAACAGCTAAATCTGGCCAAAAACTAGCCGTTACAGGCAAATCCTATCGCAGGGGTCGACTCATGAGTCGACTCATGCTTCAGGGGTCGACTCATGAGTCGACCTCTGATGCAACATCCAAAAAATCAAGTTTCTGGAAATTTTGGCCCACACTAACAGAGGTCGACTCATGAGTCGACTCATGCCTTGTGGGTCGACTCATGAGTCGACTCACAAGCCGTGCCAAGCCAAAAAAGGTCGCGTGCCAACAGGATTTTAGCATGCCAATCAGCTCATTGTGCCATGAGTTGACTCATGAGTCGACTCATGCACTTCAAACCTTCATAACTTCAAAAATATAAGTCCAAAAATAATGAAATCTTCACCAATAGATTACAAATCATTTGTTCTACAAGATGATACTATCAAATCAGAGTTTTGATGAAATTATGATTTTGCCCCTGTAGAGCATAAGGACTTTTTCAAAAATAAAAAATATTTGTATCCCTTCAAACTGTTTTGTAATCATCAAAATCAATCTAGGAGCAACAATCAGGTACAGCCATGTTTCTAACTCAGATAGTCCTAAGAGTCTTTTCTAATTCTTCGTCTAATGGTTGCAAGTCGGGTTTTAGTAATCGTCGACCTAACATGCAACTAAAAGGTCTATATAGGACTATCCTAGACTATTAAGGATTATTTTTTTTTTATTATTAAGAGGAGAAGAGAAGAGAGAAAAGAGTTTTAAAGAAGAGATCCTAAGAAGTCCTAAAACTAATAGAAAAATTAGTTGTGGTTAGATTTTAATTACAATCAAGTTAGCACACAGTGGACTCTCTATCCTAAAGTTACCCTAGTTCTAGACAGCTCCTAACTGTAGTTAGCTTTCAAGCCCTCCAAGTCAGAGCTTGACCAACCAACTGGCCAGATAAGTGTAAGGTTGGTGGGAGTCCCCCCGTTGCTTTCCTTAGACACGAATTAAATTGACCAGGTCAGCAAACGGAACCAATTAAAAACCACCTTCCTTCGGACCCAGTCGTCCCGCAAACCACTTGCCTAGACACCAGCTAGCTGACCAAGTCTAACCTGGTTCAACTCTCAGGGTCACTTGTCTTAATGAGCTCGAAATCCTTAGGGGTCAATGTCTAATTAATTTTAGATTAAGATCTAGGTTATACAAATGCAAGGGAGTGATTTGTGGGCCAAGGAAGGGTGATCAAATCCCCACCTTATCTTAGTTAATAGGTTGTGCTCTTAAAGTTAATTATGGAGATGCAATGTAAAGACACAAGGTGTCCAATCAAGTTAAAAATTTTTATATTTGAGGTTATGCTATTTTAGTTAAGTGTTATGAAATGTCAATGGTTTTTTTTTTTTAATTCAACCATGCCAAGGTCCCCAGCAACGGTGCCAAAATTTGATGCGTAGTCATTGATAGCACCAAAAATAACTCTACTCACTATGTAGGTAGGATAAGTCGAGATTGTATCCTCAGGGACCTTGGGCTAAGTTAAGATTGCAAAATAAAAGAAAGAAGCATTGTTTTGATTTAGAAAATAAATTATCTTAAAATTGATGTAATTAGAAAATAAAGAGCTCAGGAGTTTTGAATTAATTTTGCAATAGTAGAGTTGTATCTCTATTTTTAATTAAATAGATGCGATTAATCTTAAGAAAAATATCTATCTTTCCTCGACACACCCCATACCCATAGATCACGACACGTCTCCAAAAAATACTAGGTAAACAACTTTTCTTTCCTTGGCATGCTTCGTACCCGTAGATCACGGTGCATCTCCGGAAAGTAAAAGTTGTTCCTAATATTAATCTAACAGGAAAGCATAAATAAAAGCATATGAAAGAGAGCAAATAAAGAACTCATGATGATTTAAATAAAAAGTATAATTTTTATTGCATATAAAGAAATACAAGAAAGTTTAGAACAATAAACCCACTCTGTGTCGTTACAAAATTTCTTTTCCACTCCCAAGACTGCTAGCCTAGCTGCTCATGGAGTAGTCCCTTTCTCTTCCTCTATGAAAGGCTCTAGAAGAATTTCTGGGATGATCCTCAAATGGGAGTACAAGAGCCTTTTTATAGGTGTTAGGAGGGAGGAGTTTTACATGATTTTCAGATGTGGGACTAAAGAAAATACTAAGGACTAAAAGATGGATGGATGAGATGGAAAGATCACAAGCAGATAAAAAAAATATAAATCTTTCCTCTTAAAGTATTTCCAAATATTATATTTTTTTCCTTTAATTTTTAGATCCATCTACCGTCCGTCTGTTCACCACTGTGTCCGCCAGCACAACTCTCTGTGAACCCAATGTGCCACGCGCTGCGCCCGCACTGCCGCGTGCCTGCGAACCTGCCATGCCGCGCGCCCGCGAACCTGCCATGCCACACGCCCGCGCTGCCGCTGTTAGGCTTTTTTTGATTACCAAAAAGAAACTTTTGTTTCTTTAAAATGATGCCTATATCCTTTTTGGGTTCCTTGCATAGTATCTTCATTTTTTATAATACCGTATGCATCCTTCTTTTATTTTAATTTTGTTTTAAGTCTAATTTTCTTCAAACTTGAGTTTTTTTGAACTGCGAATTGGACTCTTTGTATCGACGATCACCTTTCCTGTAAAACATAAAAAAAAACATCAAATTCTTAATAAATAAAATAAATTAAATATAATTTTCTGCTTTAAATGACTTAAATTAAGTGTTTATCAGAGAGAAAGAGAGAAAAGTTTTGGGCATGTGTGAAGACCTAGAAGAAAGGATTTTGTTAAACAAAATAAGAGAGAGTGGGCGTGGGATAAGAGAGAGTGGGCGTAGGGGCTAAGGTAGCGCAAGGTGGAATCTTAGTCTTACTAGGATTCAATCTATGACTTGTTCAAATTTGATTTCTCAAACCAAATCAAATCAAAACCAAATCAACCTAATTAAAATAGGTCTTAATCCAATCAAGAGCTTAATTTAATCAGATTAAATTATATTTAAATCTAATTTAATTTTTTAATCAAATTAGAAATTAGATTGATCTAAGTCCTATTTGAACTAGGACTAGTTTTTTCTTGCACTTGGCTTATCCAATAAACCAATTGGACTTGATCCAATCAATCTCAAACTAAATATAATTAAATCATATTTAATTAGACTTAATCTCAACCCATTGGCTTAATCAAATTAAGTGAATTAGTAATCGAATTGCTAATCGATCCTCCTGCAACACTTGCACTAGGTTAAATGTCAATCATATTGATCGTTTAACACTAGAATGATTCTTAATCATTGATCAACCATCCGATCGGATCATGAACTCTAATGTGTGTGACCTCATAGGTCCAAACCTAAGCTGGTAGCATGAAAATAAATTTTTATACCAATCAAAGTAACCATCTAGCAATGGTACCCGACGGTCGGATTGGTCGAATGTGTAGAACAACATCCTTAGAACCTATATGGATATAGTTTTCATATAATTCATCCCCTTGATCAAAATGCTCATAGGATACCTCAGAGTTCAATTGTCAACTCTGATCAGGTTGTCCACATTGTATTTCAAAATATCAAATCCATCTGATGAATTATCCTGGCCAAAATTTTGCTAAATTGAAATACAGCAACTCATTCTTCTCCAACTCTTGGAGTGGTCAATTTCATCTCGATCACACTCTGATTTCGTAAGTACTTGACTGTACCAAGAAGCCTTCCATCACTGAACTAGAAATTCAGTTAGTTCAGTACCAAAGCACAGTGAGTTGCTTGCAAATCACTGAGGCGATCTCAGGTCTAAGGGACACTTATACTAATATCCCATCAGAGATATTCTCGACAGTAGAATACTCTGGAGTTGGTCACATTCACTGATGATGTACTCTTACATCTCACCTGTATGCTATACCAATATCTCCACACTCCTTGGTTAAGAGAACCACCAACCCATATGGCCTACAGCGACCTATGCTCAATAGAAGCTGTCGTCCTTATTAACAGCCTATCATTTGGTCATGAATAGTTTTAAGGACTAATCGATAAATCCTTTCTTTATTGAACCTAAATAGTCCTAAGAACTTCTTCATAACAACGGTGTTCATTTGAAGATGAAAACTTATGATAAAAATATCAAAAATATATTTTATTTATTAACAAATCAATTACAATATAAAGTTTCTCAACCGTCAATAGCTTGACGATTGGCTTTTGGGACATACTTCACCATACTCAAAACATCTCACACATGTCTCAAAGAGTCATGCTGAGATATGAACCAAAATATAGATCCATATACATAAGGTACTATGATGATCTCAGGTTTAAGGATCACTTGCACTACTCCCACTAGCGAATCATTTTTTGACATGCTAGTAAGATTCCCTCAGATACTATCTCTGAGGATCAATTCAGTGAATTCATCTCTAATGAGCACCCATATCCTCGTACTAGTATCCCTCCATAAGTGATTTTGAGATCAAATATCCTCTCGATCAAGTATACATAAGATGTGCCAGTCTTGTTGGTATTATTAATCTCCGACCTAATAATCCAATAATTAGAAATATTTAGATTGGGGCTATCAAAATTTTAGGTCTCACTAGCATGATCTCATCAATGCGCTAGAGCCATTATCCTAATCTATGAGTTTGTCACTATCTTAATTAAATCATAAATAAGATATAGTATATGATGAAACATAATATCTCAAATTATTAATAAATAATCAATATCATGTGCATGAGTAGAAAGATAAAATATAAAAGTTCCATTGTATCATCCATATGGTTGGCTTATAGGATACTATTCTTTGAATCTCCTATTGGCACTAAGGCTAATCAACCCTATGTCTGATATCCATGCTATCTAGGTGGTGGTCAAACTACTACTGTGATAAGATCTTAGTGAATGGATCCACTATATTGTTCTTGGTATCAACTTACTTTATGGTCACATCATGAATGAGGTAGAACCATTTTTGGATGTACTTGAATTTCTATTGAGATTGGTTCTTTTGATGGAGCAAAACCTGTTGGAGCATGATCCCGGCTCCTCCCATGAACCTTGGGTGCAACAAAACCAGCAACGAACAAATCTGGAGACTTCTGGACTCGATCGAAGGCCCTTGACGAAATCAGCCTGGTTGCTGTCTTCTTCGTCAGCCTTTCGTTCCAGATAAAGAATGCCTCTAAGATCACCTCTAAAAAATTCAAGATCTGGTACCCAACTAGATCAGGCCTGAATCGAGGTTTTCCAATTTGTAAGTCTCAAATCAGGGTATTTTAGATAGGGAAGAAGGTAGATAGAACCAGACCTTGCGGATCTGTTCTACTGCAGCCTTTCCTGTAGATCTATTGATGGAGATCTCACCCGCACCTCAAACGACCTCAGATCAACTCCAGATCTGAGAGGAACTTATACCAACCTCTTCTCAAGAGATTTTAGGTCCTGAACCTGATGTTTGGGTGGCTGCAAGAGAGGAAGAGACAAAAGTGGGTGGTGGCACAAAGGGGGAGGGGCTAGCACCTCCCCTGCTTTTCCTGCCTTCTATGGACCTGGCGGCAAGAAACCCTAGGGTTTCTTGCTCCTGGGGTGTGGAGAATAGCTGGAGAGAGAGGGAGAAGAGAGAGAGAAACTTGGGAGAAAGAGTTTTATATTCCTTGGCTTAATCAAACCTATACAGTGTATCTATATATAAACACAGGGTCAAGTGACCCAAACCCAAAACTCCCTCGACAAACTTTATGGGAGATTTGGTTAACCCAAGTCCATGTACACCCATGACTCGACCTAATCTCACCTATCCTAGGCGCAGACCTGGCCCATAAAGAGTTGATCCCTTGAGGCCCACATAACCTAGACCTCAAGAACCCGAAAGGCCCACAGCCTTTCAACCTAGGGCCCAACTAGCCCTAGAGCCTCCATGAAGCCCTCATGAATGATGGACCTTGGCCTTAGCCTTGGTCCCCTGGGCCTTGGGCACACCACTTAGATCACAACAATCTCCACCTTGATGTTCCAAGGCCTCAACCAGCTCCACTCTGTCCATCGGTCGAATCAGCTCAACACATCTCTAAAAGCTATCCTGTGGAAGTACCTTCGTAAGTGCATCAGCTGGGTTCTCCTTGGTGTATACCATTACCAGCTCCACCTCACCATCCTCCACAAGCTCCTTGATCCAATGATACCAAATGTCGATGTGCTTTGTCCTTGCATGATAGACTGAGTTCTGTGCTAATAGAAGTGCACTCTGACTGTCACAGTGCACTCTAATGGCCTCCTGAATAAGGCCCATCTCCGTCAACAAATCCTTCAACCAAATTGCCTCCTTAGCTGCTTCTGTCAGCCTGATGTACTCCACCTCTGTAGTAGATAGGGCCGTGATAGGTCGCAGACTCAATCTCCAAGAAATAGGACCTCCATACAGGCTAAAGATGAAGCATGTCGTAGACCTCCGGGTATCCACATCTCCACCGAAGTCTGCATCTACATAACAATCAATCAGCCCCTGAGCCTCTCTGGACATGTCAGAGTATCCCACTGCACCTTCTCGCTGTCCGTAGCAAATACCAACTCCAACTGAACCCGTCAGGTATCTGAATATCCACTTCAGAGCTCTCCAGTGCTCCCTGCCAGGCTACGCCATGAACCTGCTAACCTGACTCACTGCATGAGCGATGTCTGGCCTACAACAGACCATCGCATACATCAAGCTCCCAACTCCTGAAGCATAAGGGACCATCTCCATCTCCTGAGCCTCCACCTCAATCTGTGGCGCCATAGTCTTCGAGAGTCTGAAGTGATCGGTAAGTGGCAGCTCCGCCGGCTTTGCTCCCTTCATCCCGAACCTCTCTAAGACCTTCTGTATGTAGCCCCCCTGAGATAGATGCAGCACCCTCTGGGCTCGGTCTTTGAAAATCTCCATGCCTAGGATCTTCCTTGCAAGGCCCAAATCCTTCATCTCAAACTCTCGAGATAAGGATGCCTTCAGATCCTGCACAACCTTCCTACTCTTGCATGCTATAAGCATGTCATCCACATACAAGAGTAGGAACACCCTAGAACCATCCTCAAGAGACTGAACATAAACATAGGGATCAAACTCGTACCTGAAAAGTCCAATACTGCGCACATAGGAGTCGAACTGCTTGTACCATTGCCTCGGTGACTGCTTCAGCCCGTACAGTGACTTTTACAACAAACAAACCTTTCCCTCTAATTTTGGATCCCTGAAATTGGGTGGCTGCTATGTTGGAAAATGTGTCCCAAAAA
>NC_026003.2:77981483-78000624 GCF_000442705.2 Elaeis guineensis
CTAACTTGCAAGGTAATAGATCTGATCTATTGTTTAACACATACATTAGATGTAGTATAGAAACATGTTGATATGATCAACATGTAGTTCATGCTATATTTCTATATTTTAATTTTTGATTTAATATTATGTAATAATCATGTAATAAGATCTTAGATCTAGGGATTCTCTGATTTTAGAAAATGAATTTTGATTTATTTTAGTCTTCCACTGTATGATCTTGAAAAAGTTTCAAGATCTAACCCTAAAACCCTAGATCTGGTTCCTACATGCTCCATGTAAATCCTCTCCTCCAAATGCCCATGGAGGAACATCATCTTGACATTCATCTACTCCAGCTCTAAATCCTAAGCTGCTACAATACTCAGCAACACTCTGATGGAAGTATGTCTGACGATGGGAGAGAAGACCTCACTGAAGTCGATGCCTTCCTTCTGGGAGTATCCCTTGGCAACTAACCTCGCCTTGAATCTGATACCTCCCTGCTCTGAAGGCCCTTCTTTGCGACTGTAGACCCATTTGCAGCCAATGGGCCTCTTCCCCTGTGGTAACTACACCAATCGCCACGTCTGGTTCTGGTGGAGAGACTGCATCTCCTCGGACATCGTCTGGACCCACCGCTCTCTGTTCTGGCTCTCAATAGCCTCTTGATACGTATATGGGTCTCCATTCACTATCACCAGGGTATATGATAGCATCTCCTTGAAGCTATATCGGTCCGGTTGCCTGATGGTCCTCTTGGGCTTATGTAGGGCAACACCGATATCAGTTCTCGATCCAGCTTGCTCCTGCTAGACCTCTCTACCTCGATCATCTGTCCGAGTCCTCTCCACCTTTGGAGACACCTTAGGTAGGTTCTCCACCTGAATATCATGTCCTTCCGTAGTACCTGCAAGAGGCAAAATCAAAGAGGTAAGCTGCCTAGCAGTGCCCTGCTGGACCTCCTTCTGCTCCTGCTGCTCCTCCATGCCTGCTCACCTCCGTAGGACTGACTCCTCATCAAAAGTCACATCCCGACTGTTGGTGTAAAAATCTGTCGGCATCGGAGAAGCTGGAGTCGAGGGAGTCGCGGTCGCCGCAGGGACCTGCAAAGAAAGTCTAAACCGAAGTTGGGGGTGCTCCGGCAAGACCCTCCGACGCTCAAGTCAGTTCTGTACTTCAACAAGAATGGAGTGCTCGAACAAAAATTTTAGCAGAGATTCGAGATAGAAATTAGAGCTTAGAGAATAACATATCTGGGGTCCCCTTTTTATAGGTGAAGGGTGCAACAGACTGACAACGACGTTTGTAACCGCCTGATAGTGGGCCGCTCGGAGCCAGGAGGAGTTTGTTATGAAGAGTAGTGGAGTGGAGTCGTGGCTATCACCGTGGCCTGCCATGTGGAGCCTGTTGCGGGGAGTGGATCAGTGTCCGTTGTCGCGACTTGCCAGAGAGTGGTGGAGCCGTGCGAAATCTATCGCAGGAAGTGGAGCAGAGCCATGGCCATTACTGTGGCCACAGAAAGTGGAGCAGAGTCATGGCCATTACTGTGGCCTGCCAAGGAGTCCAGGCCTGTCGACCGAAGCTCGATTGAGGTGTCTGGCGGAGAGAGGTAGCTATCCATCTGAGAGGAGATCGGATGTTGCTGGCGAGCCTTCTACCGTTGGGGGCCTTGGGCATTAGTACTACAGGCGAGGGATATTTGCTGCAAGAGCTCGGTCAAAGGCTTTCTGTAGACGAAGTTCGGTTTCACACAGAATTCGACAGAGGGTCGACTGGCAGTGGATGTCGGATGGTGCTGGAGAGGTTCATCCACTGGAGGGGTCTGACTGCTGGAGTCCATGTGTCATAGGAGTTCGTCCGGAATCTGTCTGCCACAGAAGTTTGGTCGGAGTTCGATCTCCGTAGAAGCCTGAATGGGGATCATTTATCGAGGAAGCTCGGTCGAAGCCTGCCTATAATAGAAATTCGAAAGGAATCCATCCACAATGGAAGCTCGGGTGAAGGCTTACAGTGGAAGTCCGACGTGGACCGCTCATAGTAGAAGTTTAAAGTAGACCTCTTGTAGCAGAAGCTCGGAGTCCAGCCCTTGTAGGAGTTCGGATGAGGTCTACCTGCAATAGGAGTTCGGGGTGGAAGTCCGGCTCCCGTAGGAGCTCGGATGAAGTTTACTTGCAGTCGGAGTTCGGGGAAGAACTCCGACTCTCATAGGAGCCCGACGGAGTCTAGAAGGTGGTCGACCACCGTAGAAACTTGGAGGGAGTCCGTCCGTCATGGAGTATCCGATCGACGCCGATGGGGTTTTATCCATCGGCAAAACTCGGGAACGTTGCGGAGGCTCGACCGTCGAAGAGGTTCGAAAAGATATCGCCGAAGGTCGGACGTCGGTAGAATCCCTGGGGGGTCACTCTTGACACGAACTTCGGTTGGGGGATATTTTATATCCAACACTAGTCCCCTACTTCCGAGTTCGAGTTTCGAATGAAAGAAGTACAGAGAAATTTTCACAGCCGAAGTTGCTCCCTTAAATCCTGCGCACGACCGCCCTCAGAAATCCCGACATTTAATGCGTGCGTGTTGGAGTCTTTTTCCAATTAGGACGATCTGAAGAGTCCTTTCAAAATTTTTGCTGGAGCGTAGTCCCAAGCACCACACCATAATGGTCCCGCCAGCAGTCAGCCCTACGCCACGGTGAGTGGGACACATGGCGGGCATTGGTTGACCTAGGGATATCCGCCACCATAACTGTGCCAAGCCCCATCGCTTACTTAAATCCCTTCCTTCCCTCCAGGGACTTCATTTCGCCTGAGAGTCCAGACGATGCCTTTCTTCTGCCTGAGAGTTTAGTCACCTATCGGTGCCCTTTTTCGACCCTAAGCATTCTTCGCGCCAATCTTCGCCATCTCCACCGGCTCCCCACCGTCTTCAGTCTTCTGAGCCCTTTCGAGGAGTTCTCCCACCGGAGCTTCTACCTCGGAGGTCAATCTCAAAAAGATACTACGGATCGAGAGGAGTAGAAGGGGGGAAACAATGGCCTGTCGGTTCAGTGGCTGTCGAACTGCCACCGAGGGTTCCAACAGCTTCGAAGGGGGCTCGAGGGAGAATTCCTTCAACAACAAGGATTTAATAACGGAACCAGCCGGTGAGCGCATCCTACCTGAGAATTTAGAAGTAGTTGAACGGGGCGACACCGGTCAAGGGGGTAGAGTTGCCGTCATGAGCTGTGGCAGGTTTCTTGACGCCGTCGGGGTCGAGGGACTAGAGGCGGTCGGTGCTGACGACGGGACAGTAGAACTTGTTGCGGGAGCGGTGAAAGTAGCGCATGCCGACCTCGCCGAAGTACCTAGGATGGTGGTTGTCGGGGAGCACACGGTGGCGATGCATGCCTCCGATGTCATTGCGGCCTCTGGGGTACTTTCGATTCTTCTCGATACAGGTCGTCGCTGCCGCTGCCGTCGCTGCCACTGCCCCTTGAATTCTATCCCCCCCTTTTCCCCCTAGGGCTGGGGTTTCAGCAATGGGGCAGAACGAGGTGGGGGGCGAGAGCCGATGGATTCATCACACGTACTGGGAAATACTGCTGAGAAGGATGGAACCGGAAGGAGAAGTCGAAAGCTTGAAGCGGTCTTTAATGTATTCTTTTCAAGTCTTGTAGTAATGTTCTTTTTTCCTCGATCCTCAGGGCTTTGTAATGTACACCATGTTAATCGAGAATGAAAAAGAGATTTTTGTTACCTTGTCCGCACTTTGCGTCAAATTGTCACCTGCCGAACTTCTTTCATTCACTATTATTATTGTTGTATTCCCCCTTTTTCTTTTGTTCGATGCCGATGTTGTCTGGAGGTTCCTGATCGTCGCCACATCGGCTTGCTTTTCTTGTCATATTTCTTCTTCAGCCTCAAGGGCTCTGTAATGCATACTTAGTTAATAACAAGAGAAGGAAATTTTCTGTTACCTCTTTTACTCACGTGTTGAATTATCGTTTGCCGAGCTTCTTTCAGCTTTTGCCTTGCTCGATATCGATGCCGTTCGAAGGTACCCGATCGCCGTCGCATTGACCTATCCTTTTGTTTATGGCCGTAGATTTGTTCGGGACCATTCAAGTTTGATGCCTCCTTCCAGAGTTCGAGCTCGAAGGTCTGAGCTTCTCGTCGCCCCGAGGAAGCTGTCTTGTCCTTGGCCTGTGTCGAGAGCTCTTTTGGAGATCGAGGATTTTGCCCAATCCTCGCTGAGATGAGGCTCCCTGTATCTTTGATGTAATTTATTTTTTATTTATCGCTGATGCAGTACATCGCTTTCCTTTTTAACCCCCCTCCCCTTTTTCTTTTTCTTTTCTCAAGTGAGGGTTTTCCCTCCGCTCTTAGTGGGGTCGCGGGAGCGCGGAGGGGCTGCTGAGAAGGTTCCCTTTTTCTTATCTGGTTTTGAATGACCAGACCTTAACTGGTGTCAGGATGAGGTCCTTCCCCTATTTTTGATGTAATCAGTTTTAGCTAAAGTTAGGATGAGGTTCTCCTTCTGTTCCTAATTGGGCAGCGGGGGCATGTATGGGCATTGCAGGACCTCTCCCCCCATTCGGTCTAAGGGTAACCGGGCCTTCGCCTTTGCTCATGTTATGGCGAGGTTCTCCTCCTGTCCCTAACAGGGCTGTGGGGGCACATATGGGCGTTGCAAGGCCTCTCCCTCCATCCGGTCTAAGGATAACCAGGCCTTCGACTTTGCTCCTGTTAGGGCGAGGTTCTCCTCTTGTCCTTAACAGGGCTGTGGGGGCATAGATGAGCGTTGCAGGGCCTCTCCCCCATCCGGTCTAAGGGTAACCGGGCCTTCGGCTTTGCTCATGTTAGGGTGAGGTTATCATCCTATTCCTAACAGGGCTGCGGGGGCACATATGGGTGTTGTAGGACCTCTCTCCCCATCTGGTCTAAGTATAACCGGGCCTTCGACTTTGCTCCTGCTAGGGCGAGGTTCTCCTCCTATCCCTAACAGGACTGTGGGGGCACATATGGGCATTGCAGGGCCTCTCCCCCATCCGGTCTAAGTGTAATCGAGCCTTTAACTTTGCTCCTGCTAGGGCGAGGTTCTCCTCCTGTCCCTAACAGGGCTGTGGGGGCACATATGGGCGTTGCAGGGCCTCTCCCCCCATCCGGTCTGAAGAGGATCGGGCCTTCGATTGTGTCGAGATGAGGTTCTCCTCCTGCTCCCGACATGGTTTGTTTCGATTGTCCTATCGATATAGGCTCGTGCCAAGAGAGAAGACATGTGGATATAAAATTTTTATTTAAAGTAAAGTCATCGGTAATACATTCGTAAATTTTTCGAGCTCCATAGTCGTGGGAGGTCTGCTTCTCCGAGCTCCTTCAGGTAGTAAGTTTCGGGCCGGACTACCTCCTTGACTTCATACGAGCCTTCCCAATTTGGGGCAAGCTTCCCTCGATCCTGAGGTTGCGAAACAGCGGTTCGTCGAAGCACCAGGTCTCCTGCTTTAAAGACTTTATTTTTGAACCGAGAGTTGTAATAGCGGGTGACTTTCTATCTGTAGGCTGCCATCCGAACTTGAGCTACCTCCCGCTTTTCTTCTAACAAGTCGATGTTGGCTTTAAGACCTTGTGAATTGTGATGTTCGTTGAATGCCACGACTCGTGCCGATGGGAGTTTGAGCTCAATTGGGATAACAGCCTCCTTTTCGAAGGCTAGAGCGAAGGGGGTTTCTCCCGTGGGCAATCTTTGGGTAGTTCGGTATGCCCACAATACTTGATAAAGTTCGTCTGCCCAAGCTCCCTTTGCTTTTTCGAGCCTTGTCTTGATTCCTTGTAGCAGAGTTCTGTTGGTCACTTTGGCTTCGCCGTTGGCCTAAGGATGGGCTACCGATGTGAAGTTATGAGAGATGTTTAGGTCTTCATAAAATTCGGCAAATCTCGCTCCCGCAAATTGCCGCCCATTATCAGTAATTAGGATTCTCGACAGGCCGAACCTGCAAACGATGGACTTCCAGACGAAGTCTTGCACTTTAGCTTATGTGATTTTCGTCAGCGGTTCGGCTTCAACCCACTTGGTGAAATAGTCAATTGCTACCAGGAGGAACTTCTTCTACCCCGACGCCATGGAAAAGGGTCCAAGGATATCCATTCCCCATTGCGCAAACGGCCATGGGGTGCTCAAGGGTGTAAGCTCGGAGGTGGGCTGTCTCTGGATGTTGGCATATCTCTGACATCGATCACACTTTCTGACGTATTCAATGGAGTCACGATACATTGTCGGCCAGTAATACCCTTGGCGGAGCAACTTGTGGGATAAGGATCTAGCCCTCAGATGGCTTCCGCAGATTCCTTCGTGCACCTCCCACAAGGCGTAATCAGCTTCCGAAGGCCGGAGACATTTTAAAAGGGGCAAGGAGTATGATCTCTTATACAACTTGTCCTCATAAAAGATGTATCGGGAGGTTTGATTTCTGAGCTTCCGAGCCTCTTTTGTATCATGAGGGAGAACCCCATCTCTGAGATATGCCACCAGTGGGTCGATCCAACTGGGTTCATGGCCAATTTCCATCACGGGCTGCGATTCTTCCATACTTGGGCACTTCAGAACTTCAAAGAGAACACCCTTGGGCAATTCAACCGAAGCCAGCGTAGCCAACTTGGAGAGAAGATCGGCCCTGGTATTTTTTATTCTTAAATCTGCCTAATGTTGAAGCTACTAAAGGCGGGGATGAGCTCCTTTACCTTCTCAAGATATTTAGCCATGCTGTCTTCCCGTGCTTCGTAGTTTCCGTTGACTTATCCCACTACCAATTGGGAGTCGCTGTAAACTTGGAGCCGATCTACTCCTAATTCTTTGGCGATCTTCAATCCTGCGATCAGAGCTTCATATTCCGCTCTATTATTCGTTGTGGGAAATTCGAAGCACAGTGCGTACTCCACGATGATCCCCTCCAGACTGATCAAAATCAGGCCCGTGCCTGCGCCCGACATGTTGGAGGATCCGTCCACATAGAGGGCCCAAAAGTGATCAGGGGGGTCTATTTCCTCTTCAGAGGAGTTCAGTCGGGACTTCAGGCCGTCAACTTCACCTTGTTCAGGTTCGGCCTCCTCCGAGATAGTGCATTCTACTATAAAATCTGTCAATATCTGGGCTTTTACTGTCGGCTTAGGTTGATAGTTGATGTCGAATTTTGTGAGCTCGATTGCCCATTTCGCTATCCTCCTGGAAGCATCCGCCCGGTGCAGAATCGCCTTAATCGGCTGGTCGATGAGCAACATTACGGTGTGCCCTTAAAAGTAAGGTCGGAGCCTCCGGGCTGCAATCAACAGGGCATAAGTTAGTTTCTCTAATTTAGTATACCTGGTTTCGACGTCTCTCAATGCACGACTGATGTAGTAGATCGACCGTTGAATTTTTACTTCTTCCTTAATAAGAACTACTACGAGGGCCATAGGGGAGACCGCCAGGTACAAGAACAACTCCTCTCCGAGCTCGAGCTTCACCAATAGCAGAGGTGAGCTGAGGTAGCTCCTTAGTTCTTCAAACGCCTGTTGACACTCAGTGGTCCAACAGAAGTTCTTCAGCCGCTTGAGGGTTTGGAAGAAGGGTAAGCACCGTTCGGCCGACCTCGCAATGAAGTGATTCAGGGCTACCACCCTCCCTGTAAGGCGCTGAACCTCTTTTATCGACTTCGGGGCGGCCATCTCCTGGATGGTGCAAATTTTCTCCGGATTGGCTTCAATCCCACACCCCGATACCATGAAGCCCAGGAACTTCCCCGAGGTCACTCCAAAAGTGCACTTAGTCGGGTTTAGCTTCATCTTATATTTTTGGAGGGCGCTGAAGGTCTCCTCGAAGTCGGCAACGTGGTTCGTTGAAGATTTGCTTTTCACGAGCATGTCATCCACGTAGACCTCCATGTTGCGGCCAATCTGCTCCTTGAAGATTTTATTCACCAGCCGCTGATAGGTCGCACCTGCATTTTTGAGGCTGAAAGGCATGACCCTATAACAGTAAAGACCACGGTTAGTAATGAAAGCAATCTTTTCTTCATCTTCTGGCACCATTCTGATTTGATTATAGCCGGAGAATGCGTCCATAAAGGTGAGAAGCTCATGGCCCGAGGTTGCATCCACCAGTTGATCAATTCTGGGCAGAGGGTAGCTATCCTTTGGGCAGGCTTTATTCAGCTTTTTGAAGTCTATACACATCCTCCACTTGCCGTTTGCCTTTTTGACAAGGACAACATTGGAAATCCAGTCAGGATAATTGACCTCTCTAATAAATCTAGCTTTCAGGAGTTTATCTACTTCCTCGGCTATCACTTTTTGCCTTTCCGGTGCATGACCTCGGATTTTTTCTTTCATCGGTCGATGCTTTGGATCAACGGCCAGATGATGTTCCATGACTTCTGCGTCAATCCCCGGCATGTCCACTGGAATCCAAGCAAAAACATCCGTATTCTTTCGTAGGAAATCAATGAGCTACGTCCACATCTCTTTCCCCAGGTTGGAGCCGATCTTCACCACATGCTCTATATTCCCGTCATCCAAAGGGATCGAAACTAGATCTTCGATTGGCCCACCCCTTTTCTCAACGAGATCGTCGCGGGCGTCCAATCCATCGATCGGACAGAGGTCAGATTGGTCACTTCTTTGCAAGGCTATGCTGTAGCAGTGTCTGGCCAAAGCTTGGTCTCCCTTGACTTCTCCGACCCCCTGGTTAGTAGGAAATTTCAATTTCAGATGGTAGATCGACACCACAGCCCGGAAGGCGTTGAGGCCAGGTCAGCCGAGGATTGCATTGTAGGATGACGGTGCCTTCACCACCAGAAAATCCACCAAAGCCCTGGATTGTCTTGGATATCGACCTGCAGCTACAGTCAAAGTTATCACCCCTTCCATCGGGATAGCATCGCCGGTAAACCCTACCAGAGGTGAGCTAATTGGCCCCAAACGACCGTCAAGGATGGACATTTTTGAGAAGACATTGTAGAATAAAATATCGGCCAAACTTCCATTATCGATAAGAATGCGGCGCACATCGTAATTAGCTATATTTAAAGAAACTACAACCGCATCATTGTGGAAGAATTGAACTCCCCGAGCATCTTTTTCAGTAAAGGTTATGGATTCCTCAATCCTATGTCGCTTGGGAGGTCCGACAAATACACCGATTGTTCCCTGCCGGGATTCTCTCGAGATAGTGTTGGTGAAATCGATCGAAGGCTGATCATCGGACTGCTCCATGCCGACTGCTGTCACCGGAGGAAGAGGAGCCTGGGAAATCGGAGATAGGGTCGGGGCTTGCAGAGCTTACTGAGATCTGGCCATGGAGGCCATTGACCGCTTGGAGGATGCCCTTCGGGGAGGCATCTGGTGGAGATCAGGTAGAAAATTGGAGGAGAAGATGTCGGAGAAGATGACCGACAGCAGTCCCGTTGAGCGCTCCTTTAAGAACAAGGGTACTGCGAAGACACAGCTGTCCTTCCTCTAGCGCCAATCCTGTTGGTGCAAAAATCCATCGGCGTCGGAGAAGCTGGAGTCGAGGGAGTCATGGTCGCTGCAGGGACCTGCAAAGAAAGTCTAAATCGGAGTTGGAGTTGCTCCGGCAAGACCCTCTGATTCTCAAGTCAGTTCTCTACTTCAACAAGAATGGAGTGCTCGAACGAAAATTTTAGCAGAGATTCGAGATAGAAATTAGAGCTTAGAGAATAACGTATCTGGGGTCCCCTTTTTATAGGCAGAGGGTGCAATAGACTAACAGCGATGTTTGTAACTGCCCGGTAGTGGGCCGCTTGGGGCCAGGAGGAGTTTGTTATAAAGAGTAGTGGAGTGGAGTCATGGCTATCACCGTGGCCTGCCACGTGGAGCCTGTTGCAGGGAGTGGATCAGTGTCCGTTGTCGTGACTTGCCAGAGAGTGGTGGAGTCATGTAGAATCCATCGCAGGAAGTGGATCAGAGCCGTGGCCATTACTGTGGCCACAGGAAGTGGAGCAGAGTCGTGGCCATTACTGTGGCTTGCCAAAGAGTCCAGGCCTGTCGGCCGAAGCTCGATTGAGGTGTCTGGTGGAGAGAGGTAGCTATCCATCTGAGAGGAGCTCGGATGTTGCTTGCGAGCCTTCTACCGTTGGGGGCCTTGAGCGTTAGTACTGCAGGCGAGGGCCATTTGCTGTAGTAGCTCGGTCAGAGGCTTTCCGTAGATGAAGTTCGATTTCACGCAGAATTTGGCAGAGGGTTGACCGGCAGTGGATGTCGGATGGCACTGAAGAGGTTCATCCACTGGAGGGTCCAGCTGCTGGAGTCCATGTGTCGTAGGAGTTCATCCAGAATCTGTCCGCTACAGAAGTTCGATCAGAGTTCGATCTCCATAGAAGCCCGGATGGGGATCATTTGTCGAGGAAGCTCAGTCGAAGCCTGCCTGCAATAGAAATCCGGAAGGAATCCATCCATAATGGAAGCTTGGGTGAAGGCTTACAGTGGAAGTCCGGTGCGGACCGCTCATAGTAAAAGTTTAAAGTAGACCGCTTGTAGCAGAAGCTCGGAGTCCGGCCCTTGTAGGAGTTCGGATGAGGTCTACCTGCAACAGGAGTTCGGGATGGAAGTCCGGCTCCCGTAGGAGCTCGGACGAAGTTTACCTACAGTCGAAGTTCGGGGAAGAAGTCTGACTCCCGTAGGAGCCCGGACGGAGTCTAGAAGGTAGTCGACCACCGTAGAAACTTGGAGGGAGTCCGTCCGTCATGGAGAATCCGATCGACATCGATGGGGGTTTATCCGTCGGCAGAACTCGAGAACATTGCAGAGGCTCGACTGTCGGAGAGGTTTGAAAAGATGTCGCCGAAGGTCGGACGTCGATAGAATCCCTGGGGGGTCACTCCTGACACGAGCTTCGGCTGGGGGGTATTTTATACCCAACACCGACTAATGATGACCTTCTTTTCCAAGGGATCCCACAGCCTGTATCCCTTAACTCCTCGTGGATAGCCTAGAAACACCGTCTTGCGTGATCTGGCGTCTAGCTTACTCTGCTCGCCAGCTCCAATGTGCACATAGGCCATGCACCCAAATACCCATAGATGGCCTAGCCAGACCACACCTCCTCTGGAAGCGTGCCATCCAACCTGGTGTGAGGTAATCGATTGACTAAGTAACCCGCTGCGTCAACTGTGTCAACCAAGAACACCTTTGGAAGTCCTACCTGCAGCCTCATGCATCGTGCCTTTTCTAGAAGTGTTCTGTTCATCCTCTCGGCCACCCCATTCTGCTATGGAGTCCTTTTAACTAAGAAGTGTCTCCTGATTCCACACTCCTCACAGTAGTCCTGAAACTCTCGGTTGGTGTACTCTCCGTCATCGTCTGACCTCAGACACTTCACGCTCCTCTCCCGCTCCTTCTCCACCTCAGCTCTCCAGATTTTGAACTTGGTGAAGACCTCAGACTTCTCTCTCATGAAGTAAATCCAGAGTTTTCTTGAGAAATCATCAATCAGGGTCATGAAGTATCTGACCCCATTCCTAGCTGAAACTGGGGCTGGTCTCCACACATCCGTGTGTACTAACTCCAGAGGGGCTACACTGCAGGTTGTATTGATATTGAACTGAACTCTCCTCTGCTTTCCCATCTGGCAAGGCTCACAGATCTCTTTTATAGCACCATCCTCCAGATCAGAGATGAGTCCTCTCCTACTCAACTCCCTCAGCCCCTTGTCACCCATGTGGCCTAGGCGGTAGTGCCACATCCTGTAAGCCCCCTGCTGGTCCTATGCTGCAGCTGCTGCATCAGACTCTCCGGTCACCACAGATCCCTCCATGCGATAGAGGTTATTGTCCAACCTCCTGTCTCTCATCAGTACCATAGCTCCATTGGAGATGTTCAGTACTCCGCTTCTAGCCCTACTGCTGAAGCTGTATCCACTGCACTCCAAGTAGCCTAGTGACACCAGATTCTTTTCCAGCTCCGGGATGTGCTTTACATTTGTCAATGTCCTCACAATCTCATCAAACATCCTCACCCTGACTGTCTCTATCCCAGCCACCTTGCAAGGATGATTGTCGCCTAAAGTCACTGATCCCTCATCTGTCTTGGTGTATGTCGCAAACCAAGACCTATGTGGTGTGTAGTGATGTGAGCACGTAGAGTCTAGTGTCCACTCCTCTATGTAATGCCTGTGACCATCTGATACCACAAGTAGATCATCCTCCACCTGCTGCCCAACAACTGCACTCACTGATTCTGAGCCACTTCTTTCTCCCTTCTTGCTCTTCCATAGTGGATATTCTCGCTTGAAGTGCCCGAACTCATTGTACTTGAAGCATTTCATCTCTTTCTTTTCCTTCCTGGACTTGGACTGCCCCCTGGACTTGCTTCTGCCTCTGCCTCTACCTATCCTCTCCCCTACTGCCAAACCCTCCTGGGGAGCCCAATCTCTGGTCAACTTTTCCCTTTGCATATTTGACCTCAGCACCGAGACCATGTCCTCATATTCCAGAGTCTCCTTGTCGTAGAGCAGTGTAGTCACCAAAGAGTCATATGATCCTGACAGCGAACACAAAAGCAACAGGGACTTGTCCTCCTCATCCAGCTTCACTCCGATATTCATCAACTCCATGCACAACTGATCCAAGCTCTGAATGTGGCCAACCACATCAGATCCCTCCTGCATCCAAAGACTGTACAACCTCTTCTTCAGCATTAGCTTATTGCACATATTCTTCCCCATATACATGGTGGGCAATTTCGACCAAAGGCCCTTCGGGGTCTTTTCTTTCAGCACAGAATACAACGCCGCATCCGCCAAACATCCTTTGATCACCGAGCATGCTTTCTTCTCCAACGATGCCCACTGTCTATCTGTCATTCCCTCAGGCTTCTCATCCAAAGCCTGATCCAGATCTGCTTGCACCAGAAGATCCTCCATCCAGATTTTCTATATGGAAATATTTTTTTTGCCATCAAACTTCTCGACATCAACCTTCATATTGCTGCCCATGACTGGATCCAAGCCAAACAAGCAATATAAAATCAAAAAGTGTAGAATGTACCTTGATGGTACCTTGCTGAAAATTTTCAGCACTTGGGATCTTCAACTTCTCGTGCTTGGAACCGCTTTCTCACCATCGTGGCTCTAATACCAATTATTGGAGCATGATCCCAGCTCCTTCCATGATTCTTGGGTGCAACAAAACTAGCAAAGAACAAATCTGAAGACTTCTGAACTCCATCGAAGGCCCTTGACGAAATCAGCCTGGTTGCTGTCTTCTTCGTCAGCCTTTCGTTCCAGATGAAGAACAGCTCTAAGATCACCTCTAAAAAATCCAAGATCTGGTACCCAACCAGATGAGGCCTGGACTGAGGTCTTTCAATTTGTAAATCTTAAATTGGAATATTCTAGATAGGGAATAAGGTAGATAGAATTAGACCTTACAGATCTATCCTGCTGCAGCCTTTCCTGTAGATCTATTGATGGAGATCTCACCCGTGCCTCAAACGACCTCAGATCAACTCCAGATCTGACAAGAACTTGTACCAATCTCTTCTCAAGAGATTCCAGATCTTGGACCTGATGTTTGGATGGCTACAAAAGAGGAAGAGACAAAAGTGGGTGGCGGCACAAAGGGGGAGGGGCTAGCGCCTCCCCTGCTTTTCCTGCCTTCTATGGACCTGGCGGCAAGAAACCCTAGGGTTTCTTGCTCCTGGGGCATGGAGAATAGCTGGAGAGAGAGGGAGAAGAGAGAGAGAAACTTGAGAGAAAGGGTTTTGTATTCCTTGGCATAATCAAACCTATACAATGTATGTATATACAAACACAGGGTCAAGTGACCCAAACCCAAAACTCTCTTGACCAACTCAATGGGAGATTAGGTTAACCCAAGCCCATGTACACCCATGACTCAACCTAATCTTACCTATCCTGGGCCCAGACCTGGCCGATAAAGAGTTGATCCCTTGAGTTCCACATAATCTAGACCTCAAGAACCCAAAAGGCCCACAGCCTTTCAACCTAGGGCCCAACTAGCCCTAGAGCCTCCATGAAGCCCTCATGAATGATGGACCTTGACCTTAGCCTTGGTCCCCTGGGCCTTGGGCACACCACCTGGATCATAACAACACCCTCAGTGTTATCACAATAAAGTGGCACATGGTATATATGTAGGAACCAGATCTAGGGTTTCAGGGTTAGTTCTTGAAACTTTTTCAAGATCATACAGCGGAAGACTAAAATAAATCAAAATTATTTTCTAAAATTAGAGAATTCTTAGATCTAAGATCCTATTACATGATTATCATATAGCATTAAATCAAAAATTAAAATATATAAATATAGCATGAACTACATGTTGATCATATCAACATATTTCTACACTACATCTAATGTATGTATTAAACAATAGATCAGATCTATTACCTTGCAAGTTAGATGTTCTAACCTCACTAATCCAGGCTTGAGGATGATGTTGCAAGCCACACATGCGTCCAGCCTCTAGGAGTCATCCACATGAGCCCACGAATCTCGATCAGAAGTCCTGCTTCAGGAAATCAGCACAGTATGCTAGTACTGCACTGATCCTTCTTTGATGGTTGATCAGGTATCGTCTTCTTCTTGATTTGGACTCTTCCAAAGATGGAAAGTATAAGGAGGAGTTTTATATTTGAGACACTCTCATAAAACTCAAGATGGAGGGAGAAAATATATGAAAACAAACAAACCTACAAGAAGACCCTCTTCTTCTTCTCATTTTTCTCTCTAGACACCCTAACTTGTGTCTTTTATATCTCCAAGACCCAAAGGTTTTTCTTTTTGATTTTTGGATGGCCCAAAGGTCTTTTAAATCTCTATCTTCTCCAAAAATTTTATGAATAAACTCATTTTATATAGAGAGATATGATAGAGTCCTTATCTAGGTCAAATACCTAGTCAAGGTTTATCCAAACATGGCAAGTTAAGGGGCACCCAACTCTTGAGCACCTCCTCCTTATTTTTATACATGGATTACCAGAAAAGGGTGAAAAATATGTACCCTAAAACCCATGAAAATTCCAAAAAATATTTGGATAGTTTCGGTACAAAATTGAAAGAGTTTTGGATTTCTAAAACTCTATCTCATAGAATTCAAAATCCAAACTTATTCCTTTTTGATTTGATCCAAACCACCTTCCATGTAAAAAAGAAGAGAGGAGACCTTTTGTGAACGTGGGAGTGACCTGGGAGAGGGCTTTTGTCACACAAAATAAGAGGAGATTGGCATTGAATGAGAGAGAGGGCATGGGGAAGGCTTATGTGGTGTAAGGTGGAATCCTAGTCTTACTAGGATTCTATCTTATGACTTGTTTTAATTTGGTTTCTCAAACCAAATCAAACCAAAATTAGATCAACCCAATTAAAATAGGTTTTAACCCAATTAAAAATTTAATTTAATCAGATTAAATAAGATTTAAATCTAATTTAATTTTCTAATCAAATTAGAAATTAGATTGATCCAAGTCCTAGTTGAACTAGGACTAGTTTTTCCTTGCACTTGGCTTATCCAATAAACCAATTGGACTTGATCCAATCAAGCCCAAACCAAATCTAACTAAATCATATATAATTAGACTTAATCTCAGCACATTGGCTTAATCAAATTAAGCCAATTAGCAATCAAATTGCTAATCGATCCTCCTGCAACACTTGCACTGGGTTAAATATCAATCGTATTGATCATTTAACCCTAGAACAATTCTTAATCGTTGATCAACCATCCGATCGGATCATGAACTCTAATGTGTGTGACCTCATAGGTCCAAACCTAAGCTGATAGTATAGAAATAAATTTTTGTACCAATCGAAGTGACCATCTAGCAATGGTACCCGACGACCGGATAGGTCGAATGTGTAGAACAACATCCTTAGACCCCATGCGGATATAGTTTTCACATAATTCATCCCCTTGACCAAAATGATCATAGGACACCCCAGAGTTCAACTGTCAACTCTGATCAGGTTGTCCACATTGTATTTCAAAATATCAAATCTATCTGATGGATTACCCTGGCCAAGGTTTTGCTAAATTGAAATACAACGACTCATTCTTCTCCAACTCTTGGAGTGGTCAATCTCATCTCGATCACACTCTGACTTCGCAAGTACTTGACTGTGTCTAGAAGCCTTCCATCTCTGAATTAGAAATTCAGTTAGTCCAGTACTAAAGCACAGTGAGTTGCTTGCAAGTCACTGAGGCGATCTCAAGTCTAAGGGACACTTGTACCTATATCCCATCAGAGACATTCTCGATAGCAGAATACTCTGGAGTTGGTCACGTTCAATGATGATGTACCAGTACATCTCACCTGTATGCCATACCAGTATCTTCACACTCTTTGGTTAAGAGGACAACCAACCCATATGGCCTACAGCGACCTATGCTCGATAGAAGCTGTCGTCCTTATTAACAGCCTATCATTTGATCATGAACTGTTTTAAGGACTAATCGATAAATTCTCTCTTTATCGAATCTAAATAGTCCTAAGGACTTCATCATAACAACGGAGTTCATTAGAAGATGAAAGCATATAATGAAAATATCAAATATATTTTATTTATTAACAAATCAATTATAATACTTGGTTGCTCACCGTCAACAGCTTGACGATTGGCTTTTTGGGACACATTTCCCAACAACTCCCACTTGTCCTAAAGCCACTCGGCACAGTATCTAATACCCATCTTTGACTTGTGGTTGTCGAACTCCTTTATCGCCAAGGCTTTAGTGAAGGGGTTGGTCAGATTCTCCTTTCTGTCGATCTTCTGAAGGTCGACGTCACCTCGATCTATGATCTCTCAGACCAAGTGAAAGCGGTGCAATATGTGCTTCATCCGCTGATGTGCTTTGAGTTCCTTCGCCTGAGCTATGGCACCAGTGCTGTCACAGTAGAGTAGGACCGGACCATCGAGGGAGGGTGCTACTCCGAGCTCGTTGATGAATTTTCTCAGCCACACAGCTTCCTTCGCGGCATCCGATGCTGCGATGTGCTCCACTTCACAAACAGAGTCTGCCACAGTATGTTGCTTGGAACTCTTCCAGCAGATGGCTCCACCATTCAGAATAACGATATAACCCGACACGCTCCTGCTGTCATCATGGTCAGATTGGAAGCTAGAGTCTGTGAACCCCACAAGTTTCAGATCTGACTTGCCATAAACCAACCATTGGTCCTTAGTATTTCTCAAATACTTAAGGATGGCTTTAACCACTTTTCAGTGATTTTCTCCAAGATCAGATTGGTATCTACTCACTACTCCTAGTGAGTATGCCACATCTGGTCTTGTACATATCATGACGTACATGATAGATCCCACGGCTGAAGCATATGGGACTCTACTCATACGCTCTCTCTCTTCAGGAGTTGTCGGACAATCTTTCTTAGAGAGAGAAATTTCTTGGCCTATCGGTAGATAGCCCTTCTTGAAATTCTCCATGCTGAACCTCTTCAGCACAGTGTCTATGTACATGGATTGGGATAACCCAAGCATCCTTTTAGATCTGTCCCTATAGATCTTCATCCCTAGGATGTAGGATGCTTCACCCAAGTCCTTCATGGAGAACTGTGATGACAACCAAACTTTTATTCCCTGTAGTGTGGGGATGTCATTCTCGATTAAGAGAATGTCATCCACGTACAAGATAAGGAATACCACAACTGGATCATTTGCCCATTTATAGATGCAGGGCTCTTCTCTATTCTTAATGAAGCCATACATTTTGATCACCTTATCAAAATGCATGTTCCAACTCCGAAAAGCTTGCTTTAATCCATAAATGGATCTCTGCAGCTTGCACACTTTGGACTCATCTGTGGATGTAAACCCCTCAGGTTGTATCTTATACACCTCTTCGGTCAGCTCTCCATTCAAAAAAGCTGTCTTTACATCCATCTGCCAGATCTCATAATTCAAATGGGCAGCTATTGCAAGCATTATCCGAATGGATTTGAGCATTGCCACAGGGAGAAACATCTCGTCATAGTCAATACCATAACGTTGATGATACCCCTTGGCGACCAAACGGGCTTTATAGGTCTCCACCTTTCCGTCTGTGCCCCTCTTCCTTTTGAAGACCCATTTACATCCAATGGGTTTAACCCCTTCGGTGGGTCAACCAATGTCCATACATCATTGACCTTCATGGACTCTATTTCAGATTTCATGGCTTCAAGCCATTTCTCAGAATCAGGTCTCTGCATTGCATCCATATAGATGATCAGATCCTCATTATTCTCATCAAGTTCGATGGGATCACCGTCCCGGACCAAGAAACTGTAGTATCTGTCCAACTGACGTGGTACTCTACCAGATCGCCTTATTGGTGCAGGTACATTGGGCTCCGAATCTGATTTAATCATATCTGACTCAGGTTCAGCTATTAGTATCGGTCCTTCTACCTATTGAACTTTATCAAGTTCAACCTTAGAGGCAACGGTTCCTTCACCAAGGAACTCTTTTTCTAAAAAACTTGTCTTAAGGCTGACGAACACCTTTTGTTCATCAACATGGTAGAAAAAATATCCTTTTGTCTCTTTGGGGTACCCTATGAATGAGCATTTGTCAGACCTAGGTCCAAGTTTGTCTGTGACTAATCGTTTGACATAGACCGGGCACCCCCAGACCCTAAGGTGTGAAAGCGCTGGCTTACGTCCTATCCATATCTTATATGGAGTCTTAATTACAGACTTACTTGGAACCCTATTTAATAGATAACAGGTCGATTCGAGTGCATATCCCCAGAAGGATATCGGCAAGCTAGCAAAACCTATCATGGATCGGATCATGTCTAACAGAGTCCCATTCCTCCTTTCAGACACACCATTATGCTGTGGTGTTCTTGGAGGAGTCCATTGGGAGAGAATCCCATTCTCTCCTAGATATGTGAGAAACTCACTAGAAAGGTATTCTCCTCCTCGATCAGATCGAAGAGTTTTAATACTCTTCCCAGTTTGTTTTTCTACTTCACTTCAGAATCGTTTGAACATTTCAAATGAATCCGACTTATGTTTCATCAGATAGACATATCCATATCGGGATAGGTCATCCATGAAAGTTATGAAGTAGAAATATCCACCTCTAGCACTGGTGCTCATGGGCCCGCATACATCAGTATATACTAGCCCAAGAGCTCAATAGCTCTCTCACCTTTTTCAGTAAAAGGTGACTT
>NC_026003.2:78000724-78094526 GCF_000442705.2 Elaeis guineensis
CTAGGGTTTCAGGGTTAGATCTTGAAACTTTTCAAGATCATACAGCGGAAGACTAAAATAAATCAAAATTATTTTCTAAAATAGAGAATCTAGATCTAAGATCCTATTACATGATTATTACATAGCATTAAATCAAAAATTAAAATATATAAATATAGCATGAACTACATGTTGATCATATCAACATGTTTCTATACTACATCTAATGTATGTATTAAACAATAGATCAGATCTATTACCTTGCAAGTTAGATGTTCTAACCTCACTGATCCGGGCTTGAGGATGATGTTGCAAGCCCACACATGCGTCCGGCCTCTAGGAGTCATCCACACGAGCCCACGAATCTCGATCAGAAGTCCTGCTTCAGGAAATCAGCACAGTATGCTAGTACTGCACTGATCCTTCTTTGATGGTTGATCAGGTTCCTCTTCTTGATTTGGACTCTTCAAAGATGGAAAGTAAAGGAGGATTTTATATTTGAGACACTCTCATAAAACTCAAGATGGAGGGAGAAAATATATGAAACAAAACACCTACAAGAAGACCTCTTCTTCTTCCATTTTTCTTCTAGACACCCTAACTTGTGTCTTTTATATCTCCAAGACCCAAAGTTTTTCTTTTGATTTTTGGATGGCCAAAGGTCTTTAAATCTCTATCTTTCCAAAAATTTATGAAAACTCATTTATATAGAGAATATGATAGAGTCCTTTCTAGGTCAAATACCTAGTCAAGGTTTATCCAAACATGGCAAGTTAAGGGGCCCCAACTCTTGAGCACCTCCTCCTTATTTTATACTGGATACCAGAAAAGGGTGAACAATAGTGTACCCTAAAACCATGAAAATTCCAAAAAAATTTGGATAGTTCGGTACAAATTGAAAGAGTTTTGGATTTCTAAAACTCATTCATAGAATTCAAATCCAAACTTATTCCTTTTTGATTTGATCCAAACCACCTTCCATGTAAAAAAGAAGAGAGAGACCTTTTGTGAACGTGGGAGGACCTGGGAGAGGGCTTTTGTCACACAAAATAAGAGGAGATTGGCATTGAATAGAGAGAGGGATGGGGAAGGCTTATGTGGTGTAAGGTGGAATCCTAGTCTTACTAGGATCTATCTTATGACTTGTTTTAATTTGGGTTTCTCAAACCAAATCAAACCAAAATTAGATCACCCAATTAAATAGTTTTAACCCAATTAAAAATTTAATTAATCAGATTAAATTAGATTTAAATCTAATTAATTTTCTAATCAAATTAGAAATTAGATTGATCCAAGTCCTAGTTGAACTAGGACTAGTTTTTCCTTGCACTTGGCTTATCCAATAAACCAATTGGACTTGATCCAATCAAGCCCAAACAAATCTAATTAAATCATATTTAATTAGACTTAATCTCAGCCCATTGGCTTAATCAAATTAAGCCAATTAGCAATCGAATTGCTAATCGATCCTCCTGCAACACTTGCACTGGGTTAAATGTCAATCGTATTGATCATTTAACCCTAGAACGATTCTTAATCGTTGATCAACCATCCGATCGGATCATGAACTCTAATGTGTGTGACCTCATAGGTCCGAACCTAACGGTAGCATAGGAATAAATTTTTTACCAATCGAAGTGACCATCTAGCAATGGTACCCGACGATCGGATAGGTCGAATGTGTAGAACAACATCCTTAGAACCCATGCGGATATAGTTTTCATATAATTCATCCCCTTGACCAAAATGATCATAGGACACCCCAGAGTTCAACTGTCAACTCTGATCAGGTTGTCCACATTGTATTTCAAAATATCAAATCCATCTGATGGATTACCCTGGCCAAGGTTTTGCTAAATTGAAATACAGCGACTCATTCTTCTCCAACTCTTGGAGTGGTCAATCCCATCTCGATCACACTCTGACTTCGCAAGTACTTGACTGTGCCCAGAAGCCTTCCATCCCTGAATTAGAAATTCAGTTAGTCCAGTACCAAAGCACAGTGAGTTGCTTGCAAGTCACTGAGGCGATCTCAAGTCTAAGGGACACTTATACCTATATCCCATCAGAGACATTCTCGACAGCAGAATACTCTGGAGTTGGTCACGTTCAATGATGATGTACCCTTACATCTCACCTGTATGCCATACCAGTGTCTCCACACTCTTGGTTAAGAGGACAACCAACCCATATGGCCTACAGCGACCTATGCTCGATAGAAGCTGTCGTCCTTATTAACAGCCTATCATTTGGTCGTGAACAGTTTTAAGGACTAATCGATAAATTCTCTCTTTATCGAATCTAAATAGTCCTAAGACTTCATCATAACAACGGAGTTCATTAGAAGATGAAAGCATATAATGAAAATATCAAATATATTTTATTTATTAACAAATCAATTATAATACTTGGTTGCTCACCGTCAAGCTTGACGATTGGCTTTTTGGGACACATTTCCCAACAACTCCCACTGTCCTAAAGCCACTCGGCACAGTATCTAATACCCATCTTTGACTTGTGGTTGTCGAACTCCTTTATCGCCAAGGCTTTAGTGAAGGGGTTGGTCAGATTCTCCTTTCTGTCGATCTTCTGAAGGTCGACGTCACCTCGATCTATGATCTCTCAGACCAAGTGAAAGCGGTGCAATATGTCTTCATCCGCTGATGTGCTTTGAGTTCCTTCGCCTGAGCTATGGCACCAGTGCTGTCACAGTAGAGTAGGACCGGACCATCGAGGGAGGGTGCTACTCCGAGCTCGTTGATGAATTTTCTCAGCCACACAGCTTCCTTCGCGGCATCCGATGCTGCGATGTGCTCCACTTCACAAACAGAGTCTGCCACAGTATGTTGCTTGGAACTCTTCCAGCAGATGGCTCCACCATTCAGAATAACGATATAACCCGACACGCTCCTGCTGTCATCATGGTCAGATTGGAAGCTAGAGTCTGTGAACCCCACAAGTTTCAGATCTGACTTGCCATAAACCAACCATTGGTCCTTAGTATTTCTCAAATACTTAAGGATGGCTTTAACCACTTTTCAGTGATTTTCTCCAAGATCAGATTGGTATCTACTCACTACTCCTAGTGAGTATGCCACATCTGGTCTTGTACATATCATGACGTACATGATAGATCCCACGGCTGAAGCATATGGGACTCTACTCATACGCTCTCTCTCTTCAGGAGTTGTCGGACAATCTTTCTTAGAGAGAGAAATTTCTTGGCCTATCGGTAGATAGCCCTTCTTGAAATTCTCCATGCTGAACCTCTTCAGCACAGTGTCTATGTACATGGATTGGGATAACCCAAGCATCCTTTTAGATCTGTCCCTATAGATCTTCATCCCTAGGATGTAGGATGCTTCACCCAAGTCCTTCATGGAGAACTGTGATGACAACCAAACTTTTATTCCCTGTAGTGTGGGGATGTCATTCTCGATTAAGAGAATGTCATCCACGTACAAGATAAGGAATACCACAACTGGATCATTTGCCCATTTATAGATGCAGGGCTCTTCTCTATTCTTAATGAAGCCATACATTTTGATCACCTTATCAAAATGCATGTTCCAACTCCGAAAGCTTGCTTTAATCCATAAATGGATCTCTGCAGCTTGCACACTTTGGACTCATCTGTGGATGTAAACCCCTCAGGTTGTATCTTATACACCTCTTCGGTCAGCTCTCCATTCAAAAAAGCTGTCTTTACATCCATCTGCCAGATCTCATAATTCAAATGGGCAGCTATTGCAAGCATTATCCGAATGGATTTGAGCATTGCCACAGGGAGAAACATCTCGTCATAGTCAATACCATAACGTTGATGATACCCCTTGGCGACCAAACGGGCTTTATAGGTCTCCACCTTTCCGTCTGTGCCCCTCTTCCTTTTGAAGACCCATTTACATCCAATGGGTTTAACCCCTTCGGTGGGTCAACCAATGTCCATACATCATTGACCTTCATGGACTCTATTTCAGATTTCATGGCTTCAAGCCATTTCTCAGAATCAGGTCTCTGCATTGCATCCATATAGATGATCAGATCCTCATTATTCTCATCAAGTTCGATGGGATCACCGTCCCGGACCAAGAAACTGTAGTATCTGTCCAACTGACGTGGTACTCTACCAGATCGCCTTATTGGTGCAGGTACATTGGGCTCCGAATCTGATTTAATCATATCTGACTCAGGTTCAGCTATTAGTATCGGTCCTTCTACCTATTGAACTTTATCAAGTTCAACCTTAGAGGCAACGGTTCCTTCACCAAGGAACTCTTTTTCTAAAAAAACTTGTCTTAAGGCTGACGAACACCTTTTGTTCATCAACATGGTAGAAAAAATATCCTTTTGTCTCTTTGGGGTACCCTATGAATGAGCATTTGTCAGACCTAGGTCCAAGTTTGTCTGTGACTAATCGTTTGACATAGACCGGGCACCCCCAGACCCTAAGGTGTGAAAGCGCTGGCTTACGTCCTATCCATATCTTATATGGAGTCTTAATTACAGACTTACTTGGAACCCTATTTAATAGATAACAGGTCGATTCGAGTGCATATCCCCAGAAGGATATCGGCAAGCTAGCAAAACCTATCATGGATCGGATCATGTCTAACAGAGTCCCATTCCTCCTTTCAGACACACCATTATGCTGTGGTGTTCTTGGAGGAGTCCATTGGGAGAGAATCCCATTCTCTCCTAGATATGTGAGAAACTCACTAGAAAGGTATTCTCCTCCTCGATCAGATCGAAGAGTTTTAATACTCTTCCCAGTTTGTTTTTTCTACTTCACTTCAGAATCGTTTGAACATTTCAAATGAATCCGACTTATGTTTCATCAGATAGACATATCCATATCGGGATAGGTCATCCATGAAAGTTATGAAGTAGAAATATCCACCTCTAGCACTGGTGCTCATGGGCCCGCATACATCAGTATATACTAGGCCCAAGAGCTCAATAGCTCTCTCACCTTTTTCAGTAAAAGGTGACTTGGTTATTTTACCAAGAAGACAGAACTCATAGGTTGGAAGTGATTCACAATCATTGACTTCAAGGATTCCCTCTTAAGTCAACCTGTTTATTCTATTCTTGTTTATATGACCTAGCCTAAGTGCCATAAGTAGATACCTGACATACTATCTAATCTAGGGTGCTTGCCAGTAGAATAGACTCTTATCAGGCTTGATCTTTCTGGTCTGGCCCTGCACTGATGTCCCAGCCTGAGCATGCACCTTCTTCACTTTCTTCTTCTTGTTCTTCTTCCCTTTCTCAAAAGGTCGAGAATCAGAAGACGAACCTCCTACTAAGTTCACCGACTCCTTGTGGAGTTGGTGATCCTTCTCAAAGTTCTGAAGAAACCCCAATAATCTGTGGTAGTTCTCTTTAGGCTTTGTCATTCTATAATGAGTGAGGAATGGGAGATAAGACTTGGGCAGCGAGTTCAGTATTGCATCTTTCCCAAGTTGCTCATGCAAGGGAAAACCGAGCTTGCTCAATCATTCTATCAGCTCGATCATGTACAATACATGATCAGTGATAGAGGCACCATCCCGTATTTTGGCATTGAAGATGGTACAACTAGTCTTGTGCCTCTCTACATCATCAGGTGTGCCAAAGGCATCCTCCAACACTTGAAGCATATCCTTTGGCTGAGCCATCTCGAATCTGTGACTGAACTCGTCCCTCATAGCAGCTAGCATGATACAGCGCACCGTGGTCTGATCATTGAGCCACTTCTGGTAAGTATCTCTAACTGTTCTACGTGCATTAGCAGCTGGCTCCTCAGGTGCAGGATCCATTATCACATATAGGATCCGTTCATGCTCCAGGACTATCTTCAACTTTCGGTACCAGCTACCGAAGTAGGGTCCCACTAACTTATCATTGTCCAACAATGATCGGAGCGATAGAGAAGTGGCCATATTTGCACAAAGGAGAACCATAACCTAATTAGTAATTGATTCATTAAACCTAAAGATTTAGACTTTAATCAAAAGGTTTCTCCCACTATTTTATTCGAATTGGTAGCCTCTACCTCCAATTCGAGGAATTACCCTAATTTCTTAGTGGATACTAGAATCCACTTAGATTGCACATAAGCCCAACTTTGGTTGGCCAACCCATGTACATCTAAGGGTAGGTTCATAACCAATTATTTCTTTAAATAATTTCTAGTAATTTTAATTTTGCCCCAGAAACCTAATCAGTAGGCTTTGGCCTCCACTGTAAGGATCCGATTAGGTCCAACCATTAACATGATCATACTTGGTGTATCTAACCAATGAATGATTAAGCCCAACTTTAGTTGGCTCACCTGACCACCATTAGAGAGACACTTCCAAGTTATCATATGATGAGTGATAATTCTATTAGTCAACAAGCACCAGGCCCTTGGGTCTGCAATGATTATTGAGTTAATGGACTCATTATCAAACACCTTAATGGGAGGCTATGATTCAGTTATCTCTATAACTTTATCATTTTAAGAACCTAATAATTTTAGAAGATTTAAATAATATAGAGGATGAGGTCAGATGAACCAGCTTATCATGATCCTCCCACTGGCTTCACCAAGTCAGCTTAAGGGAGACCATTAAAAGGGCTGGTCTAGGAGCACCTAAATCAGTCACACTGATTTACCTAGCTGACATGGGTCAGCTCGAATAGTCAAGTGATCCGATCAAAATATAATTTCATCAAGAGGTCAGGTAAGTTCGATCAGTGGGAGGGTCTGCCAAAGCTTGCCTTAGACACCATCAGAAATGGTCAGGTAAGCGAGCTCCCAATTAAAAACCACCGGTCTGGTTTACCTTAGACACCAACTAGTTTAATTAGTTTCGATTAGATCAACCTAACAGTTCGTGCTAGACCGCTTAGCCAAGAATCAAGTCCATTTGGTTCTCGTTAAAGACATGGACTTGACCAACTACAACTATTATAATTGATCTAGAGAATCCTTGACCTAATCTAAGACAACAATTGATTAGATTTAGTCAATTCTCTAATTAAGTCCATCTTTAATCTAACCATAGGTCTAACCTAATTAATGGACCTAATTCCCACTAACCCATTAACCCAATGTGTTATGGTTTGTGTCTTAGGTTCTTCAATTCACAATCCTAGAACCTAATCAAACAACTTCTTAATTCTTAATTAAGTTTTGAGCTGAGGGTTGGGTTTGGCTTTTCAAAAAATAATTTTCATATTGATAAAATAATTTTATAATATGATTCTACCAACCATATTGCATGTTTGATTCATAATCAAGATACAAGTGAAATAAATATGAAACTACTTTAGATCTAATCTAAACAGGTTCATGTAATTGAAATAATTTCAACTTTAAATAATTTTTTTGCACAAAAATTATTAACAAAGAGATTTTATTTCAGATTTAAATATTTTTTAAATTTAATAAATCATAAATTTAATCTAGATCATATCTAACAAATTTATGATTAAAGATAGATCTACACAAACTAGGACAACCTTTGCACTGTAAGGGGTAAACCTTACAGCAGGACAACCTTGCAGTTCGTGATTGATCTAAAATTTTAATTTTAATAATCAGATTATAAATTAGATATAATATAAAAATAATCTAAGCATGTATAAATAATCATGTAATAAAGAACCTAGGCTCTGATACCAATTGTAGGAACCAGATCTAGGGTTTCAGGGTTAGATCTTGAAATTTTTTCAAGATCATACAGCGGAAGACTAAAATAAATCAAAATTATTTTTTAAAATTAGAGAATCTCTAGATCTAAGATCCTATTACATGATTATTACATAGCATTAAATCAAAAATTAAAATATATAAATATAGCATGAACTACATGTTGATCATATCAACATGTTTCTACACTACATCTAATGTATGTATTAAACAATAGATCATATCTATTACCTTGCAAGTTAGATGTTCTAACCTTACTGATCTGGGCTTGAGAATGATGTTGCAAGCTGCACACACGTCCGGCCTCTAGGAGTCATCCACACGAGCCCATGAATCTCGATCAGAAGTCCTGCTTCAGGAAATCAGCACAGTATGCTAGTACTGCGCTGATCCTTCTTTGATGGTTGATCAGGTACCACCTTCTTGATTTGGACTCTTCCAAAGATGAAAAGTAGAAGAAGGAGTTTCAAATCTGAGATGCTCTTAGGAAACGCAAGATGGAGGGAGGAAAGATATGAAAACAAACAACCCTAGAAGAAGACCCTCTTCTTCTTTTCATTTTTCTCTCTAGAACCCTAACTTGTGTCTTTTATATGTCCATGATCCAAAGGTCTTTATCTTTAATTTTTGGATGGACCAAAGGCCTCTCAAATATCTATTTTTTTCAAAAATTTTATAAAGAAACTCATTTTATATAGAGAGATATGATAGAGTCCTTGCCTAGGTCAAATACCTAGTCAAGGCTTATCCAAACATGGCAAGTTAAGGGGTACCCAACTCTTGAGCACCTCCTCCTTATTTTCATGCATGGATCACTAGCAAAGGGTGCACAATGTGTACCCTAAAATTCATAAAAATTCCAAAAAAAATTTGGATAGATTCGGTGCAAAATTGAAAGAGTTTTGGATTTCTAAAACTCTATCTCATAGAATTCGAAATCCAAACTTATTCCTTTTTGATTTGATCCAAACCACCTTCCATGTAAGAAAGAAGAGAAGAGACCTTTTGTGAACGTGGGAGAGGGCTTTTGTCACACAAAATAAGAGGTGATTGGCGTTGAATGAGAGAGAGGGCGTGGGGAAGGCTTATGTGGCGCAAGGTGGAATCCTAGTCTTACTAGGATTCTATCTTATGACTTATTTTAATTTGGTTTCTCAATCCAAATCAAATCAAAATTAGATCAAACTAATTAAAATAGATCTTAACCCAATTAAATTTCTAATTTAATCAAATTAAATTTGATTTAAATTTGATTTAATTTTCTAATCAAATTAGAAATTAGATTGACCCAAGTCCTAGTTGAACTAGGACTAGTTTTTCCTTGCACTTGGCTTATCCAATAAACCAATTGGACTTAATCCAATCAAGTCCAAACTAAATCTAATTAAATTATATTTAATTAAGCTTAATCTTAGCCCATTGGCTTAATCAAATTAAGCCAATTAGCAATCGAATTACTAATCGATCCTCCTGCAACACTTGCACTGGGTTAAATGTCAATCGTATTGATCATTTAACCCTAGAATGATTCTTAATCGTTGATCAACCATCTGATCGGATCATGAACTCTAATGTGTGTGCCCTCATAGGTCCGAACCTAAGCTGGTAGCATAAGAATAAATTTCTGTACCAATCGAAGTGACCATCTAGCAATGGTACCCGATGATCGGATAGGTCGAATGTGTAGAACAACATCCTTAGAACCCATGTGGATATAGTTTTCATATAATTCATCCCCTTGACCAAAATGATCATAGGACACCCCAGAGTTCAACTATCAACTCTGATCAGGTTGTCCATATTGTATTTCAAAATATCAAATCCATCAGATGGATTACCCTAGCCATGGTTTTGCTAAATTGAAATACAACGACTCATTCTTCTCCAACTCTTGGAGTGGTCAATCTCATCTCGATCATACTCTGACTTCACAAGTACTTGACTGTGCCCAGAAGCCTTCCATCCCTGAATTAGAAATTCAGTTAGTCCAGTACCAAAGCACAGTGAGTTGCTTGCAAGTCACTGAGGCGATCTCAAGTCTAAGGGACACTTATACCTATATCCCATCAGAGACATTCTCGACAGCAGAATACTCTAGAGTTGGTCACATTCAATGATGATGTACCAGTACATCTCACCTGTATGCCATACCAGTATCTCCACACTCTTTGGTTAAAAGGACAACCAACCCATATGGCCTACAGCGACCTATGCTCGATAGAAGCTGTCGTCCTTGTTAACAACCTATCATTTGGTCGTGATCTGTTTTAAGGACTAATCGATAAATCCTCTCTTTATCGAATTTAAATAGTCCTAAGGACTTCATCATAACAACGGAGTTCATTAGAAGATGAAAGCTTATGATGAAAGTGCCAAATATATTTTATTTATTAACAAATCAATTACAATACTTGGTTGCTCAACCGTCAACAGCTTGACGATTGGCTTTTTGGGATACATTTTCTAATAATACAATCTCTGAAACTACATCCAACTCTGTGATAAACTTTTCATCTAGACAGCTTTCTTAGCAGCTTCACTTATAGAAATGTATGCTGCATTGGTAACGAGTCATCTATAGTTTGTTGTTTGGAATTTTTCCAACTCACTACTCCATCATATATGGTAAAAATATTTCAAGTGCTTTCCAAGTACTTAAGAATATTTTTCATAACTTTCTAATGATCCCACATCTGGATCTACTTGAAATTCACTTATTATGTCCAAAGCATAAGCAACATCAGGCCCTGCACGTAGCACAACATATATAATAGATTCCACAGTCGAAGTATAAGGGATTGTGCTCATCCTCTCTCTCTCTCTTTAGGTGTCTTTGAAGACATCTTCTTAGATAGATGTATGCCACGACCCATGACTAAGTAACCTCCTTACACCTATTCATGTTGAACCTTTTTAATGCGAGATCTATGTATCTAGATAGGGACAAGTCTAGTATTCTCTTAGATCTTATCTGATAGACTTTTATACCTAATATATGGGATGCTTCACCCATGTATTTTAGGGAAAACTTCTATAATAGTCATGTAATCGATTGCAATATTAGTATTGAAGGAAAAATCGGCTTTTTCCTTGTAGGATCTTTCAGATCTAATGAGATCTGGGGCAAAATATTTCAAAAAAAAATATCCTATGATATTTTAAATCTAAGATCTATTAGATCTAATTTTTATTATCTGATATTAAATCTAAAATTAAATCTGAAAACATGAAGAATAGAGAAATACCTCTAGGGTAACTAGATTACCCTGTAGATGATCGCAGCAATGCCCGAGGTTCTAAAATAGCCACATAGTCGCTTGGCTTCTACCGGTATCCACTCAAGTAGGATCTGGATCATCTTCTCCTCATGAATCTTTTTGCTCCAAAAATCAGATCTGAATCTGATCTAGAAGATCTTCAAAAGATCTTCTGAAGCTGGAGCAGCAGCTTCTCGACAAATCTCTGCAGCCTTTTAATCAGAGAGCCACCATGCCTTGGACAAGCACCAGATGGATACCGAACCTCTTGGATGTGAAGAGGGGAGGGAGAGGAGTAGAGGAGGCATAGAGAAGTGGAAAGGATTCAGACTTTTGCTGGTTATTGAGCAGAGTCTCTAAACCCTAGGCACAAACAAGGTTTAAATAGACCCTGCTGTGCCATGCAATGCCACATCATTCGACCAATCAAAAAATTCCAATTAATTCTGAAAAAAATTTGATTGATGGAGTGATATCATCTGACCATATCAGATAAGAATTCTTACAATCCCTCCTACTATTGGTGCCAACACTGGATAAGCACAGTGAGATTGGCACCCCACAGTCCAAGTTGATCAAGGGATCAGAGTCCTCATCTCATGGGACTCTATCCTTATCCACTTGGGGTGCATGCCATATCTGATTATGGCACCCACATTGAGGGATAATTTAGCAGGTGGACACTCCACTAAAACTCTCTAATGACCTCTTGCCAAGTGGCCTTCAGTTCAAGGTCCATGGGTCAACGTTTGACCAATGTCCTAAAATGAAAATGGCAGGTGACAGAAATTAGCAGGTGTTGTCTTAAATTCATCTCATGAATTAAGATAAATCTTTTTTGAGCTAGACTGACTCCAGTCAGTTTGAGAGAAATCTTCTCAAGGTTCTCTGGGTGAGTCAAATCTCATTTGGCTCAGTCGAGATAGAAAAGATTACACGAGGAGAAAGTTAGGCTCAATCATGTGCTAGCATGATTTTCTTTAACCTAATTGGATCTAATCCAAATCAATCAAACTGGGCTAGCTTAATTGATGACATCCAGACTCTAACTCTTGTTTGTGTGATCCAGTTAGATTTATTTTCATATGGTAATGAGACATGTCGTGATCTCCTCATCGACATTATCGAAACTTGTTTCAATGGACCACAACTCTTCTGATTCAGACAATTAGAATGATCGATCATCAAGATCATTCTAATTGCTCCCAAAATCCATCAGTGACACCTTGCAGTATATGGTGGCAACCCATCAGAAATGAAGATGAACCTCTCGATGCAGCTACCTGTGTGATTGAGTTCTTCTATCATGAGTCCCGATTGAATTAGGGTTAAGGTGAACTCGTTAAACCCAACATCAGTCATATGAATCAATCGATCGATCCGAGTTCGATGTGAAACCCCAATGGAAAACTCTTTTTTATTTTTTTCACTCTGCCATGACCATGGGCTTAAGGACTCAATCTTTCGATCATCATAGGACTACTCCTCTTATCTACCGAGGTTGATAGATCCCTTCTTGGTGCGATCTGGTTCCTACAATGAATATGCTACAGTCAACATATACCTCAGGGTTTCGAATGGCTAGGAGATCGAGTTATGGTGTAGTCAAATTATAACACACTCAAGATGAACTGTCGATGTACCTCAGGTCAAAGAACTAGACACACAGCTGCAGCATCGAGCTAGTCATCGATGAGAAGGTAGATTTCTTTATGACTGCTCGAGCTGGTCATGCTCAGTACTCTCATTCTCAATGAATATCTGTACTCTCATTCTGGTGTCTCCACATCGTAGACTCAAGATACATCTACCCTAAAGAAGCGATCATACACCAACCTTCCGGATCGATCACCATCCTCGTGATGATCCTATGGTCAGGAGCTGTTTATGAGTTATGTAAATTCATGCCTTAAATTTTCAACTCTTGAAAATATGAATTAACATTTCTACTAACTCAAAGGATGTATCATAGATATAATGTACACAATGTGATAGTAGAATAATTTTTTTATTTATTTATAGTCAAAATTATAAATTTTCCCTTAGATTTGTATAGGAATGTGTCAGCCAATCTGGCATCTAGGGCACACATGTAACAAGTATATCATTTCTAATGAGTAGTATATCAATCCACATGCACTAAAAAGATAATGGCACTTCCACTTGTTTTCTTGTACACATATGTTGCATCTATATTTTTGATAAAATCAAATGATTTGATTGTGTCATCAAAATGGATGTTCCAACTCTTCAATGCTTACCTCAATCTATAAAAATAGATTTCTTTAACTTGCATATTTGATCTACCCTTCTATTAGAGATCAATTTTTTTTGGCTGATAATCATAATATCCAACTATAACAAGCAAAATCTGAATGGACTTGAGCTCGTTTGCAGCCTATTGGGCTCACATTCTCAAGTGCATCAATCGAAATCCATAGTTATTATACATAGAGTCCATCTCAAATTTCATGACTTCAACCTATCTATTAGAGTCACTACTCATGATTGCTTTTGAATAGATCATGAGATTATCAAACTCAATGATGTATGGCTCATTGTCATTCTCGATGACAAACCCATATAGAGTGGCACATTACGCTCTCTTTTTGACCTTCAAGAGGCATGTGTTATGGTTGTGCCTCATCAACAGACACTTGTGGTTGAGGAATAACTTATGAATTTTCTATAAGTTGTTGTGGGATAGTTTGTAGATCTTAAACTTCTTTATGTTCAACTATCTTCCCCTTATCTCCTTCTTGGATAAACTCTTTTTTCAAAGAAATCATATATGTACTAACAAATACCTTTTATTTAGTAAGGTGGTAGAAGAAGTATCTTGTACTCTCCTTAGGATAATCTAAATCTATACTTATCTAATTTAGTACTTTGATCTTTTCATATCTCATATAGAGTGCTAGAAACAGATTTAGATGCTATCTTGTTTACAAATATGCGACAGTTTCTAGAACATATCCCTAAAATGAGATCAAAAGGTCTGTGAAGCATATTATGGACTTCACCATATCTAACAGATTGTAATTCCTCCGATCCATAACACCATTCAATTGTAGCGTGTATGGTGTCCATTCAGAGAGAATTCTCTAGCCTGAGTTGTCATCAGGCTACAAATATCCATATCTACAAGCTCTAACAACTCACTGGTGCCCCTTTGCCCGTATCTAGTAAATGGAGTCTTGGTCATCTTTTCTATCAGATAAGATTCACAAATTTCATATGATTTAAAATTGTATGGATCGAAGAACTTTTTTTGTATGACTTGTTTATTCTTGACTCACTAATATGACTAAGTCAATAGTGTTAGAGATATGTGACATTCATATCTTTCTTTTTTTTTTTTTATCAACATAAAAAATATTATCATCGAGGGATTTCAACATAAGATTATTATCAACATAACCATAAAATTCACTAGAATAGAGTAACCTTTATCCTTTTCATTTATCTCATAACTATGTTCCAGTAACAAAGATATAGAAATAACATTTTTAATAACTTTAGGCATGAAATAACAGTCTACTAATTCTAAAACTTTGCTCGAAGATAGCTTTAATATATAGATTCCTACAACCTCGATCTGGATGGACTCTCCACTAGCATCGATCAACTCGAAGTCACCTCTCTTCAATTTTTTGATTTTCTGCAGTCCCTACAATAACTTGCATAAGTGAAAACCACATGCAGTATCTAATATCCAAAAATCTGAAGCTGAAGCACTTGATAACGTTATATCATATACAAATCTTTAACAAATACAACTCTTGCATCCATTTGCTGCTTCATACTTGCAAGACAGCTCTTATAATTTCTTTTCTATTACATAATTTTGCCATAATGAAAATAGGTGTCTTTGGTAGAGATATTCTTCACCTTCTTCTCCTTAGAGATGCTATCTTTAGGAAGTGATTGCAGGGTCAAATCCTGGCTAAGCTCACCATCGATAACAAAATCCAACTAATCTAATTGAGTGATCAAGTCGATAATGTTAAACACATGGGTTTGTATAGACATGCCTTCATTCATTCTAGCATGGAACAACTATTTAGATATCTCATATCTAGCAGGCCTACTATACTCAATATATAACTCCCTCAAATTGAGAAATATGAACTAAGAATCCACCCTCTTATGTTACCTCTACAATCATTGCTCAAAGTGGCTAATATGGTATATTTGATAGTCATACTATCATCCTGCCACATATTATATATAGCTCTTTCCTCCTCTGTAGCATCATCCTCGTTCGGATTGCACAATAAAAATTTTTAAAATTGGCAAGGACTTTATGACAACAATAGAAAAAATCCTTGCCAATGATGCTATATTTGGTGAGAGCACAATCGAGTCCTTGCTAAATGTTTCAGAGTTAATTTTTTTGGTAAAGATAGCATAGTTGTCCATGCCAAAAGTTGGATATTTAGGTGAGGACATTGCACGTGCTTTCCAAAAGTAGAGATTTTAAACAAGGATATTTTAAGTCCATGTCGAATATGATAATTTTTTAGATTAAAATATTTTAGAGCTAACTTTTTGATAAGGAGTACATAGATGTCTATGCCAAAAATTAGATATTTAAATAAGGATAATTTATATCTTTACTGAATGCAATAATTTTTAGATCAGGACATTATATATCCTTGTTGAAACTAATATTATGACACCCAAATTTTTGATGTTCATGGTGCCAATTTCTATTAAATTTATAAATAAATAATAAATAATAAATAATATAAACTTTTATTATGTTATTATTATACTTAATTATTTTATAATTAATATCAAATTCTATAATTAGTCTAATTATCTAATTATCTATCTAATAAGGTAGCTGATATAATAATTATAGTATTTATTATTATTTTGGAAACTAAACCACCTCCCCTCCTCTAATCTTTTTGACCATGATTCTTCTCAAAACCCTATTAACGGTAATTCTCTCCAGGCCTTGGTTTCGCTCCGACCTCTCTTCTACTCCAATCACCAGAGGTAAGTTTTTTTTTTTTTTGGTTTTTCATGGAGGTCCAAAGAACCAAGGTAGGAGATCATCCTCCTCTTTTCTCCCGTTAGAAGAGGGTGGGAGATCATAGAGGAGGCTGGTGGATAGGAAGTGGGAGCTGGGGAAAAAAAATAAAAAAAAAATTAGAGAGAGAGCTGGAGTAACCGATGGTGTTGTGAGGGGAGGGAGCAGATAGAGGGGTAGAGGGAGCCAGAAGCCGAGGGGTTGAGGGTGAGTGCGGAGGATGCTGGTGAAGGGAAGCATGATGGTTTGATGCAAATATTTTTAAAATTTTGTAGTGAAACATATATAGATTAAATAATTTAGTCTATAATATATGCATAGATTAAATTTAAAAGTATCATACAGGATTTATGACATGAACTAATATGCATGTATGTAAATCTAAAATCTAAAATTCGACAAACATAGATCATATCTATATTTTTAGATAATATCAAAATTATAAATTGAGTTTCAAACTTTATATCTGAGTGCGGATAGTAGATCATCACATCTAAAATTTATGATATTTGATTCTTCATGATGCTCAATAGCCGCACACATGTCCAGCCTCTATGGGTATCCACATGAAGTCCTTGTATTGATTAGTATCTCCGAGAATGCTAGCTCATGAAGATACCTTTTGTTGGCTGATCTAAAAGAAATATGAAGAAGATGAAGAATAAGAAGATTTTTTTCTTTTCTTTTTGGATCCATATATTAGATCTCTACGATAGAGATCAAGAGAAAAATCCTTTCTTCTCAATTCTCCTATGCACAAGAGAGAACTTTTCTCTCTTCTTTTCATGCCTTTAAGAAGAACTTTTCTTTTCTGATTTTTTATAATGAAAATTAAATCTAATATAATTTTTTATATAAAAAATAATATAGATTCTTAAGTCCTAGAAGAACTTAAAAGGAAGACCGAAGAGAAGAACCATTCTTCTCTTTTCTTCTCCCTTTTTCTCCTTGATCGAGAGCCCTAGGAAGCCCCAAACACCTAAACATATTTTTTTTGATATTTTTTCTCTAAAGTTTAATATTAAAAATTAGATCCAATCTAATTTTTATACTAGAAAAAAATAAAAAAATTAAAAAAAACTTCTTCTTCTCTAAGGCTGTGCATAAAAAAGAAGACATTTCTTCTTCTTTCTCTTTCTCTCGTTGGGATAAATCTTTCTTCTCTATATTTTTGCTATAAAACTAGCAAGAGAGGCTCTCTTTGATGCCTAAGAATTAGTAAGCAAAGCTCTCATAAATCTCTTCAAAAGGGGGTTGGAGAAGAAGGCTTAAACATGTAGAATTTGGGGCGTCCAACTCTTGGACCCCCTCCTTTTTAGGCGATATGGAGAAAGGGGAGGGGTGCCATATTACATGAAAGAAATAAGAGGGGTGTTGCTTTTAATTGGGGCATGAGTTATTAATGGTAAAAAGGAGATATGGCATGGAGAAATTTAAATACATGGGTTTAGGGAGTTGGTTAAGTCTTAGTCCAAATAGGACTCTTGATTCTTGGTCCAGCTCTAACTAATTCTTGGATCCAATCCAAACTAACTTATGAATTAGTAATAACAAATCAACTAATTAGGTCCTTCACCAATTATGAAATCAATTTGACCCTAATCCAATTAGAAAATTAGTTAGATTAAAATCTTATTAATCTAGGGATTGATTTTTGGATATAAGATCATATCATAATCAATAGGATTTGATCCAATCAAATCTATTTTCTAATAAGATTTGATCCAATCAAATCTAAATCAGATTAAATTCTTTTTATCTCTAAGATCTATTGAAACAAGCCCTATTATCCATTCGAGATGCATCTAATCAATCTAAAGCAAACTTAACTAAATCTGATTCAATTAGATCTGATCCAATTTTCAATGCTCAATCAAATTGAGCCAATTAACAATCATATTATTAGTTAATTCTTCCTCTAATTCACCAATCATTAGTAAATAATTTATTACAATCTTTGCATAAAGTTAATCATCAATATCATTGATAATTAGATCCTTCAATGATTCATAATCATCGATCAGTAATTTAATCAGACGATACTTCTTTGTATGTGACCCCATAGACTCGAACTGAAAGAATAATACCCCATAAGCCAATCGCATATGGGATGTGATAGGGTATTTTTATAATTTATCTTTCAAACTTATGTAAATTGATATTTATATTATTAATAAAATAGGTATTTTTTGATTCATTATATGCTGTATCTTATTAATTTTTAGATTATAATGAACCCCATAGGTCTGGATAATGATTTTAGGGTCGTGATGAGATCACATCAGTGAAATCTAAATCGTCAATAGTCTTGATCTAAAATATTTCTAGTCATGGTAAATTGAGTCAGAGATCAATGATACTGGCAAGACTGGCATGTCCTATGTATACTTAGAAATGAGGGTGGTTGATCTCACAACCACTTGTGTGGGGACACTAATACAAGGATATTAGTACTCATTAGAGAATGAGTTCACTGAATTGACCTATGAGAGAATATCAGATGGAGTCTTATTTACATGTCAATTGATAATTTTCTAGTGGGAGTTGTATAAGTGATCCTTAAAACTGAGGTCTCCATGGTGCCTTGTGTACATGGATTCATGTTTTGGTTCACTACCTAACTTGATTTTTTGATCCTTGTGTGGGGTGTTTTGGATATGGTGAAATATGCATGAAAATTATGAGTGATCAATAAGAGATCAGTCACTCTTAATAAGGGGAGCGAACATCCTATGTGATCTCATAGGATGAGGATTCAGAAAGTCTTTGGCTAAAGTAGGATAATAATTAGAAAAGAATTTCTAATGTATCGTCAACTGAATCATCTCCTTCAGATCAAGATATATGTAGATTAGTGATTGGATTTGATATATTTTTGTGCCCACAACTCGTCTGGGATGTTGTTTGATTGAAGGATTGAATTATACGAGAACTTGCCACTAAAAGATATTTTGGTAAATTTTTATCAAAATTTCAAATTTTTCAGATAGTCATGACATGTTACTGGATATCAATCTTGACTTATAGATTCACCATAATTGAAAGAATTTAATTCTAAAATTAATTTAGAAGAGTCCAAGTGGATTGGGACAAAGAATTTGATTCTAAAATTAATTTGAAAGAGTCTAAGTGGATTGGGACTCTTCGGGTGACCTAATCTTATCGAATTAAGGTTACATCGAAAGTTTGGATCCACTGCTGGCTAGATTTGAAATCCAATAGATCATATACTTTGGGATTTGATCTTGGTCTAATATAAATAGAGTTTAATATAAATTATATAAGTTAATTTGATATGCTAACACATTGTATTAACCCAAGTTCTCAAATTGGTTTGGTTCAAAGTGTTTGAGCTAACCTAGACTAGTTGGCTTTGACCTAATGGGATTGGGTCAATTTAGATTGGATCCTTATCCAACTTGGACCAATTTTAAGTGGAGAAGGAGTTCTCTACATCCACTAGAAGATAGAAAAAAATAAATGCTGCCCACCCCTTTTTGGCGTGTGAAGCGAAGAGTCCTTCTTAATGAAGGCTCTTAACTAATACATGTTACATTAAATTCCGAACCAAAAATCCTATGATTTGTCACCAAAGTTTATTGATTTTTTTATGGAATGTAGAAGACAAAGAGTCCTTCTACTCTAAGTAGTTGGATCACCAAAAATTCACTCAGTAAATTTATTAGATGCATGGAAAGATGGAGCACCAAAGGTTGGTGCCCCTTCATCTCATGTGACGTCCCCTGGTCCCCTATTCATAGGGGATGCCTCAAATAGTTTCTAATTGAGATTTTTGGATGAATCAAAGAAAAGGGATATAGAAATCACAAAAAAAATTCAAAAAAAAAATTAAAAAAAATAAGAAGAAATTTAAGTGGCAAAAGTTGCTACAAGGGTGGTGAGATTTGCAGCAAGTGTTGCTTGAGTGTCCTAGGATTTGATTTTTCCATATGTTGGAGCTAAAAATCAAATTATAGATTATGTGACATCTAAAGAGTATCTTCTTGATGTCATTCTAGTAGTGAGAGTGAAGGCAACTGGGCTTTGGTGTGATCATGATGCGAGTTCAAAGTCTGCAGTATTCTTGAGAAGATAAGGATGCGACAGCGCACCGGTTGGGAAGGACATTGGCCAACTTCCGTATGGATCACCATTAGAGGACTTCTACCTTGGGGTCTTATAGAAAATATCAATATATTTTAGTTAAAGTATAACATTCTATCTCTTTACATGCTTGAATTTACTTTGATCGTGTTCGACAAGATGATTCTAGGATTTTGGGTTCGATTCGATAGTTTTATTTGATAAAACTATTAATTTGCTTTTTTTAAATTTTTTAAAAATTTACTTTCACTATGTGGCCAAAATGCAATAGTGGTATCAGAGCCACTTTTGTCTGATTCAATCAAATAAGTGCAATATAGTAATATGAAATCATTCATGTTCATATTCTGCCAAAAATATAGCATTGTTTTTTAGCATCGATTCTTCAAACTCAAAAAAATATTTTTGACTTTTAGTGAACCATGATTCTAAATTATAATTATTAAATTATAAATTTATGATAATTTAAAATTTTATTATCATGGTTACATGATGTTTAAATCGATGTATAGCTAATAAGGGTGTTATGCTTGCCTAATTAGATTAGGGTATGTTATATTATATGAATTTATTTGTCATATGTTATGACTTTGATAGTACTCTTATATGATTTTTGGCATGATAATGTGATTGCTATTTTGAATAGTAGAAGCATGCAAATTTGCATATTTTGTAGTGTATATTTTATGAGCTTATATAGTTAGGATGTGCTGAGACCAATTTAAAATCTCTCGTAAAAATTATATTAAGTTGTAATGTCAGGATTTACTTTTAAATCAAAAGTCGAATTCTTAAGATTAATTGGTGTCAAAGAAAGGATCAAAGGTGATTTTCTAATTAGGTCCATATGCTAGCTTGGCCAACTCTATTGGTGTCTAGAAAAGCTACATAGAGCCTCCCACTTACTTACCAAGCTAATTAGATCTTGTTGAATTTTGGACTTAGATTGATTAGTGATGTAGACACTACAAGGGCTTTCCTTCAAACTTGGTTAATAGAGTATGCCAAGATCTTAGTGAGCTTGTTGTGCTATCCACAAGGCTTACTATAGAAATTGACATGATGTCGGTCAAGTACAAATTGATGCTTATAGCATATTTGAATAGTGTTGCTTTGTTGTGCTATCCACAAGAGCAGCATTGTTTAAGTATGACCATATAGGATTGAAAGGTCAACTTAACTAGAACACTATAGTTTGTTGTGCTATCCACAAGACTATATGTGATCTAAAGGTCAGAATGGAAGATGTTAAGAATTGTAAAGGTACAATTGGTAAAGAATTATCTACTCTTAAACTTATGAATATTTGTGATACTATCCACAAGATGTTTGTGAGGAATAGGAATCTCAACCCGACCAAGAGACATTAGTATGTTTTTCATTTTTCATATTGGAGGGATATGAAGTTTAATAAAATAGTGAGAGACATAATTAGATAAAAATCTTAGTCTAGTTGTGCATGTCATCATGAGTTGTCTGCTTATATTAAGTTTTTGTTATTATAAAATAACTATACACATGGCAACCTCACTATCACTTAGAGGTATCCTAGATGCAAATAAGTTGATCGGATCCAACTATGTCGACTGGTTAAGAAGCTTGAAAATTGTTCTCACTCAGGAGAAGGTCTTCTATATTCTGGATACACCTGCTCCAGATTCTCTTGGGGAAGATGCTTCTGAGAGGGAAAGAGCCACATACAAGATGTGGAAAGATACATGGTGACTATCAAATGTATCATGCTTGCCTCCATGAGCAACGATCTCCAGAGACAACATAAGGACATGGACGTTCCCTCTATTCTCCTTAATCTTAAGGAGTTATATGGGGAGCAAAGTCGAACTATCCGATATGAGATATCGAAGCAGTTGTTCTATACCCATATGACTGAAGGCTCTTCTGTGCAAACGCATGTCTTAAAGATGATTGATTTGATCACTCATCTTGGACAGCTGGATTTTGCCATGGATGGTAAACTAAGCCAGGATTTGATCCTGCAGTCTCTCTCTGACTCTTTTTTTCAGTTTGTCATTAATTATCATATGAACAAACTAAACATCAGCTTGCTAGAACTACTGAATATGTTGAAAATAGCAGAGAGCCATTTCAAGAATGAAAAGGCTCAGATCCTTCATGTTGATAAGATCAACAAAAAGAAGACAAAGAAGGATTCTAAGAAAAAGCTGAACCCTAAGGCTAGCATCTCCAAGAAAAAGGTGAAGAAGGTCTCCACCAAAGGTACTTGTTATCATTGTGGCAAGAAGGGCCACTGGAAGAGGAACTACAAGGAGTACCTTGCAACTATGAAATCAACAAATATTGCTAAAGTTTTGTATATTATACAAACTAATTTATCATTAAGTACTTTATTTTTAGATTTTTGGATATTGGATACCGCATGTAGCTCACACATTTGCAAATTGTTGCAGGGTCTATAAGAAGTATGAAATCTAAATAAAGGTGACTTCGAGCTATTCGATGCAAGTGAAGAGTCCATTTAGGCCAAAGTCGTAGGAACCAAGATTTTGAAGTTACCTTCAAACAAAGTTTTAGATCTGAAGATCTGTTTTTATATTTTTAATATTGTTAGAAATATTATTCCTGTATCGTTGTTATTGGAATAAGATTTTGAAATAATTATAAAGAACAACAGTTGTTCTATTTATTTTTTTAATAAATATTATAGAAGTACTTTTATTGATAATGATCATATATTTCTTTCACTTAATAATAATGTGCTTCATGTTGATAATATGAAGAGAAAAAAGAGAGAAGATGTGAATATCATGTACCTCTGGCACTGCCAACTTGACCATACAAATGAGTCAAGGATTAACAAGTTATACAAAGATAATTTTTTTGATCTTTATGATTCTGAATCATATGGAACTTGTGAATCCTATCTCATGAAAAAAATAACCAAGACTCTATTTACTGGACATAGAGATTAGATGAGTGACATTTTGGACCTTGTACGTACTGATGTGTGTGGTCCCATGTCGACTCAAGCCAAAGATGGATACTCTTACTTCATCACATTTATTGATGATAGGTCGAGGTTTAGATATGTGTATTTGATGAAATACAAATCCGAAGTCTTTGACAAATTTAAAGAGTATCAAAGAATGGTCAAGAAACAAACTGGTAAAAGTATAAAAACTCTTTGATCGGATCGAGGAGGAGAATACTTGTCCAATGAGCTCCTTGATTATTTGAAATAAAATGAAATACTCACTCAATGGATACCTCCTTATACTCCATAATTAAATGGAATTATGGAAAGGAGAAATCGCATCTTATTGGATATGGTGCGGTTCATGATGTGTTTCACGGATCTTCCAATATCCTTTTGGGGATACACCCTCAAGACTGCAACATATATTTTAAATAAAGTATCTTTGAAATCTATTTCTAGCACTCCATATGAAATATGAAAAGAAAAAAGACCCAATCTTAAGCATCTTAAGATTTGGGGTTGCCTGGCTTATGTGAAAAATATTGATGGACATAAGCTGGATGCTAGATCAAAAAAGTGCAGGTTTGTAAGCTATTCCAAGGAGAGCATAGGATACTACTTCTATAATCCTACTAAACAAAAGATATTTGTTGGTAGGCATACCATTTTCTTGGAGAAAGAGTTTATCCAAGAAGGAGGCAGTGGGAGATCTATTGAACTTAAGGAAGTTCAAAACCTACAATCCATCCAGAATTCACCAAATGGTTCTCAACCAGATATGCCCATTGTTGAGGCACAACCACTATACACACCTCTCTAAAGGTCGAGTAGAGTGTGTAATGTACCACTCCGATATGGGTTTGTCATTGAGAATGACAACACAACCCACATCATTGAGAATGATGATCCTACGACCTATTCAGAAGTTGTCATGAGTAGTGACTCTGACAAGTGGCTAAATATCATGAAATCCGAAATGAACTCCATGTACGCTAACCACATATGGATTTTGATTGATGCACCTAAGAATGTGACCCAATAGGCTGCAACTGGATCTTCAAAAAGAAGATTGAAGCAGATGGCCAGGTAGAGACCTATAAGATCAGGCTTGTGGTAAAAAATTTCAGACAAAAATAAGGTATTGACTATGAAGAAATCTTTTCGTCGGTAGCCATGCTCAAGTCTATTCAGATAATGCTTGTTATTGCAGCAAACCATGACTATGAGATCTGACAGATGGATGTCAAGACTGCCTTCCTCAATGAAAACTTTGAGGAAAAAGTCTATATATCTCAACCAGAGAGATTTATCTCAAGTGAGAGAGCAAATCAAGTATGCAAGCTGAATAGATTCATATATATATTAAAGCAAGCATCGAGAAGCTGGAACATCTATTTTGATGAGATAGTCAAATCATTTGGCTTCATCAAAAAGATGGATGAACCTTGTGTATATAAGAAGACTTATGGGAGTGCTATTGTCTTCCTAGTCTTATATATGGATGACATACTACTCATTGGGAATGATATCCCGATGTTGCAATCGATCAAGACTTGGCTACCATAAAAATTTTTCATAAAAGACTTGGGTGAGGCATCCTATATACTTGGTATAAAGATCTATAGGGATAGATCAAATAGGATGCTAGGTTTATCCCAGTCTTGGTACATTGACCTTGTGTTGAAGAGGTTCAACATGGTGGGAAGTAAAAGAGATTACTTGCCCATAAGTCATGGCATACAACTCTCTAAGAAGATATCTCCTACAACACCTGAGGAGAGAAATAGAATGAGCTCTATTCCTTATGCTTTGATTATAGGATCGATTAGGTATGCTATATTATGTATCAGGCCTGATGTGACTTATGCCTTGGGCATTGTAAGTAGATTTTAGGTTGATCCCGAAGAGGATCATTAGAAAGCCATGAAAAACATACTCAAGTACTTGAGAAGGATTAGAGATATTTTTCTGATATATGAAGGATTTGATTTCAAATTAAAAGATTATACTGATTCTAATTTTCAATCTGATCTGGATGATAGCACATCAATATTTGGGTATGTATTCACTCTGTATGGTGGAACAGTAAGTTAAAAAAGTTTCAAACAATAAACTAGGACACTGAGGCTAAGTATATTGCTACAAGTGAGACTGCTAAGGAGGCCATTTGGATGAAGAAATTCATCACAGAGTTGGATGTGGTTTCAAGGATTGAACAACTAGTGCCTTTTTATTGCGACAATACTAGGATAGTTGCTCAAGCCAAAGAACCAAGATCTCATCATAAATTCAAGCATATCCTAAGACGGTTCTATCTCATTCGAAAGATTATCGAAAGATGCGATGTTATTGTGGAGCGAGTTGACACCAAGAATAATATAGCGGATCCATTCACTAAGGCCTTGTCAATGTAGCAGTTTGACTGCCATCTTGATAGCATGGGCATCAAGTATGGGGCGATTGGCTTTAGTGCAAGTGGGACATTGAAAGAATAATACCCTATAAGTCAATCATATATAGGATGTGATAGGATATTTTTGTAATTTATCTTCTAAATTTATATAAATTGATATTTATATTATTAATAATATATATATATATTTATTCATTATATGCTGCATCTTATTAATTTTAAGATTATAATGAATCCCATAGGTCAGGATAATGGTTTTAGGATCGTTAAGAGATCATACTAGTGAGACCTAAATCCTCAATAATCCTGATCTAAAATATTTCTAGTTGTTGGTACATTGAGTCAGAGATCAATGATATAGGTAAGACTGGCATGTCCTATGTATGTTCAGAAATAAGGGTGGTTGATCTCACAACCACTTGTGTGGAGACACTAATATAAAGATATGGGTGCTCATTAGAGAATGAGTTCACTAAGCTGACCTACGAGAGAATATCAGATGGAGTCCTATTTACATGTCAACTAATGATTCTCTAGGGGGAGTTATGTAAGTAATCCATAGATCTAAGGTCACCATGGTACCTTATGCACATGGATCTATATTTTGGTTTACTACCTAACTTAGTTCTTTAATCTATGTGTGGGGTGTTCTGGATATGGTGAAATGTACATAGAGATTATGAGTGATCAATAAGAGATCAATCGCTCCAAATAAGGAGAGCGAACATCTTATGTGATCTCATAGGATGATGATTTTGAAAGTCTTTGGCCAAAGAAGGATGATAGTTAGAAAAAAATTTCTAATATATCATCAGCTGAATCATTACCTTCAGATTGAGATATATGTAGATAAATGATTAGGTTAGACATATTTTTATGCCCACAGCTCATCTGAGATATCGTTTGACAGAAAGATTGAATTACACAAAAAATTACCATTGAAGGGTATTTTGATAATTTTTTATCAAAATTCTAAATTTTTTAGGTAGTCATGATGAAGTGAAATTTGAGTGTAGTAGTAAAATGATAATTTTAAATTTTTTTAAAATCATTATTTTACAATAAAAATTATTAATTAATCTAATTAATTAACATGTGTTTACCCTACACTAGGATCTAAATATGATATATAGCATGCATGTATTTAAACTTGAAATTCAAATTTCTATAGTAAATAATTTACTGTTATGTATTCAGAACACATTATCTTTTGCGGATAGTTGATCGCCGTAATCTGATCAACGTCGGGAGGGTCTGATCATCGTAACACAGCTACACAGTATGTTTGGCCTCTGCGGATCGTCCACACGAAGCTCCCGATCTGATCGGCTCCTCACGAATGCTAGTTTGTGACTGCATCTTTTTGATGGCCGATGTTGATTGAACTCCTTCGATCGATGTTTGGCGACTCTTCAGATACTCTGGATCATCAGAAAAGATGGTAGAGAGGTTGATGATGCTCTCCCTAAAGTTTTTTGGGCTCACGACACTCATAGCTCACGATCTCACTTCCCGAACCCTAAGCCAAAACCCTAGGGTACACTCCGAAAAAACTAGCACCCACTTGTTTCTTTCTTTTCTCTCCATTTCTTTTCTTTTCTCATGCAAGAAACCTCTCTCATGCCATCCTTTTTTCTCAAATACTCTGTGCGCATGCCCTCTCTCATCTCCTTTTTAAAATGATGCAAGACCACATCTTTGCAGCATTTTTATCACGTGAGAGGATAAAGATAAGTGGTTGCTCATTTGAATTCAAATTGAATTTGAATTCAAATGCCAACCAACTCATTCCTATCCACTCTATATGTGAGAAGAGAGGAGGCATGGCTTCTCTTGTGCATGGAGAGATTTCATGAGAAACTCTTTCTCGTGTATGATAAGTGGCGCATAAGATGGATAAGGCAAGAAGGCGCAAGGGATAAGTTATCCATTTAAATTCAAACACCCTTTGAATTTGAGTGGCTAACAAATCAAGTTTATCCAAATAATTGGTGCACAAGTGTGGGTGTGGGAGCGCCCTTGCGTGGGAGAAAATTCATGAGAAGTTGCTCTCATGAATTCAAATGAGCACAGAAGAAGTGAGGTGGCGCAGGGAGTTGATGTCAAGGTGGTTTCTAATTTTAAATCAACCTAATTGAACCAACTTAATTAAAATAAGTTAGGTCCAATTAGACTAATTTAAACCCAACACAATTAGGCTTAATAAAATCCTAATCAAATCAAAAATTGACTAAGCCAAACCCCTGATCAAATCAGGGACCAAACCACTTCGACGATTAGGTCAACACTTAACCTAAAGGGTCAAACCCAATTGAATCCAATTCAATTGGACTTGATCCAAAAATAATTACTCAATCAAATTGAGTTAATTAGTGATCAAATCACTAATTAAATCTCTCATAAATATTGAGTCCAAATTCGATGGGCAATCGGGTATCAAAGTCCATCGATATGAAACCTTGATCGAAGAGTCCCAAACCAGTGGGACTCTTGACCCCGGTACCCAAAATGTATGAGACTCATGATTAGAGAATCCTGATTCTCTATCATAGAGTTCTAGACACGTAGGACTCATAGTCTACGAGTATTAGGACTCTTCATTAGCCATCAGATCAGATAAGAATCTCTAATGTGTGTGACCCCGTAGGTTCGAACCTAAGCCGGTAGCACAGGATCTAATTTCTGTACTAATCGAAATGACCATCTAGCAATGGTATCCGACATCTGGATAGGTCGAATAGTCACAATCGTAACACTCAAAACTTACGTGAATATGGTTTTTATATAATTCATCCCTTTTGACCCCTATATTTAGGACGACTCAGGGTTAAATTGTCAACCCTGATTAGATCATCAGAATCGTGCTCAACTCAAATAGTCCTGTGACTCCTCATAAGGACTACCCTGGCCAAGATTTTACTAAATTAAAATATGACTGTACACAGCTCCTGAACTGGAGCAGTGAATCCCATCTTGACACATGCACCGACAAGTCAAGTACTTGACTACACCCAGCAGCCATCCATCACTGAATTAGAAATTCAGGTAGTCCAGTGTCTAAGTACAGTGAGTTGCTCACAAGTCACCATGGCGGTCTTAGGTCGGAGGGATATTTATACCCATATCCCATCGGAGCAAATCTTGACAGCAAAAATAGCTCCAGAGTCGGTCATGTTTAGTGTAGATGTACCCTTACATCTCACATGTATGCCATACCAGTGTCTCCACACTCCTTGGTTAAGAGGACAACCAACCTATATGGCACACAACGACCTATGCTTGATAAACGTTATTATCCTTGGTAACAACATATCATTTGGTTGCGAACAGATTTAAGGACTAAACGATAAATCCTCCTTTGTCGAGTCTAAATAGTCCTAAGGACTTCACCACAACACAGGAGTTCATTAGAAGATGAAATAATTTATAATGAAAAATACCAAAATAACTTTTATTTATTTATAATTCATATACTAATACAAGAATTAGCACAACCGTCAACAGACTGACGATTGGCTTTGGGATACTATTTCCAACAATCTCTCACTTGGCCTAAAGCCAATCGGTGCAATATCTAATACCCATCTTCGACTTGAAGTCATCGAACTCCTTCACCGCAATGGCTTTAGTGAATGGGTCGGCCAGGTTCTCCTTCCCATCAATCTTCTGAAGGTCGACGTCACCTCGATCCATGATTTTTCAGATGAGATGGTAGCGACGAAGAATATGCTTCGTCCGTTGGTGTGCCTTCGGTTCCTTCGCCTGAGCAATGGCTCCAAAGCTGTCATAGTAGAGCAGAACTGGACCAATAAGGGAGGGTGCTACTTCGATCTCGGTGATGAATTTTTTCAGCCACACCGCTTCTTTAACAGCATCTGATGCAGCGACATACTCCACCTTGCAAACTGAATCAACCACAGTGTGCTGCTTGAAACTTTTCCAGCAGACAACCCCACCATTAAGGGTAAAAGTAAATTCCGACATACTCTTGTTATCATCGTGATCAGACTGGAAACTAGAGTCTGTAAACCCTATAAGTCTCAAGTCCGATTCACCATAAACAAGCCACTGGTCCTTAGTATTTCTCAAATACTTCAGGATGGTTTTAACAACCTTCCAGTGATTCTCTCCTGGATCAGATTGGTATCTACTCACTACCTCTAGTGAGTATGCCACATCAGGTCATGTACATGTCATGGCGTACATGATAGATCCCACTGTCGAAGCATATGGAATTCTACCCATACGCTCTCTCTCTTGAGGTATTGTCGGACAATCCTTCTTTGAGAGAAAAATTTCATGGCCTATCGGTAGATAGCCTTTCCTGAAATTCTCCATGCTGAATCTCTTCAGCATAGTATCAATGTACATGGACTGGGATAAGCCAAGCAACCTTTTAGATCGATCCCTATAGATCTTCATCCCTAGGATGTAGGAAGCTTCTCCCAGATCCTTCATGGAGAACTATGACGACAGCCAAATCTTTATTTCCTGTAATGCAGGGACATCATTCTCGATTAAGAGAATATCATCCACATACAACACAAGAAATACCACTACTGGACCATTAGCCCACTTATAAATGCAGGGCTCTTCTCCATTCTTGATGAAGCCATACGTCTTGATCGTCCAATCAAAATGTATGTTCCAACTTTGGGATGCTTGCTTAAGTCCATAAATGGTCCTCTGTAGCCTGCACACCTTAGACTCATCTGTGGATGTGAACCCTTCAGGTTGTATCATATACACCTCTTCGTCCAGCTCTCTATTTAGGAAAGCTGTCTTCACATCCATTTGCCAGATTTCATAGTCCAGATGGGTAGCTATCGCAAGCATAATCCGAATGGATTTGAGCATTGCCACAGGAGAAAATATCTCATCATATTCTATACCATAACATTGATGATATCCCTTGGCAACCAGACGGGCTTTATAGGTCTCCACCTTTCTGTCTGTGCCCCTCTTCCTCTTGAAGACCCACTTACACCCTATGGGTTTTACTCCTTCGGGTGGGTCAACCAATGTCCACACATCGTTGACCTTCATGGACACCATTTCGGATTTCATGGCCTCTAGCCATTTCTCAGAGTCGGGTCTCTGCATTGCATCCATGTAGGTGATCGGATCCTCATCATTTTCATCAAGTTCGACAGAATTACCGTTCCGAACCAAGAAACCATAGTATCTGTTCGGTTGACTTGGTACTCTACCAGACCGCCTTAAGGGTGCAGGAACAATGGGCTCCAAATCTGATCTAACCAAATTCGATTCAGGTTCAGCAACTTGTGTTGGTTTTTTCACCTGCCGAACTTCCTCAAGTTCGACTTTAGAGGCAACAGTCCCTTCACCAAGGAACTCCTTTTCCAAAAAGATTTTCTTAAAGTTGACAAACACCTTTTGCTCATCAGCTAGGTAGAAATAATACCCTTTGGTCTCTTTTGGGTACCCTATGAAATTACACTTGTCAGACCTAGGTCCAAGCTTGTCTGTAATTAAATGTTTAACATAAGCCGGACACCCCCAAACCCTAAGGTGCGAGAGTACTGGCTTACATCTTATCCATATCTCATATGGCATTTTGGTTACAGACTTACTCAGAACCCTATTTAGAAGGTAACAAGTCGATTCGAGTGCATATCCCCAGAGAGATATCGACAGACCAGCAAACCCCATCATGGATCGAACCATATCCAAAAAGGTCTGATTTCTCCTTTTAGACACACCATTATGCTGTGGTGTTCTAGGAGGAGTCCACTGAGAGAGAATTCCATTCTCTCCAAGATATGTCAAAAAATCATTGGAAAGGTATTCACCTCCTCGATCAGATCGAAGAGTTTTAATACACTTCTCAGTTTATTTTCCTATCTCATTTTGAAATAGTTTGAACATTTCAAACGACTCCGACTTATGCTTCATTAAGTAGACATACCCATATCTAGATAGGTCGTCTGTGAAGGTTATGAAGTAGAAATATCCGCCTCTTGCATTTGAGCTCATGGGTCCACATACATCAGAATATACCGGACCCAAGAGTTCACTGGCTCTCTCACCTTTTTCAGTAAAAGGTGACTTGGTCATCTTGCCAAGAAGGCAGGACTCACAGGTTGGAAGTCATTCACAATCACGTACTTCAAAAATTTCTTCTTGAGCCAACCTGTTTATCCTGTTCATATTGATATGACCTAGCCTACAGTGCCAAAGGTAGATTTCTGACACATTATCTATTCTAGGGTATTTACCGGAGGTTTGAACCACATTAATAGGCTATGATAGTAAGTAAATTTCACTATTTAGTTATCCAACAAATATTATAACACCATTCAAAATGATATTACAAATATTTTTTTTTATTAAAAATTGATAACTGTTCATGGTCAAAAGACCTACAGAAATAATATTTAATAAAAAACTTGAACAATAGTGATATTCACTCAGAATTACATTATGAGAGTTGATTACAAGGTTCATGATTCCTAAAGCTAGAATTGGAACTTTGCTTCCATCTCCAACGTTCAGAAACCTCTCACCTTCATCAAATCTCCTACTGACCTGCAGACCCTATATCAAATTACAGATATGATAATGGCTTTCGTTATCCAATACCCAGGCAGTAGTATCACAAATAAAAAAGTTGCAAGGTGTTATCATATAATTACCTTGCTTCTTCTTCGGTCTGTTCGGGTCCAGAGAGGCAATGTATAGAGGATAGTTCCTTTTCCAGTGCCCCTACTTCTTACAAAAGAAGTACTCCGCCTGGCTCTGGTCAGGCTTGCACTTCTTGGTATGACCCTGTGCTGACGTTCCAGCATGCGGTTGCTGTGGAAAAATTTAGTGCAGGGGCAAAATGGTAATTTTAAAATTACTATTTTACAGTAAAAATTATTAATTAATTTAATTAATTAATAAAAATTTATCCTATACTAGGATCTAAATATGAAATATAGCATGCATGCATTTAAATTTGAAATTCAAATTTGAACAGTAAACACTTTACTGTAATATGTTCAGAACACAATACCTTTGTGCGGGTAGTAGATAGCCGTAATCTGATCACCATCGTAAGAGTCTAATCATTACGATGCAGCCACACAGTGTGTCTGGCCTCTGTGGATCATCGACACGAAGCTTCCGATCTGATCGACTCCTCATGAGTGCTAGCTCGTTATAGAGCCCTTTCGATGGTCGATGCTGATCGAACTCCTTCGATCGATGTCTGTTGATTCTTCAAATACTCCGGATCATCAGCAGACGTGCTTGAGAGGATGTTGAAGATCTTCCTAAAATTTGATGGGCTCACGACACTCGTAGCTCACCTTCTCACTTCCCAAACTCCAGAATGAAATCTTGAAGAACTCACTGAAACCCTGCGCACACTTTTTCTTTCTTTTCTTTCTTTCTCTCTCGGAAGGATATTGACCTTCACCTTGCACACAAGAATTCCTCACACCCAGATTTTTTCTCCATAAATTTTTCTCTTACACACACCCCACTCTTCTCCTCCTTTTAAAACAACAACCAAGGTCTTATCCACGTAAGAGGATAAAGATGAGTAATTGCACATTTGAATTCAAATCAAATTTTGAATTCAAATGGAAACTAATTTATCCCTATCCACTAAGGGCGTGAGAAGAGGAGGGTGTGGCTTAATTTGTACATGAGTGATTTCATGAGAAATATTTTCTTGTGTAATAAATAGGGCGCTAAAAGAGGATAAGGTCAAGGCGCTAAGATTGGTTGCTCATTCAAATTCAAACTTTGTTTTGAATTTGAATGGCCAACCAATCATCCTTATCCACTCATTTGGTGCATTAAAGTAGGGCGTGAGGAGGGCTTTGCATGAGAAAAAATTTATGAGAACTTCCTTCTCATGAATTCAAATGGGCACAGTGGAAGTGAGGTGGCGCAGGGAGAATGGGTCAAGGTGGTTTCATTATTTAAACCAACCTAATTGAACCAAATAAATTAGGCCCAATTAGACTAATTTAAAACCAACTAAATTAGACTTAATTAGGCTCAATAAAATCCTAATCAAATCAGGAATTGATTAAGCCAACCCCTGATCAAATCAGGGACCAAACCATCTCGACGATTAGGTCAACTCTTAACCTAATCGGGTCAAACCCAACTGAATCCAATTCAATTGGACTTGATCCAAAAATAATTACTCCATCAAATTGAGTTAATTAGTGATCAAATCACTAATTAAACTTTTCATAAATATTGAGTCTAAATTCAATGGGTAATCGGACATCAGAATTCATCGATATGTAACCCTGATCGAAGAGTCCCAAACCAGTGGGACTCTTGACCCCGGTATCCAAAATGTGTGGGACTCGTGATCAGAGAATCCTGATTCTCGATCACAGAATCTCAGACATGTAGGACTCATAGTCCACGAGTATTAGGACTCTTCATCAGCCATCAGATCAGATAGGAACTTCTAATATGTGTGACCCCACAGGTTCGAACCTAAGCCGGTAGCACAGGAACCAATTCCTATACTAATCGAAGTGACCATCTAGCAATGGTACTCGATGATCGGATAGGTCGAATAGTCACAATCGCAACACTCAGAACCTACATGAATATGGTTACTGTATAATTCATCTTTTTAACCTCTATGTTTAGGATGACTCAGGGTTAAACTGTCAACCCTGATTAGATCATCTGAATCGTGCTCAACTCAAACAGTCCTATTGTTTGGAATAGTGTCCCAAAGCCAATCATCAGCCTATTGATGGTTGTACTCCTTTTGTATTTGTACATGAATTATAAATAAATAAAAATTATTTTGATATTTTTTCATCACAAATGTTTCATCTTCTAATGAACTCCTATGTTGTGGTGAAGTTCTTAGGACTATTTAGACTCGACAAAGGAGGATTTGTCGCTTAGTCCTTAAACCTGTTCGTGACCAAATGATACATTGTTACCAAGGACGACAACATTTATCGAGCATAAGTCGTTGTGTGCCATATGGGTTGGTTGTCCTCATAACCAAGGAGTGTGGAGACACTGGTATGGCATACAGGTGAGATGTAATGATACATCTGTACTGAATGTGACCGACTCTGGAGCTATTTCTGCTGTCAAGATTTGCTCCGATGGGATATGGATATAAATATCCCTCTGACCTGAGACCGTCACGGTGACTTGCAAGTAACTCACTGCACTTAGACACTGGACTACCTGAATTTCTAATTCAGTGACGGAAGGCTGCTGGGTGTAGTCAAGTACTTGACTTGTCGGTGCGTGTGTCAAGATGGGATTGACCACTCTAGTTTAGGAGCTGTGTACAGTCATGTTTCAATTTAGCAAAACCTTGGCCAGGGTAGTCCTAGTGAGGAGTCATAAAACTAATTGAGTTGAGCATGATTCGGATGATCTCACCAGGGTTGACAGTTTAACCCTGAGTCATCCTAAACACAGGGGTCAAAAGGGATGAATTATACGGTAACCATATTCACGTAGGTTCTGAATATTGTGATTATGACTATTCGACCTATCCGATCGTTGGATACCATTGCTAGATGGTCACTTCGATTAGTACAGGAATTGATTCCTGTGCTACCGGCTTAGGTTCGAACCTGCAGGGTCACACACATTAGAGGTTCCTTTCTGATCTGATGGCTGATTATGAGTCTTATGTGTCTGGGACTCTATGATTGAGAATTAGGATTCTCCGATCATAAGTTTCACACATTTTGGGTACCGGGGTCAAAATTTTGAATTTCAAATTTTGAATTTGAAATTTGAACTTTTTGATCAAGGTTTCATATCGATGGTCTCTGATGCCTAATTGCCCATCGAATTTGGACTCAATATTTATGAGAGGTTTAATTAGTGATTTGATCACTAATTAACTCAATTTAATTGAGTAATTATTTTAGATCAAGTCCAATTGAATTGGATTCAAATTGGATTGACCCGATTAGGTTAAGTGTTAATCTAATCGCTAAGGTGGCTTAGTCCCTGATTTGATCAGGGGTTAGGTTTAGTTAATTCCTGATTTGATTAGAATTTTATTAAGCCTAATTAAGCCTAATTGTGTTGGGTTTAATCTGATCTAATTATACTTAATCTATTTTAATTAGGCTGGCTCAATTTGATTCAGACCACTTTGTTTTAAATTCTCTACGCCACCCAACTTCATTGCGCCCATTTGAATTCACGAGAATAAATTTTCTCATGAATTTTCTCCCACGCAAAGCTCTCTCATGCCCATATTTTTGTGTGCCAATTATTTGGATTAACTTAGTTTGTTACCCATCCAAATTCAAAGGGGTTTTGAATTTGAATGGATAACCAAATAACCATGTGCCAGCTTATCCTCTTTTGTGCGCCCCATATTCCACATGAGAAATGGTTTCACATGAAAGACTCCACGTACAAAAAAAAGGGCCACGCCATCTCTTCTTTCTCACACAAATGGATGAGGATAAGATTGGTTGGCACTTGAATTCAAATTTGAATTCAAGTGAGCAACCACCTCTTCTTATCCACTCACACGCTTTCAACATCTCTTGCGATGTTTTATAAAATGAGAAAGGGAGGGGGCATGGGCAATAAAAAAAAAAAAAAGAAAGAAGAGATAAGGGGCGTGGGGAGGTTTTAGAAAAATTTTGAAGTGTTCAAAATTTATCGAGAGGAGAGAAAAAGGAGAGAGAAGTGGGTGCAGGTTTTTGGTGTGTACCCTAGGGTTTCTACCTAGGGTTTGGGAAGTGAGATTGGTGTGCCACGAGTGTCGTGAGTCCATCAAATTTTAGGGAGAGATCCATCAGCCTCTCAACCAATCGTGCAGATGATCCATAGCATCCGAAGAGTCGGCACACATCGATCGAAGGAGTTCGATCAACATCAACCATCAAAAGGATGAAATCACGAACTAGCATTCGTGAGGAGCCGATCAGACGGGAGCTTCGTGTGGATGATCCACAGAGGTCAGACACTAGTATGGCTATGACGTGACGATCAGAGCCCTCCGACGGTGATCAGATTGCGGTGATCAACTATCCGCAAAAGGTGATGTGTTCTGAACACAGTATAGTAAAAAGTTTACTATTTCAAATTTGAATTTCAAATTTAAATGCATGCTGTTGTATCATATTTAGATCTTAGTGTAGGGTTAATTAGTATTAATTAATTAGATTAATTAATAATTTCATTATAAAATAGTAATTTTGAAAAAGTTTTAAAATTACCATTTTGCCCCTGCACTGAATTTTTGCTTAAAATGGTATCAGAGCATGGTTCTAGAATATGATATACATATGCATGCGTAGATTAAGGTGTAATCTATAATTTTAAATTTAAAATTCTAAATTCTAAATTTGAAATTCAAAATTTAAAATTTAAAATTCCAAGATTAGAAATTCAAAATTTGAAATTTGGTTAAAATCTCAAATTTAAAATTTGAAATTTGAAATTTGTAAATTGAAAATTGAAATTCAAAATTCAAAATTTGAAGATTGGAAATTTGAAATTTAAAATTTGGTTGAAATCTCAAATTTGAAATTTGAAATTTGAAATTTGAAATTTGAAATTTGAAATTCAAAATTCAAAATTTAAAATTCAAAGATTGGAAATTCAAAATTTGAAATTTGGTTGAAATCTCAAATTTGAAATTTAAAATTTGAAATTTAAAATTTGAAATTTGAAATTTGAAATTCAAAATTTAAATTTTAAAATTGATATATTTAGATATACTTGATTCAAGTAACAAGTAATCTAATTGAGTTGGTTGCCATGGCCGTCCGATCATAGGAAAAAAGTAAGGTTTAAAGGCCCTCTCTTCCCATTCAATGGGGTCTCCTATGGTGGTAGGGGTGCCAATGCAATTATATCCTATGCCGATGAAGCAGCAAAAGGATTTAATTATAAAATTTATCATGAATGTGTTAGATTAGATCTAAAAGAAAATTCATGATTTATTTTGAGTTATTTTCTGTTATGAAATGAGCAATAGGATTGCTGTTTATGAATTGTGCTGACCCGTTTGTGAAATGAGTCAACACATTTGGTGAATAAAAAATAAAATTTTTCAAAATTTGAAAATTATTTTCGAAATGCCAAACCCTGACCCATCAGTCCAAGTACTTAATTAAAAGAATTAAGTGTTGTCTAGTAGGTCTAGAATTGTGAATTAAGACCTAAGATAATTGCATAAACTTGTGGGTCAATGGGTTAGATGAATTAGGTCCATAATTGGGTTAGACCTAAGGTTAGCTTAAAAAATGGACTAAATGGAGTAATTGGTCAAATCTAATCAAAAGTTGAATTAGATTAGGTCAAGGATACTCTAGACTCAACTTCAATAGTTGTAGTTGAATGGGTCCATGTCTTTAACTAGACCAAGATGGACTTAATTCATGGCTACGCGGTGGAGCCCTATTTACTAAGTTGATCAAAATTAAAACTAATGAACCGGTTGGTGTCTAAGGTAAGTTCGACAGTTTTGACCAGTGGTTCTTAAGCGAGAGCTACTCGTATTGATTCGATCATTGATGAGTTAATGGCAAATCCCCACCACTGATCTCACTTACCTGGCCAATCTGGTAAGTTAGATTTTGATTAGATCACTTGGTGATTAGAGCTCACCCATGTCATTAGGTAAATCAGTGTGACTGATTTAGGTGCTCCTAATGTCAGCTTTAATTAAATCTTTTTTAATCTGACTTGATGAAGTCAGTAGGAGGATTGAAATTGGCTGGATGATTTCTTCTCTACTATCCTTTAATAAAATTCTCAAAAATTATTAGGTCCCTAAAATGATTAAGTTATATTGATAACTAAGTCAATGCCTCCCACTAAGTGAGTGATAATGAGTCCATTAGTTCAATGATCATTGGAGGCCCAAAGGCCTAGTGCTCATTGGCTAATGGAATTATCATTCATAATATGATAATTTGGTTGAGTCTTTCTGATGGTGGTTAGGTTGGCCGGCCAAAGTCGGGCCTGATCATTTATTGGTCTGATTCACCAAATTAAGTCATGTTAATGGTTGGACCTAACTAGATCTTTTCAGTGGAGGCCAAAGCCTACTGATTAGGTTCTGGGGCAAAATCAATTACTAAAAGTTGTTTAGAGAAACAACTGGTTAAGAACCTACCCATAGATGCACATGGGTTGACCAACCAAAGTTGGGCTCGTGTGTAGTTTGTGTGGATTCTAGTACCCATTAAGGAATTAAAGTAATTCCTCGAATTGAAGGTTGAGGCTACCAGTTCGTAAAAATATTGAGAAAAACTTTAGACTAAAGTCCAAGTCTTTAGTATTAATTTATGTACTAATAGAGGTCTGATTTTTCTTTATACAGCTATGGCCACTACCCTGTCGCTCCGATCATTATTAGATAATGACAAGCTCATGGGACCTAATTTCGATAGCTGGTATCAAAAATTGAAAATCATCCTTGAGCATGAGCGAATCCTTTATGTAGTAATGGATCCAGCACCTGAGGAGCCAGCTCCGAATGCTAGTAAGGCGATCCGAGATACTTACCAGAAGTGGCTCAATGATCGCACCACCGTCCGATGTATTATGCTAGCAGCAATGAATGACGAGTTCAGCAGCAAGTTTGAGAATGCCCAGCCACAGGAGATGCTTCAAATATTGAATGACTCCTTTGGCATGCCTGACGACGTTGAAAGGCACAAAACTAGTTGTGCCATTTTCAATGCTCGGATGAGGGATAGGGCCTCAGTCACTGATCATGTACCGTACATGATCGAGATGATTGAGCGCCTAAGCAAATTAGATTTTCCTCTGCACGAGCAGCTCGGTAAGGATGCGATCCTTAATTTCTTGCCCAAGTCCTTCCTCCCATTCCTTACTCATTTTCGAATGACAGAGCCTGCAGTAAACTACCATGGGTTGTTGGGGTTGCTGCAGAACTTTGAGAAGGATCACCAGCTCCATAAGGAGTCAATGAATGTAGTGGGAGGGTCTTCTTCTCATCGTCGACCCTTTGGGAAGGGGAAGAAGAACAAGACGAAGAAGAACAAGAAGGTGCAGCCTCATGCTGAGATGGTTGCACAGGGTCAGACCAAGAAGCGCAAGCCCGACCAGAGCCAGGCGGAGTGCTTCTTTTGCAAGAAGCAAGGGCATTGAAAGATTGGAAGAGAAACTGTCCTCAATACATTGCCTCCCTGGACTCGAACAGGCTGAAGAAGAAGCAAGGTAATTATATGATAACTCCTTGCAAGTTTTTCATTTGTGATACTACTGCCTGGGTATTGGATACCGGAAGCCCTTATCATATTTGTAATTCGATGTAGGGTTTGCAGGTCTGTAAGAGATTTGATGAAGGTGAGAGGTTCCTGAATGTTGAAGATGGAAGCAAAGTTCCAGTTCTAGCATTAGGAATCATGAGTCTTGTAATCAATTCTCGTAATGTAATTCTGAGTGAATGTCACTATTGTCCAAGCTTTTTATTAAATATTATTTTTGTAGTCCTTTTGGCCATGTACAATTATGATTTTTTAATAAAAAAAATATTTATAATATCATTTTGAATGGTATTACAATGTTTGTTGGATAATTAAATAATAAAATTTACTTACTATCACAGCCTATTAGTGTGGTTCAAAACTTTGGTAAATGCCCTAGAATAGATAATGTGTCAGAAGTCTACCTTTGACACTGTAGGCTAGGTCATATCAATAAGAACAGGATAAACAGGTTGGCTCAAGAAGAAATTCTTGAACTTGATGATTGTAAATCACTTCCAACCTGTGAGTCTTGTCTTCTTGGAAAGATGACCAAGTCACCCTTTACTGAAAAAGGTGAGCGAGCCAGTGAACTCTTGGGTCTAGTACTTTCTGATGTATGTGGACCTATGAGCTCAAGTGCAAGAGGTAGATATTTCTACTTCATAACCTTCACAGACGACCTATCGAGGTATGTGTATGTCTACTTAATGAAGCATAAGTCAGAGTCGTTTGAAATGTTCAAACTATTCCGAAATGAGGTAGAAAAACAAACTGGGAAGTGTATTAAAATTCTTCGATCTGATCGAGGAGGTGAATACCTTTCCAATGAGTTTCTGACATATCTAGGAGAGAATGGGATTCTCTCTCAGTGGACTCCTCCTGGAACACCACAGCATAATGGTGTGTCTGAAAGGGAGAATCGGACCTTATTGGACATGGTTCGATCCATGATGGGGTTTGCTGGTCTGCCGATCTTCCTTTGGGGATATGCACTCAAATCGGCTTGTTACCTTCTAAATAGAGTTCCGAGTAAGTCTGTAGCCAAAACACCATATGAGATATGGATAAGACATAAGCCAGTACTCTCGCACCTTAGGGTTTGGGGGTGTCCAGCTTATGTTAAATATTTAATTACAGACAAGCTTGGACCTAGGTTTGACAAGTATAATTTTATAGGGTATCTAAAAGAGACCAAGTGGTATTATTTCTACTTTGCTGATGAGCAAAAGATGTTTGTCAGCCTTAAGGCAATCTTTTTAGAAAAAGAGTTTCTTAGTGAAGGAACTGTTGCCTCTAAGGTCGAACTTGATGAAGTTTCACAGGTGGAAAATCTGACACATGTTACTGAACCTGAACTGGATTTGATTAGATCAGATCTGGAGCCCATTGATTATGCACCCTTAAGGCAGTCTGGTAGAGTACCACATCAACCGGATAGATACTATGATTTCTTGGTCCGGGATGGCGATCCTGTCGAACTTGATGAAAATGATGAGGATCCGATCACCTACATAGATGCAATGCAGAGACCTGACTCTGAGAAATGGCTAGAGGCCATGAAATCCGAAATGGAGTCCATGAAGGTCAACGATGTGTGGACATTGGTTGACTCACCCGAAGGAGTGAAACCCATAGGGTGTAAGTGGGTCTTCAAGAGGAAGAGGGGCGCAGACGGAAAGGTGGAGACCTATAAAGCCCGTCTGGTTGCCAAGGGATATCGTCAACGTTATGGTATAGACTATGATGAGACGTTTTCTCCTATGGCAATACTCAAATCCATTTGGATTATGCTTGCGATAGCTGCCCATCTAGACTATGAAATCTGGCAGATGGATGTGAAGACAGCTTTCCTAAACGGAGAGCTGGGCAAAGAGGTGTATATGATACAACTTGAAGGGTTCACATCCACAGATGAGTCTAAGGTATGCAAGCTATAAAGATCCATTTATGGACTTAAGCAGGCATCTCGGAGTTGGAACATACGTTTTGATAGGACAATCAAAATGTATGGCTTCGTTAAGAACAGAGAAGAGCCCTGCATTTATAAGTGGGCTAATGGTCCAGTAGTAGTATTTCTTGTATTGTATGTGGATGACATTCTCTTAATTGGGAATGATGTCCCTGCATTACAGGGAATAAAGATTTGGCTATCGTTGTAGTTCTCCATGAAGGATCTGGTAGAAGCTTCCTACATCCTAGGGATGAGGATCTATAGGGATAGATCCAAAAGGTTGCTTGGCTTATCCCAGTCCATGTACATTGATACTATGCTGAAAAGGTTCAGCATGGAGAATTTCAAGAAAGGCTGTCTACCGATAGGCCATGAAATTTCTCTCTCGAAAAAGGATTGTCCGACAACACCTCAAGAGAGAGAGCGTATGGGTAGGATTCCATATGCTTCGGCAGTGGGATCTATCATGTACGCCATGACATGTACATGACCAGATGTGGCATACTCACTAGGGGTAGTGAGTAGATACCAATCTGATCCAGGGAAGAATCACTGGAAGGTTGTTAAAATCATCCTGAAGTATTTAAGAAATACTAAGGACCAGTGGCTTGTATATGGTGAATCGAACTTGAGACTTATAGGGTTTACAAACTCTAGTTTCCAGTCTAATCGCGATGACAGCAAGAGTGTGTCAGGATTTATTTTTACCCTTAATGGTGGGGCTGTCTGTTGGAAGAGTTCCAAGCAGCACACTATGGCTGATTCAGTATGCAAGGCAGAGTATATTGCTGCATCAGATGCTCCCAAAGAAGCGGTGTGGCTGAGAAAATTCATCATCGAGCTCGGAGTAGCACCCTTCCTTGTTGGTCCAGTTTTGCTCTACTATGACAGCTCTGGAGCCATTGCTCAGACGAAGGAATTGAAGGCACATCAGCGAATGAAGCATATTCTGTGCCGCTACCATCTCATCCGGGAGATCGTGGATCGAGGTGACGTCGACCTTCAGAAGATCGACAGAAAGGAGAACCTGGCCGACCCATTCACTAAAGCCATTGCGGTGAAGGAGTTCAATGACTACAAGTCGAAGATGGGTATTAGATACTGCACCGATTGGCTTTAGGCCAAGTTGGAGATTATTGGGAATAGTGTCCCAAAGCCAATTATCAGCCTGTTGACGGTTGTGGTCCTTTTGTATTAGTACATGAATTATAAATAAATAAAAGTTATTTTGATATTTTTTCATCACAAATGTTTCATCTTCTAATGAACTCCTGTGTTGTCGTGAAGTCCTTAGGACTATTTAGACTCGACAAAGGAGGATTTGTCACTTAGTCCTTAAACCTATTCGCGATCAAATGATACGTTGTTACCAAGGACGATAATATTTATCGAGCATAGGTCGTTGTGTGCCATATGGGTTGGTTGTCCTCATAACCAAGGAGTGTGGAGACACTGGTATGGCATACAGGTGAGATGTAATGGTACATCTGCACTGAATGTGACCGACTTCGAAACTATTTCTGCTGTCAAGATTTGCTCCGATGGGATATGGGTATAAATGTCCCTCCGACCTGAGACCGCCATGGTGACTTGCAAGCAACTCACTGCACTTAGACACTGGACTATCTGAATTTCTAATTCAGTGACGAAAGGCTGCTGGGTGTAGTCAAGTACTTGACTTGTCGGTGCGTGTGTCAAGATGGGATTGACCACTCCTATGTAGGAGCCGTGTACAATTGTGTTTCAATTTAGCAAAACCTTGGCCAGGGTAGTCCTAGTGAGGAGTCACAGGACTAATTGAGTTGAGCACGATTCGGATGATCTCATCAGGGTTGATAGTTTAATCCTGAGTCATCCTAAACATAGGGGTCAAAAGGGATGAATTATACGGTAACCATATTCATGTAGGTTCTGAATGTTGCGATTGCGACTATTCGACCTATCCGGACATCGAATACCATTGCTAGATGGTCACTTCGATTAGTACAAGAATTGATTCCTGTGCTACCGGCTTAGCTTCGAACCTGCGGGGTCACACATATTAGAGGTTCCTTTCTGATCTGGTGGCTGATTATGAGTCTTATGTGTCTGGAACTCTATGATTGAGAATTAGGATTCTCTGATCATAAGTTCCACACATTTTGGGTACCGGGGTCAAAATTTTGAATTTCAAATTTTGAATTTGAAATTTGAACTTTTTGATTAGGGTTTCATATCGATGGTCTCTGATGCCTAATTGCCCATTGAATTTGGACTCAATATTTATGAGAGATTTAATTAGTGATTTGATCACTAATTAACTCAATTTGATTGAGTAATTATTTTAGATCAAGTCCAATTGAATTGGATTCAGTTTGGATTGACCCGATTAGATTAAGTGTTGATCTAATCGCTAAGGTGGCTTAGTCCCTGATTTGATCAGGGGTTAGGTTTAGTTAATTCCTAATTTGATTAGGATTTTATTAAGCCTAATTAAGCCTAATTGTGTTGGGTTTAATCTAATCTAATTATGCTTAACCGATTTTAATTAGGTTGGCTCAATTTGAATCAGACCACTTTGTTTTAAATTCCCTACGCCACCCAACTTCCTTGCGCCCATTTGAATTCACGAGAATAAATTTTCTTGTGAATTTTCTCCCACGCAAAGCTCTCTCACGCCCATATTTCTATGTGCCAATTATTTGGATTAACTTGGTTTGTTACCCATCCAAATTCAAAGGGGTTTTGAATTTGAATGGATAACCAAATAACCATGCGCCAGCTTATCCTCTTTTGTGCGCCCCATATTCCACATGAGAAATGGTTTCTCGTGAAAGTCTCCATGCACAGAAAAAAAGGCCACGCCATCTCTTCTTTCTCACACAAATGGATGAGGATAAGATTGAGCAACCACCTCTTCTTATCCACTCACACGCTTTCAACATCTCTTGCGATATTTTATAAAATAAGAAAGGGAGGGGGCATGGGCAATAAAAAAAAAAAAAAAAGAAAGAAGAGGTAAGGGGTGTGGGGAGGTTCTGAAAAAATTTTGAAGTGTTCAAAATTTATCGAGAGGAGAGAAAAAGGAGAGAGAAGTGGGCGCAGGTTTTTGGTGTGTACCCTATTGTTTCTACCTAGAGTTTGGGAAGTGAGATTGGTGTGCCACGAGTGTCGTGAGTCCACCAAATTTTTGGGAGAGATCCATAAGCCTCTCAACCAATCATGCAGATGATTCGGAGCATCCGAGGAGTCGGCACACATCGATCGAAGGAGTTCGATCAACATCAGCCATCAAAAGGGTGAAATCACGAACTAGCATTCGTGAGGAGCCGATCAGATGGGAGCTTCGTGTGGATGATCTGCAGAGGCCAGACACTAGTGTGGCTGTGACGTGATGATCAGAGCCCCCGATGGTGATCAGATTGCGGTGATCAACTATCCGCAAATGGTGATGTGTTCTGAACACAGTGCAGTAAAAAGTTTACTATTTCAAATTTGAATTTCAAATTTAAATGCATACTATTGTATCATATTTAGATCCTAGTGTAGGGTTAGTTAGTATTAATTAATAAGATTACTTAATAATTTCACTGTAAAATAGTAATTTTGAAAATATTTTAAAATTACCATTTTGCTCCTGCACTGAATTTTCGCTTCACCTATGACTCCTCACAAAGACTACCCTGACCAAGGTTTTGCTAAATTGAAACACAACTTTAAATAGCTTCTAAACTGGAGTGGTCAATCCCATCTTGACACACGCATCGACAAGTCAAGTACTTGACTACACCCAGCAGCCTTCCGTCACTGAATTAGAAATTCAGATAGTCCAGTGCTTAAGTGCAGTGAGTTGCTTGCAAGTCACCATGATGGTCTCAGGTCGGAGGGACATTTATACCCATATTCCATCGGAGCAAACTTTGACAGCAGAAATAGCTCCGGAGTCCATCACGTTCAGTGCAGATGTACCCTTACATCTCACCTGTATGCCATATCAGTGTCTCCACACTCATTGGTTAAGAGGATAACCAACCTATATAGCACACAACGATCTATGCTTGATAAATGTTGTCATCCTTGGTAACAACGTATCATTTGGTCGCAAAAAGATTTAAAGACTAAACAATAAATCCTCCTTTGTCGAGTCTAAATAGTCCTAAGGACTTCACCACAACATAGGAGTTCATTAGAAGATGAAATATTTTGTGATGAAAAATGCCAAAATAATTTTTATTAATTCATAATTTATGTATATATACAAAAATGAGCACAACCGTTAACAGACTGATGATTGGCTTTGGGACACTATTCCCAACAATCTTTCACTTGGCCTAAAGCCAATCGGTGCAGTATCTAATACCCATCTTCGACTTGTAGTCGTCGAACTCCTTCATCGCAATGGCTTTAGTGAATGGGTTGGCCAGGTTCTCCTTTCCGTCAATCTTCTGAAGGTCGACGTCACCTCGATCCATAATTTCCTAGATGAGATGGTACAGGTGCAGAATATGCTTCGTCCGTTGGTGTGCCTTGTGTTCCTTCGCCTGAGCAATGGCTCCAGAGCTGTCACAGTAGAGCAGAACTGGACCAACAAGGGAGGGTGCTACTCCGAGCTTAATGATGAATTTTTTCAACCACACCGCTTCTTTGGCAGCATCTGATGTAGCGACATACTCCACCTCACAAACTGAATCTGCCAATGTGTGTTGCTTGGAACTCTTCCAGCAGATAGCCCCACCATTAAAGGTAAAAATAAATTCTGACACACTTTTACTGTCATCATGATCAGACTGGAAACTAGAGTCTATAAACCCTATAAGTCTCAAGTCTGATTCACCATAAATAAGCCACTGGTCCTTAGTATTTCTTAAATACTTCAAGATGGTTTTAACAACCTTCCAGTGATTCTTCCCTGGATCAGATTGGTATCTACTCACTATCCGTAGTGAGTATGCCACATCTGGTCGTGTACATGTCATGGCGTACATGACAGATCCCACTGTCGAAGCATATGGAATCCTACCCATATGCTCTCTCTCTTGAGGTGTTGTCGGACAATCCCTCTTCGAGAGAGAAATTCCATGGCCTATCAGTAGATAGCCTTTCTTGGAATTCTCCATACTGAACCTCTTCAGCATAGTATCTATGTACGTATACTGGGATAAACCAAGCAATCTTTTTGATCTATCCCTATAGATCCTCATCCCTAGGATGTAGGAAGCTTCTCCCAAATCCTTCATGGAGAACTGTGACGATAGCCAAATCTTTATTTCCTGTAATGCAGGGACATCATTCTCGATTAAGCGAATATCATCCACATACAATACAAAAAATATCACTACTAGACCATTAGCCCACTTATAAATGTAGGGCTCTTCTCTGTTCTTAACGAAGCCATACATCTTGATCGTCCTATCAAAACATATGTTCCAACTTCGGGATGCCTGCTTAAGTCCATAAATGGACCTCTGTAGTCTGCACACCTTAGACTCATCAGTGGATGTGAATCCTTCAGGTTGTATCATATACACCTCTTTATCCAGCTCTCCATTTAGGAAAGCTATCTTCACATCCATCTGCCAGATTTCATAGTTCAGATGGACAGCTATCGTAAGTATAATCTGAATGGATTTGAGCATTGCCACTGGAGAAAATGTCTCGTCATAGTCTATACCATAACATTGACGATATCTCTTGGCAACCAGACGGGCTTTATAGGTTTCCACCTTTCCATCTGTGCCCCTCTTCCTCTTGAAGACCTACTTACACCCTATGGGTTTTACTCCTTCGGGTGGGTCAACCAATGTCCACACATCGTTGACCTTCATGGACTCCATTTCGGATTTAATGGCCTCTAGCCATTTCTCAGAGTCAGGTCTCTGCATTGCATCCATGTAGGTGATCGGATCCCCATCATTTTCATCAAGTTTGATAGGATCGTCATCCCGAATCAAGAAACCATAGTATCTGTCCGGTTGACGTGGTACTCTACCAGATCGCCTTAAGGGTGCTTAAACAATGGGCTCCGAATCTGATCTAATCAAATCTGGTTCAGGTTCAGTAACTTGTGTCGATTTTTTCACCTGTCGAACTTCGTCAAGTTCGACCTTAGCAGCAATAGTCCCTTCATCAAGGAACTTCTTTTTCAAAAAGATTGTCTTAAGTCTGACAAACATCTTTTGCTCATCAACCAGGTAGAAATAATATCCTTTGGTCTCTTTTGGGTATCCTATAAAATTATACTTGTCAGACCTAGGTCCTAGCTTATCCGTAATTAAACGTTTAACATAAGCCGGACACCCCCAAACCCTAATGTGCGAGAGTACTGGCTTATGTCCTATTCATATCTCATATAGCATTTTGGTTACAGACTTACTCGGAACTCTATTTAGAAGGTAACAAGTCGATTCGAGCGCATATCCCCAGAAGGAGATCGAAAGACCAGCAAACCCCATCATGGATCGAAAAATATCCAACAAGGTCCGATTCCTCCTTTCAGATACACCATTATGCAATGATGTTCCAGGAGGAGTCCATTGAGAGAGAATCCCATTCTCCCCAAGATATGTCAGAAACTCATTGGAAAGGTATTCACCTCCTCGATCAGATCGAAAAGTTTTAATATACTTTTCAATTTATTTTTCTACCTCATTTCGGAATAGTTTGAACATTTCAAATGACTCTGACTTATGCTTCATTAAATAGACATACCCATACCTCGATAGGTCATCTGTGAAGGTTATGAAGTAGAAATATCCACCTCTTGCACTTGAGCTCATGGGTCCACATACATCAGAATGTACCAGAGCCAAGAGTTCACTGGCTCGCTCACTTTTTTCAGTAAAAGGTGACTTGGTCATTTTACTAAGAAGATAGGACTCACAAGTTGGATGTGATTCACAATCACCTACTTTAAGAATTTCTTCTTGAGCCAACTTGTTTATCCTGTTCTTATTGATATGACCTAGCCTACAGTGCCAAAGGTAGACTTCTGATATATTATCTATTCTAGGGCATTTATCGAAAGTTTGAACCACATTAACAGGTTGTGATAGAAAGTAAATTCTATTATCAAGTTATCCAACAAACATTGTAACACCATTCAAAATGATATTGCAAACATTTCTTTTAATTAAAAATTGATAACCGTACATGGCCAAGAGGCCTACAAAAATAGTATTTAATAAAAAGCTTGGACAATAGTGACATTCACTCAGAATTACATTTCGAGAATTGATTACAAGGTTCATGATTTCTAATGCTAGAACTGGAACTTTGCTTCCATCTCCAACATTCAGGAACCTCTCGTCTTCATCAAATCACCTACTGACCTGTAGATCCTGCATCGAATTGCAAATATGATAAGGACTTCCGGTATCCAATACCCAGGCAGTAGCATCACAAATAGAAAAGTTGTAAGGTGTTATCATATAAGTACCTTGCATCTTCTTTGGCCTGTTCGGGTCTAGTGTGGCAATGTATAGAGGACAGTTCCTCTTCCGGTGCCCCTGCTTCTTGCAAAAGAAGTACTCCGCCTGGCTCTGGTCGGGCTTGCACTTCTTGACATGACCCTGTGCAGACATCCCGGCATGCAGCTACACCTTCTTATTCTTCTTCTTCTTGTTCTTCTTCCTTTTCTTAAAGGATCGATGACCAGAAGAAGACCCTCCCACAACATTCACCGACTCCTTATGGAGCTGGTGGTCCTTCTTAAAGTTCTGCAGCAACCCCAACAAGCCGTGGTAGTTCACTGCAGGCTTTGTCATTCAAAAATGAGTAAGGAAGGGAAGGAAGGACTTGGGCAGAGAATTAAGGATCGCATCCTTACCGAGCTGTTCGTGTAGGGAAAAACCCAGTTTATTTAGGTGCTCAATCATTTCGATCATATACAGTACACGATCAGTGACTGAGGCTCCATCCCTCATCCAAGCATTGAAAATGGCACAACTAGTTTTGTGCCTTTCAATGTCGTCAGGCGCGCCAAAAGAGTCGTTCAACATTTAAAGCATCTCTTGTGGCTGGGCGTTCTCGAACCTGTGGCTGAACTCATCATTCATTGCCGCCAGCATTATGCACCGGATGGTGGTGCGGTCGTTGAGCCACTTCTGGTAAGTGTCTCGGACCGTCCCTCTAGCATTCAGGGCTGGCTCCTCAGGTACCGGATTCGTTACTACATAAAGGATCCACTCATGCTCAAGGATGATTTTTAATTTTCGATACCAGCTATCGAAATTAGGTCCCATGAGCTTGTCATTATCTAATAATGATCGGAGTGATAGGGTAGTGGCCATAGTTGCATAAAGGAAAATCAGATCTATATTAGTACATAAATTATTAATACTAAAGACTTGGACTTTAGTCTAAAGCTTCTCCTAGTATTTTTACGAATTGGTAGCCTCAACCTCCAATTCGAGGAATTACTTTAATTCTTTAGTGGGTACTAGAATTCACACAGACTACACACGAGCCCAACTTCGGTTGGTCAACCCATGTGCATCTATGGGTAGGTTCATAACCTGTTGTTTCTCTAAACAACTTTTAGTAATTAATTTTGCCCCAGAACCTAATCAATAGACTTTGGCCTCCACTGAAGAAATCTGGTTAGGTCCAACCATTAACATGATTTGATTTGATGAATCGGACCAATAAATGATCAAGCCCAACTTTGGTCGGCCAACCTAACCACTATCAGAAAGACTCAAACCAAATTATCATACTATGAATGATAATTCCATTAGTCAATAAGCACCAGGCCTTTGGGCCTCCAATGATTATTAAACTAATGGACTCATTATCACTCACTTAATGGGAGGCTATGACTTAGTTATCAATATAACTTAATCATTTTTAGGACCTAATAATTTTTTTTTTTTGAAAATTTTATTAAAGAATAGATGAGAAGAAAATATTCAGCTAATTTCAATCCTCCCACTGACTTCACCAAGTCAGATTAAAAAGGATTTACTTAAAGCTGGCATTAGGAGCACCTAAATCAGTCAAACTGATTTACCTAATGATATGGGTGAGCCCTAATCACCAAATAATCTAATCAAAATCTAATTCACCAGGTTGGCCAGGTAAGTGAGATCAGTGGTGGGGATAAGTCATTAACTCGTCAGAGATTGGATCACTGCGAGTAGCTCCCGCTTAAAAACCACTGGTCAAACTACCAAACTTACCTTAGACACCAACCGGTTCATTAGTTTTAATTTGATCAACTCAGTAAATAGGGTTCCACCGCGTAGCCATGAATTAAGTCCATCATGGTCTAATTAAAGACATGGACCCATTCAACTATAACTATTGGAGTTGAGTCTAGAGTATCCTTGACCTAATCTAATTCAACTTTTGATTAGACTTGATCAATTACTCTAATTTAGTCCATTTCTTTAAGCTAACCTTAGGTCTAACCCAATTATGGACCTAATCCATCTAACCCATTGACCCACAAGTTTATGCAATTCTCTTATGTCATAATTCACAATTCTAGACCTACTAGACAATAATTAATTCTTTTAATTAAGTATTTGGGCTGATGGGTCAGGGTCTGGTATTTTGAAAATAAATTTGAAAGGTTTTATTTTCTGTTCACCAAATATATTGACTCATTACATAAATAGATCAGCATATTTCATAAATAGCAATCCTATTGATAATTACATAACAGAAAATAACTCAATCCAAATAAATCATGAATATTCCTTTCGCTACTTCATCTGAATGGAATATAATTACATCGGCACCCCTACCACCATAGGAGACCCCATCAAATGGAAAGAGAGGGCCTTTAAACCCTACTTTTCTCCTATGATCGGATGGCTATGGCAACCAACCCAATTCGATTACTTGCTACTTGGATCAAGTATATCTAAATATACCAATTTCAAAATTTAAATTTCAAATTTCAAATTTTAAAATTTGAATTTCAAATTTCAAATAAATTTCAAATTTTAAATTTTTGAATTTTAAATTTTGAATTTCAAATTTGAAATTTCAACTAAATTTTAAATTTTTGAATTTCAAATTTTTGAATTTTAAATTTTGAACAACTTTCAAAATTCAAATTTCAAATTTTTAAATTTCAAATTTTAAATTTAAACTTTTAGATTATAACTTAATCTACGCATGCAAATATATATATCATATCTAAGAACCCGCTCTGATACCATTTGTGAGAAAATTTAGTGCAGGGATAAAATGGTAATTTTCAAAACTTTTTCAAAATCACTATTTTATAATAAAAATTATTAATTAATCTAATTAATTAATAAAAATTTATCTTATACTAAGATCTAAATATGATATATAGCATGCATGCATTTAAATTTGAAATTCAAATTTGAACAGTAAATACTTTACTGTAATGTGTTCAGAACACAATACCTTTGTGCGAGTAGTAGATCGCCGCAATCTGATCACCATCGGGAGAGTCTGATCATCGTGATACAGCCACACAGTGTGTTTGGCCTCTACGGATCATCCACACGAAGCTTCCGATCTGATCGACTTCACACGAGTGCTAGCTCGTTGTAGAGCCCTTTCGATGGCCGATGCAGATCGAACTCTTTTGATCGATATCTGTCGATTCTTTGGATGCTCTGGATCATCAGCAGATGTGCTTGAGAGGATGTTGAAGATCTTTCTAAAATTTGGTGGGCTCATGACACTCGTAGCTCACCTTCTCACTTCTCGAACTCCAGGATGAAACCTTGAAAAACTCACTGAAACCCTGCGCACAATTTTTCTTTCTTTTTTTTTTTTCTCTCGGAAGGATATAGACCTTCACCTTACACACAAGGATTCCTCATGCCCAAATTTTCTCTCTAAAAATTTTTCTCTTGCACACGCCTCACTCTTCTTCTCCTTTTAAAACAACAACCAAGGTCTTATCCACATGAGAGGATAAAGATGAGTAATTGCACATTTAAATTCAAATCAAATTTTGAATTCAAATAGAAACTAATTTATCTCTATCCTCTAAGGGTGTGAGAAGAGGAGGGTGTGGCTTAATTTGTGTGTGAGTGATTTCATGAGAAATATTTTCTCGTGTAATAAATGGGGCGCTAAAAGAGGATAAGGTCAAGGTGCTAAGATTGGTTGCTCATTCAAATTCAAACTTTGTTTTGAATTTGAATGGCCAATCAATCATCCTTATCCACTCATTTGGTGCATTAAAGTAGGGCATGAGGAGGGCTTTGCGTGAGGAAAAATTTATGAGAACTTCCTTCTCGTGAATTCAAATGGGCGCAGTGGAAGTGAGGTGGCGTAGGAAGAATGGGTCAAGGTAGTTTCATTATTTAAACCAACCTAATTGAATCAAATAAGTTAGACCCAATTAGACTAATTTAAACCCAACTTAATTAGGCTTAATTAGGCTCAATAAAATCCTAATCAAATTAGGAATTGATTAAGTCCAACCCCTGATCAAATCAGGGACCAAACCATCTCGACGATTAGGTCAACTCTTAACCTAATCGGGTCAAACCCAACTGAATCCAATTCAATTAGACTTGATCCAAAAATAATTATTCAATCAAATTGAGTTAATTAGCGATCAAATCACTAATTAAACCTCTTATAAATATTGAGTCCAAATCCAATGGTTAATCAGGCATCAGAATTCATCGATATGTAACCCTGACCGAAGAGCCCCAAACCAGTGGGACACTTGACCCCGGTACCCAAAATATGCGGGACTCATGATCAGAGAATCTTGATTCTCGATCACAGAGTCTCAGACATGTAGGACTCATAGTCCACGAGTATTAGGACTCTTCATCAGCCATTAGATTACATAGGAACCTCTAATGTGTGTGACCCCGCAGGTTCGAACCTAAGTCGGTACCACAGGAACCAATTTCTGTACTAATCGAAGTGACCTTTTAGCAATGATACCCGATGATTGGATAGGTCGAATAGTCGCAATCACAACACTCAGAACCTATGTGAATATGGTTACTGTATAATTCATCCTTTTGACCTCTGTGTTTAGGATGACTCAGGGTTAAACTGTCAACCCTGATTAGATCATCCGAATCGTGCTCAACTTAAACAGTCCTGTGACTCCTCACAAAGACTACCCTGGCCAAGGTTTTGCTAAATTGAAACACAACTGTACACAGCTCCTAAACTGGAGTGGTCAATCCCATCTTGACACACACACCGACAAGTCAAGTACTTGACTACACCCAGCAGCCTTCCATCACTGAATTAGAAATTCAAATAGTCCAGTGCCTAAGTGTAGTGACTTGCTTGCAAGACACCATGGCGGTCTCAGGTCGGAGGAACATTTATACCCATATTCCATCGGAGCAAATCTTGACAACAGAAATAGCTCTGGAGTTGGTCACGTTCAGTGCAGATGTACCCTTACATCTCACCTGTATGCCATACCAGTGTCTCCACACTCATTGGTTAAGAGGACAACCAACCTATATGGCACACAACGACCTATGCTTGATAAATATTATCGTCCTTGGTAACAATGTATCATTTGGTCGCGAACAGATTTAAGGACTAAATGATAAATCCTCCTTTGTCGAGTCTAAATAGTCCTAAGGACTTCACCACAACATAGGAGTCCATTAGAAGATGAAATATTTTGTGATGAAATATGCCAAAATATTTTTTATTAATTCATAATTCATGTACATATACAAAAATGAATACAACCATCAACAGACTGATGATTGGCTTTGGAATACTATTCCCAACAGCTGCACCTTCTTATTTTTGTTCTTCTTGTACTTCTTCCCTTTCTTAAAGGGTCGACGACCAGAAGAAGATCTCCCCACAACATTCACCGACTCCTTATGGAGCTGGTGGTCCTTCTCAAAGTTCTGCAGCAACCCCAACAAGCCGTGGTAGTTCACTGTAGGCTTTGTCATCCGAAAATAAGTAAGGAAGGGGAAGAAGAACTTGGGAAAAGAATTAAGGATCGCATCCTTACCGAGCTGCTCGTGCAAGGAAAAGCCCAGTTTATTCAGGCGCTCAATCATTTCGATCATGTACAGTATATGATCAGTGACTGAGGCCCCATCCTTCATCCAAGCATTAAAAATGGCACAACTAGTTTTGTAACTTTCAACATCGTCAGGCGTGCCAAAGGAGTCATTCAACATTTGAAGCATCTCCTGCAGCTAGACATTCTCAAACCTGTGGCTGAACTCATCATTCATTACCACTAGCATTATGCACCGAACGGTGGTACGATCGTTGAGCCACTTTTGGTAAGTGTCTCGGATCATTCCTCTAGCATTCGGGGCTGGCTCCTCAGGTGTCGGATCTGTTACAACATAAAGGATCTACTCATGCTCAAGGATGATTTTTAATTTTTGATACCAGCTATCGAAATTAGGTCCCATGAGCTTGTCATTATCTAATAATGACCGAAGCGACAGGGTAGTGGCCATAGCTGCATAAAGGAAAACCAGGCCTATATTAGTACATAAATTATTAATACCAAAGACTTGGACTTTAGTCTAAAGTTTCTCCCTGTATTTTTATGAATTGGTAGCCTCAACCTTCAATTCGAGGAATTACTTTAATTCCTTAGTAGGTACTAGAATCCACACAGACTACACATGAGTCCAACTTTGGTTGGTCAACCCATATGCATCTATTGATAGGTTCATAACCAGTTGTTTCTCTAAACAACTTCTAGTAATTTATTTTGCCCCAGAACCTAATTGGTAGGCTTTGGCCTCCATTGAAAAGATCTAGTTAGGTCTAACCATTAACATGACTTGACTTAGTGAATCGGACCAATAAATAATCAGTTCCGACTTTGGCCGGCCAACCTGACCACCATCAGAAAGACTCAACCAAATTATCATACTATGAATGATTATTCCATTAGTCAATAAGCGCCAGGCCTTTGGGCCTCCAGTGATTATTAAACTAATGGACTCATTATCACTCACTTAATGGGAGGCTATGACTTAGTTATCATTATAACTTAATCATTTTAGGGACCTAATAATTTTTGAGAATTTTATTAAAGGATAGAAAAGAAAAAATTAACCAGCCAATTTCAATCCTCCCACTGACTTCACCAAGTCAGATTATAAAGGATTTATTTAAAGCCGGCATTAGGAGCACCTAAATCAGTGACACTGATTTACCTAATGACATGGGTGAGCCCTAATCACCAAGTGATCTAATCAAAACCTAACTCACTAGGTTGTCCAGATAAGTGAGATCAGTGGTGGGGATAAGCTATTAACTCGTCAGAGATCGAATCAATGCGAGTAGCTCCCACTTAAAAACCACTGGTCAAACTGCCGAACTTACCTTAGACACCAACCAGTTCATTAGTTTTAATTTGATCAGCTTAGTAAATAGGGTTCCACCGCATAGCCATGAATTAAATCCATCTTGGTCTAGTTAAAGATATGGACCTATTCAACTACAACTATTGGAGTTGAGTCTAGAGTATCCTTGACCTAATCTAATTCAACTTTTGATTAGATTTGATCAATTACTCTAATTTAGTCCATTTCTTTAAGCAATCCTTAGGTCTAACCCATTTATGGACCTAATCCATCTAACCCATTGATCCACAAGTTTATGCAATTGTCTTAGGTCTTAATTCATAATTCTAGACCAACTAGACAACACTTAATTCTTTTAATTAAGTATTTGGGCTGATGGGTCAGGATTTGGTATTTGAAAAATAATTTTTAAATTTGAAAGGTTTTATTTTCTGTTCATCAAATGTGTTGACTCATTTCACAAACAGATCAGCACATTTCATAAACAGCAATCCTATTGCTAATAACAGAAAATAACTCAATCAAAATAAACCATGAATATTCTTTTAGATCTAATCTAACACATTTATGATAAATTTTATAATTAAATCTTTACAATTAAGTCCTTTCGCTGCTTCATCTGCATGGGATATAATTGCAGCGGCACCCCTACTGCCATAGGAGACCCCATCGAATGGGAGAAGAGGGCCTTTAAATCCTTCTTTTCTCTTATGACCGGACGACCATGCCAACCAACCCAATTAGTCTACTTGCTACTTGGATCAAGTATATCTAAATATAATAATTTTAAAATTTAAATTTCAAATTTTAAATTTCAAATTTTAAATTTTCAAATTTCAAATTTGAAATTTTAAATAAATTTCAAATTTTTGAATTTCTAATTTTGAATTTTGAATTTCAAATTTTAAATTTTGAATTTTAAATTTCAAATTTCAAATTTAAAATTTCAACCAAATTTCAAATTTTAAATTTCAAATTTCAAATTTTGAATTTTAGATTTCAAATTTTAAATTTTGAATTTTAAATTTTAAATTTAAACTTTTAAATTACACCATAATCTATGCATGCAAATGTATATCATATTTTAGAACCCACTCTGATACCATTTGAAGTGAAATTTAAGTGTAGGGGTAAAATAGTAATTTTAAAACTTTTTTCAAAATCATTATTTTACAGTAGAAATTATTAATTATATGATATATAGAATGCACATATTTAAATTTAAAATTTAAATTTCTACAGTAAACAATTTACTGTTATGTGTTCAGAGCATATTACCTTTGTGCGGGTAGTTGATCGCCATAATCTGATCACCGTCGGGAGGATCTGATCATCATAATGCAGCCATACAGTATGTTTGGCCTCTGTGGATCATCCACATGAAGCTCCCAGTCTGATTGACTCCTCACAAATGCTAGTTCATGACTGCACCTTTTTGATGGTCGATGTTGATCGAACTCCTTCGATCAATGTCTACTGACTCTTCGGATGCTCCAGATCATCAGCAAAGATGGTAGAGAGGTTGATGATGCTCTCTCTAAAGTTTGGTAGGCTCACGACACTCGTAGCTCACATTCTCACTTCTCGAACCCTAAGCCAAAACCCTAGGGTACACTCTGAAGAAACTAGCGCCCACTTGTTTCTTTTTTTTCTCTCCTTTTCTTTTCTTTTCTCATGCAAGAAATCTCTCTCAGGCCACCCTTTTTTCTCAGATACTCTGTGCGCATGCCTTCTCTTATCTCCTTTTTAAAATGATGCAAGACCGCATCTTTGCAGCATTTTTACCGCATGAGAGGATAAAGATAAGTGGTTGCTCATTTAAATTCAAATCGAATTTGAATTCAAATGCCAACCATCTCATTCCTATCCACTCTACGTGTGAGAAGAGAGGAGGTGTGGCTTCTCTTGTGCATGGAGAGATTTCACAAGAAACTCTTTCTCGTGTATGATAAGTGGCGCACAAGATGGATAAGGCAAGAAGGCGCAGGGGATAAGTTATCCATTTAAATTCAAACACCCTTTGAATTTGAATGGCTAACAAATCAAGTTTATCCAAATAATTGGTGCACATGTGTGGGCATGGGAAGGCCCTTGCATGGGAGAAAATTCATGAGAAGTTGCTCTCGTGAATTCAAATGAGCGGATAAGAAGTGAGGTGGTATAGGGTGTTGATGTCAAGGTGGTTTCTAATTTTAAATCAACCTAATTGAACCAACTTAATTAAAATAAGTTAGGTCCAATTAGATTAATTTAAATCCAACACAATTAGGCTTAATTAGGCTCAATAAAATCTTAATCAAATTAAGAATTGACTAAGCCCAACCCCAGATCAAATCAATGACCAAACCACTTCGATGATTAGGTCAACACTTAACCTAATCGGGTCAAACCCAACTGAATCCAATTCAATTGGACTTGATCCAAAAATAATTACTCAATTAAATTGAGTTAATTAGCGATCAAATCACTAATTAAACCTCTCATAAATACTGAATCTAAATTTGATGGATAATCGGGTATCAAAGTTCATCAATATGAAACTTTGATCGAAGAGTCCCAAACCAGTGGGACTCTTGACCCCGGTACCCAAAATGTGTGGGACTCATGATCAGAGAATTCTGATTCTCGATCACAGAGTCCAAGACACATAAGACTCATAATCCATGAGCATTAGGACTCTTCATCAGCCATCAGATCAGTTAGGAACCTCTAATGTGTGTGACCCCACAGGTTCGAACCTAAGCCGGTAGCACAGGAACCAATTCTTGTACTAATCGAAGTGATCATCTAGCAATGGTACCCGACATTCGAATAGGTCGAATAGTTGCAATCGCAATACTCAGAACCTACGTGAATATGGTTACTGTATAATTCATCCCTTTTGACCCCTGTGTTTAGGATGACTCAGGGTTAAACTATCAACCCTGATTAGATCATCAGAATCATGCTCAACTCAAATAGTCCTGTGACTCCTTACTAGGACAATCCTGACCAAGGTTTTGCTAAATTGAAACACGACTGTACATAGCTCCTGAACTGGAGTGGTCAATCCCATCTTGACACACGCACCGACAAGTCAAGTACTTGACTATACCTAGTAGCCTTCCATCACTGAATTAGAAATTCAGGTAGTCTAGTGTCTAAGTGCAGTGAGTTGCTTGTAAGTCACCGTGACGGTCTCAGGTCAGAGGAACATTTATATCCATATCCCATCGGAGCAAATCTTGATAGCAGAAATAGCTCCGGAGTCGGTCACGTTCAGTGCAGATGTACCCTTATGTCTCATTTGTATGCAATACCAGTGTCTCTACACTCCTTGGTTAAGAGGACAACCAACCTATATGGCACACAACGACCTATGCTTGATAAACGTTATTGTCCTTGGTAACAACGTATTATTTGGTCATGAACAGATTTAAGGACTAAATGACAAATCCTCCTTTGTTGAGTCCAAATAGTCCTAAGGACTTCACCACAACACAAGAGTTCATTAGAAGATGAAACAATTTGTGATGAAAAATACCAAAATAACTTTTATTTATTTATAATTCATATACTAATACAAGAATTAGCACAACCATCAATAGGCAGACGATTGACTTTGGGACACTATTCCCAACACATGACACATTGCTAAATGTTAATTTTAACTTGTGGATTCATCACAATTGAAAGAATTGATTCTGAAATCAATTTGAAAGAGTCCAAGTTGATTGGGTCTCTTCGCATGACCTAATCTCATTGGATTAGGGTTACGTCAAAAGTCTGGGTCCATTGCCGGCTAGATTTAGAACCCAATGGGTCATACACTTTGAGATTTGGCCTTAGCCTAATCTAATTAGAGTTCAATATAAATTCTATGGGTTAATTTGATATGCTAGCATATTGTATTAACCCAAGATTCTAAATTGGTTTTGTTCAAAGTGTTTGAGCTAACCTAGACCAGTTCGCTTCAACCTAATGAGATTTGGTTAATTTAGATTGGATGCTTATCCAATTTGGACCAATTTCAAGTGGAGAAGGAGTCCTCCGTGTTCACCAAAAGACACTACAAAAAATAAATGCCACCCACCCCTTTTTAGGGTGTGAAGTGAAGAGTTCTTCTTAATGAAAGCTGTTAACTAATACGCATTACCTTAAATTTCCAACCAACAATCCTATGATTTTGCCAAAATTCATTGAATTTTTTATAACACATAGAAGACAAAGAGTCCTTCTACTCCAAGTAATTGGATCACCAAAAGTTCACTGAACAAATTTATTTGGCATGTGGGAAGTTGGAGAGCCAAAGGTTGGGGCCCCTTCATCTCATGTGACATCCCTGTTAGATGTGTGCCCTAGATACCAGATTAGCTGACACATTCCTGTACAAATCTAAGGGTAAATTTATAATTTTGACTATAAATCAATAATGGGTTATTCTTCTGTCACATTATGTATATTGTGTCTGTGATACATCTTTTGAGTTAGTAGGAATATCAATTCATATTTTCAAGAGTTAAAAATTTAAGGCATGAATTTACATAACTAACTCATAAATAGCTTCTGACCATAGGATCATCACAAGGATGGTGATTGATCTGAAAGGTTGGTGTATGATCACTTTCTTAGGTAGATGTGTCTTGAGTCTACGGTGTGGAGACATTGAAGTGAGAGTACAGGTATTCGTTGAGAACGAGAGTACTGAGTGTGACCATCTCGAGCAGTCATAAGAAAGTTCTACCTTCTCATCGATGACTAGCTCGATGCTGCAGCTGTGTGTCTGGTTCTTTGACCTGAGGTGCATCGACAGTTCACCTTGAGTGTGTTATAGTTTGACTACACCATAACTTGATCTCCTAGCCATTCAAAACCCTGAGGTGTACGTTGACTGTAGCATATTCATTGTAGGAACTAGGTCACACTAAGATGGGATCTATCAACCTCGATAGATGAGAGGAGTAGTCCTATGATGATCAAAAGATCGAGTCCTTAAGTCCATGGCCATGGCAGAGTGAAATAATGGAAAAGGAGTTTTTCATTGGGGTTTCACATCAGACTCGAATCGATCGATTGATTCATATGACTAATGTTAGGTTTGACGAGTTCACCTTAACCCTAATTCAGTCGGAACTCACGATAGAGGAACTCAATCACATAGGTAGCTACACCGAGAGGTTCATCTTCAATTCTGATGGGTTGCCACCACATACTGCTAGATGTCACTAGTAGATTTTGGGAGCAATTAGAATGATATTGATGATCGATCATTCTAATTGTCTGAATCAGAAGAGTTCTGATCCATCGAAAGGAGTTTCGATGATGTCGATGATGAGATCACGACATGTCTCATTACCATATGGAATTGAACCTAACTGGATCACACAAATAAGGGTTAGGGTCTGGATGTCATCAATTGGGCCAACCCAATTGATTTGGATAAGATCCAATTAGGTTCAAGGAAATCGTGCTAGCACACGATTGAGCCTAACTTCCTCCTCGTGTAATCTTTTCTGGTTCTACTGAGCCAAATATGTTTTGACTCATTCAGAGAACCTTTAGAAGGTTTTTCTCAGTTTAAATGAAGCTTGTTCAGCTCAAAAAAGTCTTGTCTTAATTCATGAGATGAATTAAGACAACACCTGCTAATTCCTGTCACCTACCTATTTCATTTTAGGACACCTGTCAAATGTTGACATATGGGTCTTAAACTGAAGAGAGTTCATTGAAAGATTTTTGTGGAGTGTCCACATGCCTAAACCACATCAAATTGGGTGCCATAATCAGATTATGGTGTGAGCCCAATTGGATTAAAGTGGGCGCCCCAAATGGATAAGAATGAAAGAGTCCTGATAAACATGGACTCTTTGGCGCCACCTTGCTTGTGCTTATCCAAAGTTGATGCCAACATAGGAGAGAGGGTGGGGGTTCTTATCTGATGTGATCAGATGATATCACTCCATCAATCAAAATTTTTCCAAAATTTATTGGAATTTTTTGATTGGTCGAATGATGTGGCACTGCGCAGCATCCAGGGTTTATAAAATCCCTATCAGTGCCTAGGGTTTGTAAGTTTCTCCTCAATACCCAGCCAAAATAAGAATCCTCTTCTCTTCTCTACATCCTCTCAGCTCTCCTCTCTTCCCTCTTCACATCCAAGAAGTTGGATGTCCATCTGGCAAAGGTCCAAGGCATGGTGATGCCTGGAACAGAAGGCTGCAGGACATCTTCGACAGGTTGTTGCTCCAACTTCAGAAGGAGTTCTGAAGCACTTTCAGATCAGATAGAGATCTGATTTTTGGAGTGTAGATTTATGGGGAGAAGATATTCTAGGTCCTATCTGAATAGATATCAATAGAGGCCAGGCACTTATGTGGCTACATCAGAACTTCGGGCTGTGCAGAGATCATTTACAGGGTAATCAGATTACCTTTGAGGTATTACTTGTTTCGTCATCCCTTTTAGATTTATTTTAGACTTAATATTAGGTATGAAGATTAGATATAGAGACTTAGATCTGAAATAAATATAGGATATTTTTTTTTAAATTATTCCATCCTAGATTTGATGAAATCTGGAAGATCCTACAAAGGAAAAAGGTAATTTTTCCTTCAACTGGTATCAGAGCTAGGTTGTTGGCTCTATTTCAGATCTAATTTAGATCTAATTTTTTATTTATTTATTTGATATTTAAAAAATTTTAGATGTCACATCAGATATAATAAGATCTAAAATTAAAATATTTAAAATTAAATCTAAGAAGATCTAACATGTATGAGATGCATGACTAGACTAGGATTAGTTGAATCCATGAATAGTCTTAAGTTTATATTTTAATATGATTAAAATATAAATTAGATCAAATTTATTCTCTATTTTTATGATGTTATAAATATTATAATCAGATCAAAAACAAAAAATAAAATTTTAATTATTCCATAAAATTGATTTGTTGCATGCCTAGACTAGTTGTAGAATTGTTCTAGTAACTTGTCTAGAATAGTTTTTATTTTGAATAGTTCAATTTAAATTCTATTTTTTAGATATTACATATGATGTATTAGATCTGAAAGTATGTTAATTAGATCAATTTTTGATACATGAGATGTATGCAAAGCATGTATTAGTTAGATCTTAAATTGTATATGAGATATGTAAATTTAGATCTAACTAGTTTTGTAGTTAAATTAATATTTTTGATTAAGGTATTTCTCATGGTCGTCCAATCATAAGAATGAAGTAAGATTTTAAAACCCTCTCTTCCCATTCAATGCAGTGTTCATATGACATGTAGGGGTGCCGCGTGTTCATCCTTAATCAGAAATCAAAACTTATTTTTCTGTAAAACCCTAGATCCTGAAACCCTAGAATTTATTTTACATGTTTTGTTTATGAACCCAAACTTAATTAATGAATTAAGTTTATGAAATTAATTTGGTCTAAAATTGAAAATTTCAGATCTACGATATTTTCATAAAATTGGGTTCAGACTTGGGTAGCTCAATTAGGTCTAGCAGTTGATCAAACTGAATCAAGAGTTGGTTAGGTGGGATCATGAAAGCTAATAATTGACCACCCTAATAGGATTAAGTCTGGGTCAAGGTCGAATCACATTTAGATGTGACTCGATCAAATTAAGACTTAATTTGGCTTAGTGGTTAGAGCCTGGATTGTAGGCTAACCCAATTAGTTCTGGTTCGACAATTTGGTGTCTAAGGTAAGTTGGGCAGATGCGACCGACTGGTTTTTAATTGGGAGCTACTCGACTCGAATGCATTCTTGTCGAGTTAATGGCATATCCCTCCCATCGGTCTTACTTATCTGGCCATATGTGTCGACTCAGTTCTGATTAGAGGTGGCTAACAATTCGAGCTAACCCATGCCACTAGATTAGTCATAATTGTTATGACTATGTCAAGTCATGTTTAATGAGACCTAAATCAAATCTCTCTAAGAAAATATTAAGTCTAGGTCCTCCACCATTGTGGATGTGTGGGTCCTTTTCGAGGTTGATTGTTCTCGACTGGTTACAGTGGCTCAGTTGCACCAGAAAGATGCAACTATGTCCATTAGGCATTGGATGCAATGAATTAGAGGATGAGTTGGGCTCAATATTTCGGATACGGTGAGGAACTCAATCAGGAATCTAGTTTGTACAAATGGTGGGCTGACTTAACTAAGGATTGGAGCAATATTCCAGACACGATGAACTTCATGAATTACAGACAAGTTTTGGGTGCACCATGATTAGAGAATCATTGGATAAGAGTTGTCCACTCATCGGTTGACCCATCTCCAATAATTGTTAGGTGAGGTGATGAGCCAGTCGGTGAGACTGCACCACCCACTAGAAATGACTAATCACGGAGATTTTTACATCTCTACCAAGGGAGTGTAGGGATCTAAGAAAATAGTGAGAGCCTAATTTGTTTAAAAATGAAACTCCTAAACAAATTGGTTAAGTCTGATTACAAAATCTAACTAGAAACTTTTGACTCTCTACAGGAAACATGTCTGCCTCAAACCCCCTGACCAAAATACTAGACACCCACAAATTGACTGGATCCAATTTCAAGGACTGGTTGAGGAACTATAGAATTATTCTAGGTTCCAAAAAATTGACTCATGTCTTGGACCAGGACCCACCTGCCATGCCAGCACGTCCGACTGCTGAACAGAGAGCATCTCTGGAAAAGTGGATGGATGATGATAACAAAGTAAGGTACTACATGTTGGGTGTAATGTCTGATGACTTGCAATGCCAACATGTGAACATTTTGACTACCCGCCAAATGTTGGCTCACCTGCAAGAGTTGTTTGGTGAATAAAGTCGCGTAGCCAAGTATCAAGTCTGTCAAAGATATTTTAAAGCTAAAATGCATGATGGGCAGTCAGTCCAAGATCATTGTTTGACAATGATCAAGGATCTTGAGGAGCTTGAGAAGCTCGGTATCATCTTAGACAAGAATTTTCAGATTAATGTGATCCTTCAGTCCATGTCCGATGCATATGGTCAGTTCATCATGAACTTCCATATGCATAAGATGCAGTGTACTTTGGCCGAGTTAATGAACATGTTGGTTACGGCTGAGCTTTCTATGAAGGGTTCAAAAGGCTCAGTTCTTACTGTAGAGCAAACTTCTTCCAAGAAAAAGTCTTTTGAAAAGAAAAAGAAGTCTATGAAGAAGCAGAAGGTAAATGGAAAGAAGAAGAAGAAAGAACCGAAGAAGAAGGCTGCTGAAAAGGAAAAATATTTTTACTGCCAATCAGACGGCCATTGGAAGCGAAACTATCCTCAGTACCTGGCCACCCTAAAGAACAAGAAGGATGATTCTTCTAGAGGTATGCTCATATTAGAATCTAATCTTACGATTTCTTCTGCATCCTGTTGGGTGTTTCACTCTGGTTCTAGTGCTCAACTCAAACAGTCCTATGACTCCCCATAAAGACTACCCTGGCTAAGGTTTTGCTAAATTGAAACACGACTGTACACAGCTCCTAAACTGGAGTGGTCAATCCCATCTTGACATATGCACCGACAAGTCAAGTACTTGACTACACCCAGCAGCCTTCCATCACTGAATTAGAAATTCAGGTAGTCCAGTGCCTAAGTGCAGTGAGTTGCTTGCAAGTCACTATGGCGGTCTCAGGTCAGAGGGACATTTATACCCATATTCCATCGAAGCAAATCTTGACAGTAGAAATAGCTCTGGAGTCGGTCACGTTCAGTGCAAATGTACCCTTATATCTCACCTGTATGCCATACCAGTGTCTCCACACTCATTGGTTAAGAAGATAACTAACCTATATAGCACACAACGACCTATGCTTGATAAACGTTGTCATCCTTGGTAACAACGTATCATTTGGTCGTGAATAGATTTAAAAACTAAACGACAAATCCTCCTTTGTCGAGTCTAAATAGTCCTAAGGACTTCACCACAACATAGGAGTTCATTAGAAGATGAAACATTTTGTGATGAAAAATATCAAAATAATTTTTATTAATTCATAATTCATGTACATATACAAAAATGAACACAACCGTCAACAGACTGACGATTGACTTTGGGACACTATTCCCAACAATCTTCCACTTGACCTAAAGCCAATCGGTGCAGTATCTAATACCCATCTTCAACTTGTAGTCATCGAACTCCTTCACCGTAATGGCTTTAGTGAATGGGTCGGCCAGGTTCTCCTTTCCATTAATCTTCTGAAGGTCGACATCACATCGATCCATAATTTTTTGGATTAGATGGTAGTGGCACAGAATATGCTTCGTCCATTGGTGTGCCTTGAGTTCCTTCGTCTGAGCAATGGCTCCAGAGCTGTCACAGTAGAGCAGAAATGGACCAACAAGGGAGGGTGCTACTCCGATCTCGATGATGAATTTTTTCAGCCACACCACTTCTTTGGCAGCATCTGATGCAGTGACATACTCTGCCTCACAAACTGAATCAGCCACTGTGTGTTGCTTGGAACGCATCCAGCAGATAGCCCCATCATTAAGGGTAAAAATAAATCTCGACACACTTTTGCTGTCATCGTGATCAGACTGGAAACTAGAGTCTGTAAACCCTATAAGTCTCAAGTTCGATTCACCATAAATAAGCCACTGATCCTTAGTATTTCTTAAATACTTTAGGATGGTTTTAACAATCTTCCAGTGATTCTCCTCTAGATCAGATTGGTATCTACTCACTATCCCTAGTGAGTATGCCACATCTGATCATGTACATGTCATGGCGTTCATGATAGATCCCACTGCCGAAGCATATAGAATCCTACCCATACGCTCTCTCTCTTGAGGTGTTGTCGGACAATCCCTCTTCGAGAGAGAAATTCCATGGCCTATCGGTAGATAGCCTTTCTTGGAATTCTCCATGCTGAATCTCTTCAGCATAATATCTATGTACGTAGACTGGGATAAACCAAGCAACCTTTTAGATCTATCCCTATAGATCCTCATCCCTAGGATGTAGGAAGCTTCTCCCAAATTCTTCATGGAGAACTATGACGACAGCCAAATCTTTATTCCCTGTAATGCAGGGACATCATTCCCGATTAAGACAATATCATCCACATACAATACAAGAAAAATCACTACTGGATTATTAGCCCACTTATAAATGCAGGGCTCTTCTCCGTTCTTAACGAAGCCTTACGTCTTGATCGTCCTATCAAAATGTATGTTCTAACTTCGGGATGCCTACTTAAGTCCATAAATGGACCTCTATAGTCTGCACACCTTAGACTCATCAGTGGATGTGAATCCTTCAGGTTGTATCATATACACCTCTTCATCCAACTCTCCATTTAGGAAAGCAGTCTTTACATCCATCTGCCAGATTTCATAGTTCAGATGGGCAGCTATCGCAAGCATAATCCGAATGGATTTGAGCATTGCCACAAGAGAAAATATCTCATCATAGTCTATACCATAATGTTGACGATATCCCTTGGCAACCAGACGGGCTTTATAGGTTTCCACCTTTCCGTCTGCGCCCCTCTTCCTCTTGAAGACCCACTTACACCCTATGGGTTTTACTCCTTCAGGTGGGTCAACCAATGTTCACACATCGTTGACCTTCCTGGACTCCATTTCAGATTTCATGGCCTCTAGCCATTTCTCAGAGTCGGATCTCTGCATTGCATCCATGTAGGTGATTGGATCCTCATCATTTTCATCAAGTTCGATAGGATCATCATCTCGGACCAAGAAATTATAGTATCTGTCTGGTTGACGTGGTACTCTATCAGATCGCATTAAGGGTGCTTGAACAATGAGCTCCGGATCTGATCTAATCAAATCCAATTCAGGTTCAGTAACTTGTGTCGATTTTTCCACCTGTCAAAGTTTGTCAAGTTCGACCTTAGAGGCAATAGTTCCTTCATCAAGGAACTCCTTTCAAAAAGATTGCCTTAAGTCTGACAAACACCTTTTGCTCATCAGCCAAGTAAAAATAATATCCTTCGGTCTCTTTTGGGTATCCTATAAAATTACACTTGTCAGACCTAGGTCCTAGCTTATCCATAATTAAACGTTTAACATAAGCTGGACACCCCCAAACCCTAAGGTGCGAGAGTACTGGCTTACGTCCTATTCATATCTCATATGGTGTTTTGGTTACAGACTTACTTGTAACTCTATTTAGAAAGTAACAAGCCGATTCGAGCGCATATCCCAAGAAGGAGATCGACAGACCAGCAAACCCCATCATGGATCGAACCATGTCCAACAAGGTCCGATTCCTCCTTTCAGATACACCATTATGCTATGGTGTTCCAGGAGGAGTCCATTGAGAGAGAATCCCATTCTCTCCAAGATATGTCAGAAACTTATTGGAAAGGTATTCACCTCCTCGATCAGATCGAGGAGTTTTAATACACTTTTCAGTTTGTTTTTTTACCTCATTTCAGAATAGTTTGAACATTTCAAATGACTCTGACTTATGCTTCATTAAATAGACATACCCATATCTCGATAGGTCATTTGTGAAGGTTATGAAGTAGAAATATCCACCTCTTGCACTTGAGCTCATGGGTCCACATACATCAGAATGTACCAGAGCCAAGAGTTCACTTGCTCGCTCATCTTTTTCAGTAAAAGGTGACTTGGTTGTTTTACCAAGAAGACAGGACTCATAGGTTGGAAGTGATTCACAATCACCTACTTCATGAATTTCTTCTTGAGCCAACTTGTTTATCCTGTTCTTATTGATATGATCTTGCCTACAGTGCCAAAGGTAGACTTCTGACATATTATCTATTCTAGGGCATTTACCGGAGGTTTGAACCACATTAACAGGTTGTGATAGAAAGTAAATTCCATTATTAAGTTGTCCAACAAACATTGTAACACCATTCAAAATGATATTGCAAATATTTTTTTTATTAAAAATTGATAACCGTACATGGCCAAAAGGCCTACAAAAATAATATTTAATAAAAAGCTTGGATAATAGTGACATTCACTCAGAATTAAATTTTGAGAATTGATTACAAGGTTCATGATTCCTAATGCTAGAACTGGAACTTTGCTTCCATCTCCAACATTCAAGAACCTCTCGCCTTCATCAAATCTCCTACTGACCTGCAGACCCTGCATCGAATTGCAAATAAGATAAGGGCTTCCGGTATCCAATACCCAGGCAGTAGTATCACCAATGAAAAAATTGCAAGGTATTATCATATAAGTACCTTGCATCTTCTTTGAACTGTTCGGGTCTTGTGAGGCAATGTATAGAGGACAGTTCCTCTTCCAGTGCCCCTGCTTCCTGCAAAAGAAGCACTCCGTCTGGCTCTGATCGGGCTTGCACTTCTTGGTCTGATCCTGTGCAGACATCCCGACATGCAGCTGCACCTTCTTATTCTTCTTCTTCTTGTTCTTCTTCCCTTTCTTAAAGGGTCGACGACCAGAAGAAGAAGCTCCCACAACATTCACCGACTCCTTATGGAGCTGGTGGTCCTTCTCAAAGTTCTGCAGCAACCCCAACAAGCTGTGGTAGTTCACTGCAGGCTTTGTCATTCGAAAATGAGTAAAGAAGAGAAGGAAGGACTTGGGCAGAGAATTAAGGATTGCATCCTTACCGAGCTGCTCGTGCAGGGAAAAACCTAGTTTACTTAGGCACTCAATCATTTCGATCATGTACAGTACATGATCAGTGACTGAGGATCCATCCCTCATCCGAGCATTGAAAATGGCACAACTAGTTTTGTGCCTTTCAACGTCGTCAGGCGTGCCAAAAGAGTCGTTCAACATTTGAAGCATCTCCTGTGGCTACGCGTTCTCGAACCTGTGGCTGAACTCATCATTCATTGCCGCCAGCATTATGCACCGGATGTGGTGCGATCGTTGAGCCACTTCTGGTAAGTGTCTCAGACCGTCCCTCTAGCATTTAGGGCTGGCTCCTCAAGTACCGGATCCATTACTACATAAAGGATCTGCTCATGCTCAAGGATGATTTTTAATTTTTGATATCAGCTATCGAAATTAGGTCCCATGAGCGTGTCATTATCTAATAATGACCAGAGTGACAGGGTAGTGGCCATAGCTGCATAAAGAAAAATCAGACCTATATTAGTACATAAATTATTAATACTAAAGACTTGGACTTTAGTCTAAAGTTTCTCCCAGTATTTTTACGAATTGGTAGCCTCGACCTCCAATTTGAGGAATTACTTTAATTCCTTAGTGGGTACTAGAATCCACACAGACTACACACGAGCCCAACTTTGGTTGGTCAACCCATGTGCATCTATGGGTAGGTTCATAACCAGTTGTTTCTCTAAACAACTTCTAGTAATTAATTTTGTCCCAGAACCTAATCAGTAGGCTTTGGCCTCCACTGAAAAAATCTGGTTAGGTCCAACCATTAACATGATTTGATTTGTTGAATCGGACCAATAAATGATCAAGCCCGACTTTGGTCGGCCAACCTAATTACTATCAGAAAGACTCAAACCAAATTATCGTACTATGAATGATAATTCCATTAGTCAATAAGCACCAGGCCTTTGGGCCTCCAATGATTATTAAACTAATGGACTCATTATCACTCACTTAATGGGAGGCTATGACTTAGTTATCAATATAACTTAATCATTTTTAGGACCTAATATTTTTTTTTTTTTGAAAATTTTATTAAAGAATAGATGGGAAAAAAATATCCAGCCAATTTTAATCCTCCCACTACTTCACCAAGTCAGATTAAAAAGGATTTACTTAAAGCTGGCATTAGGAGTACCTAAATCAGTCAAACTGATTTACCTAATGACATGGATGAGCCATAATCACCAAGTGATCTAATCAAAACCTAATTCACCAGGTTGGCTAGGTAAGTGAGATCAGTGGTGGGGATAAGCCATTAACTCGTCAGAGATTGAATCACTGCGAGTAGCTCCCGCTTAAAAACCACTGGTCAAACTACCAAAATTATCTTAGACACCAACCGGTTCATTAATTTTAATTTTATCAACTCAGTAAATAGGGTTCCACCATGTAGCCATGAATTAAGTCCATCTTGGTCTAGTTAAAGACATGGACCCATTCAACTACAACTATTGGAGTTGAGTCTAGAGTATCCTTGACCTAATCTAATTTAACTTTTGATTAGATTTGACCAATTACTCTAATTTAGTCCATTTCTTTAAGCTAACCTTAGGTCTAACCCAATTATGGACCTAATCCATCTAACCCATTGACCCACAAGTTTATGCAATTGTCTTATGTCTTAATTCACAATTTTAGACCTACTAGACAACACTTAATTCTTTTAATTAAGTATTTGGGCTGATGGGTCAGGGTTTGGAATTTTGAAAATAATTTTTAAATTTGAAAGGTTTTATTTTCTGTTCACCAAATATGTTGACTCATTACACAAATAGATCAGTATATTTCATAAATAGCAATCTTATTGCTAATTACATAATAGAAAATAACTCAATCAAAATAAATCATGAATATTCCTTTCGCTACTTCATCTGCATGGGATATAATTGCATCGGCACCCCTACCGCCATAGGAGACCCCATCAAATGGGAAGAGAGGGCCTTTAAACCCTACTTTTCTCCTATGACCGGATGGCCATGGCAACCAACCCAATTCGATTACTTGCTACTTGGATCAAGTATATCTAAATATACCAATTTCAAAATTTAAATTTTAAATTTTAAATTTCAAATTTTAAATTTTAAATTTCAAATAAATTATAAATTTTAAATTTTTGAATTTTAAATTTTTAAATTTTAAATTTTAAATTTAAAATTTGAAATTTCAACTAAATTTCAATTTTCAAATTTTTGAATTTCAAATTTTTGAATTTTGAATTTCAAACAACTTTCAAAATTCAAATTTTAAATTTTTAAATTTTAAATTTTAAATTTAAACTTTTAGATTACAACTTAATCTACGCATGCAAATATATATATCATATCTAAGAACCCACTCTGATACCATTTGTAAGAAAATTTAATGCAGGGATAAAATGGTAACTTTAAAAACTTTTTTAAAATCACTATTTTACAGCAAAAAATATTAATTAATAAAAATTTATCCCACACTAGGATCTAAATATGATATATAGCATGTATGTATTTAAATTTGAAATTTGAATTTGAACAGTAAACACTTTACTGTAATGTATTTAGAACACAATACCTTTGTGCGGGTAGTAGATCGCCGTAATCTGATCACCGTCGGAAGAGTCTGATCATTGTGATACAGTCACACAGTATGTCTGACCTCTGTGGATCGTCCACACGAAGCTCCCGATCTAATCGACTTCACACGAGTGCTAGCTCGTTGTAGAGCCCTTTCGATGGCCGATGCTGATCGAACTTCTTTGATCGATATCTGTCGATTCTTTGGATACTTTGGATCATCAGCAGATGTGCTTGAGAGGATGTTGAAGATCTTCCTAAAATTTGGTGGGCTCACGACACTTGTAGCTCACCTTTTCACTTCCCGAACTCCAGGCTGAAACCATGAAGAACTCACTGAAACCCTGCGCACACTTTTTCTTTCTTTTCTTTCTTTTTCTCTCGGAAGGATATAGACCTTCACCTTGCACACAAGGATTCCTCATGCCTATATTTTCTCTCCAAAATTTTTTCTCTTGCACACGCCCAACTCTTCTCCTCCTTTTAAAACAACAACCAAGGTCTTATCCACGTGAGAGGATAAAGATGAGTAATTGCACATTTAAATTCAAATCAAATTTTGAATTCAAATGAAAACTAATTTATCCCTATCCACTAAGGGCATGAGAAGAGGAGGGCATGGCTTAATTTGTATGTGAGTGATTTCATGAGAAATATTTTCTCGTGTAATAAATGGGGCGCTAAAAGAGGATAAGGTCAAGGCGCTAAGATTGGTTGCTCATTCAAATTCAAACTTTATTTTGAATTTGAATGGCCAACCAATCATCCTTATCCACTCATTTGGTGCATTAAAGTAGGGCATGAGGAGGGCTTTGTGTGAGAAAAAATTTATGAGAACTTCCTTCTCGTGAATTCAAATGGGCGCAGTGGAAGTGAGGTGGCGCAGGGAGAATGGGTCAAGGTGGTTTCATTATTTAAACCAACCTAATTGAACCAAATAAGTTAGGCCCAATTAGACCAATTTAAATCTAACTTAATTAGGCTTAATTAGGTTCAATAAAATCTTAATCAAATCAGGAATTGATTAAGCCCAACCTCTGATCAAATCAGTGACCAAACCATCTCGATGATTAGGTCAACTCTTAACCTAATCGGGTCAAACCTAACTGAATCCAATTGAATTGAACTTGATCCAAAAATAATTACTCAATCAAATTGAGTTAATTAGTGATCAAATCACTAATTAAACCTCTCATAAATATTGAGTCCAAATCCAATGGGTAATCGGGCATCAGAATTCATCGATATGTAACCCTGATCGAAGAGTCCCAAACTAGTTGGACTCTTGACCTCGGTACCCAAAATGTGTGGGACTCATGATCAGAGAATCCTGATTCTCGATCATAGAGTTTCAAACATGTTGGACTCATAGTCCATGAGCATTAAGACTCTTCATCAGCCATCAGATCAGATAGGAACCTCTAATGTGTGTGACCCCGCAAGTTCGAACCTAAGCCAGTATCACAGGAACCAATTTCTGTACTAATCGAAGTGACCATCTAGCAATGGTACCCGACGATCGGATAGGTTGAATAGTCACAATCACAAAACTCAGAACCTACGTGAATATGGTTACTGTATAATTCATCCTTTTGACCTCTGTGTTTAGGATGACTCAGGGTTAAACTGTCAACCCTGATTAGATCATCCGAATCATGCTCAACTCAAACAGTCCTGTGACTCCTCATAAAGACTATCCTGGCCAAGGTTTTGCTAAACTGAAACATAACTATACACAGCTCCTAAACTGGAGTGGTCAATCCCATCTTGACACACGCACCGACAAGTCAAGTACTTGACTACACCCAGCAGCCTTCTATCACTGAATTAGAAATTCAGGTAGTCCAGTGCCTAAGTGCAGTGAGTTGCTTGTAAGTCACCGTGGTGGTCTTAGGTTGGAGGGATATTTATACTCATATTCAGTCGGAGCAAATCTTGATAGCAGAAATAGCTCTGGAGTCGATCACATTCATTGTAGATGTACCCTTACATCTCACCTGTATGCCATACCAGTGTCTCCACACTCATTGGTTAAGAGGACAACCAACCTATATGGCACACAATGACCTATGCTTGATAAACATTGTCATCCTTGGTAACAATGTATCATTTGGTCGCGAACAGATTTAAGGACTAAACGACAAATCCTCCTTTGTCGAGTCTAAATAGTCCTAAGGACTTCACCACAACATAGGAGTTCATTAGAAGATGAAACATTTTATGATGAAAAATGCCAAAATAATTTTTATTAATTCATAATTCATATACATATACAAAAATAAGCACAACCGTCAACAGGCTGACGATTGGCTTTGGGACACTATTCCCAATAGCTGCACCTTCTTATTTTTCTTCTTCTTATTTTTCTTCCCTTTCTTAAAGGGTCGACGACCAGAAGAACATCCTCCCACAACATTCCTCGATTCCTTATAGAGCTGGTGGTCCTTCTCAAAGTTCTGCAGCAACCCCAACAAGCCGTGGTAGTTCACTGCAGGTTTTGTCATCCGAAAATGAGTAAGGAAGGGGAGGAAGGACTTGGGCAAAGAATTAAGGATCGCATCCTTACCGAGCTGCTCGTGCAAGGGAAAGCCCAGTTTATTCAGGCGCTCAATCATTTCGATCATATACAGTACATGATCAGTGACTGAGGCCCCATCCCTCATCCGAGCATTGAAAATGGCATAACTAGTTTTGTGCCTTTCAACGTCGTCAGGCGTGCCAAAGGAGTCATTCAACATTTGAAGCATCTCCTGTGGCTGGACGTTCTCAAACCTGTGGCTGAACTCATCATTCATTGCCGCCAGCATTATGCACCGAACGGTGGTGCGGTCGTTAAGCCACTTCTGGTAAGTGTCTCGAATCGTCCCTCTAGCATTCGGGGCTGGCTCCTCAGGTGCCGGATCCGTTACAACATAAAGGATCCACTCATGCTCAAGGATGATTTTTAATTTTTGATACCAGCTATCAAAATTAGGTCCCATGAGCTTGTCATTATCTAATAATGACCAAAGCGACAGGGTAGTGGCCATAACTGCATAAAGAAAAACCAGGCCTATATTAGTACATAAATTATTAATACCAAAGATTTGGACTTTAGTCTAAAGTTTCTTCCAGTATTTTAATGAACTGGTAGCCTCAACCTTCAATTCGAGGAATTATTTTAATTCCTTAGTGGGTACTAGAATCCACACAGACTACACATGAGCCCAACTTTGGTTGGTCAACCCATGTGCATCTATGGATAGGTTCATAACCAGTTGTTTCTCTAAACAACTTCTAGTAATTTATTTTGCTCCAGAACCTAATTGGTAGGCTTTGGCCTCCACTGAAAAGATCTGGTTAGGTCCAACCATTAACATGACTTGATTTAGTGAATCGGACAAATAAATGATCAGTTCCGACTTTGGCCGGCCAACCTGACCACCATCAGAAAGACTAAACCAAATTATCATACTATGAATGATTATTCTATTAGTCAATAAGCACCAGGCCTTTGGGCCTCCAGTGATTATTAAACTAATGGACTCATTATCACTCACTTAATGGGAGGCTATGACTTAGTTATCATTATAACTTAATCATTTTAGGGACCTAATAATTTTTGAGGATTTTATTAAAGGATAGAAGAGAAGAAATTAACCAGTCAATTTTAATCCTCCCACTGACTTCACCAAGTCAGATTATAAAGGATTTATTTAAAGCCGGCATGAGGAGCACCTAAATCAGTCACACTAATTTACCTAATGACATGGGTGAGCCCTAATCACCAAGTTATCTAATCAAAATCTAACTCACTAGGTTGGCCAGGTAAGTGAGATCAGTGGTGGGGATAAGCCATTAACTCGTCAGAGATCGAATCAATGCGAGTAGCTCCCACTTAAAAACCACTAGTCAAACTGCCGAACTTACCTTAGACACCAACCGGTTCATTAATTTTAATTTGATCAACTTAGTAAATAGGGTTCCACCACATAGCCATGAATTAAGTCCATCTTGGTCTAGTTAAAGATATGGACCCATTCAACTACAACTATTGGAGTTGAGTCTAGAGTGTCCTTGACTTAATCTCATTCAACTTTTGATTAGATTTGACCAATTACTCTAATTTAGTCCATTTCTTTGAGCTAATCTTAGGTCTAACCCATTTATGGACCTAATCCATCTAACCCATTGATCCATAAGTTTATGCAATTGTCTTAGGTCTTAATTCATAATTCTAGACCAACTAGACAATACTTAATTCTTTTAATTATGTATTTGGGCTGATGGGTCAGGGTTTGGCATTTCAAAAATAATTTTTAAATTTGAAAGGTTTTATTTTTTGTTCACCAAATGTGTTGACTCATTTCACAAACAGATCAGCACATTTCATAAACAGCAATCCTATTGCTAATAACAGAAAATAACTCAATCAAAATAAATCATGAATATTTTTTTCGATCTAATCTAACATATTCATGATAAATTTTATAATTAAACTTTTACAATTAAATCCTTTCACTGCTTCATCTGCATGGGATATAATTGCAGCGGCACCCCTACCGCCATAGGAGACCCCATCGAATGGGAGGAGAGGGCCTTTAAACCCTTCATTTCTCCTATGATCGGATGACCATGCCAACCAACTCAATTAGACTACTTGCTACTTGGATCAAGTATATCTAAATATACCAATTTTAAAATTTAAATTTTAAATTTCAAATTTCAAAATTTTAAATTTCAAATTTAAATTTTCAAATAAATTTTAAATTTTGAATTTCTAATTTTTGAATTTTAAATTTTAAATTTTGAATTTCAAATTTTAAATTTTGAATTTTAAATTTCAAATTTTAAATTTCAACCAAATTTCAAATTTCAAATTTTGAATTTTAAATTTCAAATTTTAAATTTTGAATTTTGAATTTCAAATTTAAACTTTTAGATTACACCATAATCTATGCATGCAAATGTATATCATATTTTAGAACCCACTCTGATACCATTTGAAGTGAAATTTGAGTACAGGGGTAAAATGATAATTTTAAAACTTTTTTCAAAATCATTATTTTATAGTGAAAATTATTAATTAATTTAATTAATTAATATGTGTTTATCCTATACTAAGATCTAAATATGATATATAGCATGCATGTATTTAAATTTGAAATTCAAATTTCTACAATAAATAATTTATTGTTCTGTGTTCAGAACACATTACCTTTATACGGATAGTTGATCATCGTAATCTGATCACCATCGGGAGGGTCTGATCATCACAATGTAGCCACACAATGTGTCTGGCCTCTGTAGATCATCCACACGAAGCTCTCGATCTGATCGGCTCCTCACGAATGCTAGTTCATGACTGCACCTTTTTGATGGTCAATGTTGATCGAACTCCTTCGATCGATGTCTATCGACTCCTCGGATGCTCCAGATTGTCAGCAAAGATGGTAGAGAGGTTGATGATGTTCTCTCTAAAGTTTGGTGGGCTCACGACACTCGTAGCTCACGTTCTCATTTTCCGAACCCTAAGCCAAAACCCTAGGGTACACTCCGAAGAAACTAGCACCCACTTGTTTCTTTTTTTTTTCTCCTTTTCTTTTCTTTTCTCATGCAAGAAACCTCTCTCACGCAACCCTTTTTTCTTAGATACTCTGTGTGCATGCCTTCTCTTATCTCATTTTTATAAATGATGCAACACCGCATCTTTGCAGTATTTTTACCGCATGAGAAGATAAAGATAAGTGGTTGCTCATTCGAATTCAAATCGAATTTGAATTCAAATGCCAACCATCTCATTCCTATCCACTCTATGCATGAGAAGAGAGAAGGTGTGGCTTCTCTTGTGTGTGGAGAGATTTCATGAGAAACTCTTTCTCGTGTATGATAAGTGGCGCACAAGATGGATAAGGCAAGAAGGCGCAGGGGATAAGTTATCCATTTAAATTCAAACACCCCTTGAATTTGAATGGATAACAAATCAAGCTTATGCAAATAATTGGCGCACAAGTGTGGGTATGGGAAGGCCCTTGCGTGGGAGAAAATTTATGAGAAGTTGCTCTCGTGAATTCAAATGAGCGCAGAAGAAGTGAGGGGGCACAGGGTGTTGATGTCAAGGTGGTTTCTAATTTTAAATCAACCTAATTGAACCAACTTAATTAAAATAAGTTAGGTCCAATTAGACTAATTTAAATCCAACATAATTAGGCTTAATTAGGCTCAATAAAATCTTTATCAAATCAGAAATTGACTAAGCCCAACTCCTGATCAAATCAGGGACCAAACCACTTCGATGATTAGGTCAACACTTAACCTAATCGGGTCAAACCCAACTGAATCCAATTCAATTGGACTTGATCCAAAAATAATTATTCAATCAAATTGAGTTAATTAGTGATCAAATCACTAATTAAATCTCTCATAAATATTGAATCCAAATTCAATGGACAATCAGGTATCAAAGTCCATCGATAAGAAACCTTGATCGAAGAGTCCCAAACCAGTGGGACTCTTGACCTCGGTACCCAAAATGTGTGGGACTCATGATCAGAGAATCCTGATTCTTGATCACAGAGTCTCAGACATGTAAGACTTATAGTCCATGAGTATTAGGACTCTTCATCAGCCATCAGATTAGTTAGGAACCTCTAATGCGTGTACCCCACAGGTTCGAACCTAAGCCGGTAGCACAGGAACCAATTTCTGTACTAATCGAAGTGATTATCTAGAAATGGTACCCGACATTCAGATAGGTCAAATAGTCATAATCGCAATACTCAGAACCTACGTGAATATGGTTACTATATAATTCATCCCTTTTGACCCCTATGTTTAGGACGACTCAGGATTAAACTATCAACCCTGATTAGATCATTAGAATCATGCTCAACTCAAATAGTCTTGTGACTCCTCACTAGGACTACCCTTACCAAGGTTTTGCAAAATTGAAACACGACTATACACAGCTCTTGAACTGGAGTGGTCAATCCCATCTTGACATACGCACTGACAAGTCAAGTACTTGACTACACCTAGTAGCCTTCCATCACTGAATTAGAAATTCAGGTAGTCTAGTGCCTAAGTGCAGTGAGTTGCTTGTAAGTCACCGTGGCGGTCTTAGGTCAGAGGAACATTTATATCCATATCCCATCAGAGCAAATCTTGACAGCAGAAATAGCTCCGGAGTCGGTCACGTTCAGTGCAGATGTACCCTTATATCTCACCTGTATGCCATACCAGTGTCTCCATACTCCTTGGTTAAGAAGACAACTAACCTATATGGCACACAACGACCTATGCTTGATAAACGTTATTGTCCTTGGTAACAACGTATCATTTGGTCGCGAACAGATTTAAGGACTAAACGACAAATCTTCCTTTGTTGAGTCTAAATAGTCCTAAGGACTTCACCACAATACAGGAGTTCATTAGAAGATGAAACAATTTGTGATGAAAAATATCAAAATAATTTTTATTTATTTATAATTCATATACTAATACAAGAATTAGCACAACCATCAACAGGCTGAAGATTGGCTTTGGGACACTATTCCCAACACATGACACATTGCTAAATGTTAATTTTAACTTGTGGATTCATCACAATTGAAAGAATTGATTCTGGAATCAATTTGAAAGAGTCCAAGTTGATTGGGACTCTTCGCATGACCTAATCTCATTGTATTAGGGTTACGTCAAAAGTTTGGGTCCATTGCTGGCTAGATTTGGAACCCAATGGGTCATACACTTTGAGATTTGGCTTTAGTCTAATCTAATTAGAGTTCAATATAAATTTTATGGGTTAATTTGATATGCTAGCATATTGTATTAACCCAGGATTCCAAATTGGTTTTGTTCAAAGTGTTTGAGCTAACCTAGACCAGTTCGCTTCGACCTAATGGGATTTGGTCAATTTAGATTGGATGCTTATCCAATTTAGACCAATTTCAAGTGGAGAAGGAGTCCTCCATGTTCACCAAAATACACTACAAAAAATAAATGCCACCCACCCCTTTTTAGGGTGTGAAGTGAAGAGTTCTTCTTAATGAAAGCTGTTAACTAATATGCATTACCTTAAATTTCCAACCAAAAATCCTATGATTTTGCCAAAATTCATTGAATTTTTTATAACACATAGAAGACAAAGAGTCCTACTCCAAGTAATTGGATCACCAAAAGTTCATTGAGCAAATTTATTTCGCATGTGGGAAGTTGGAAAGCCAAAGGTTGGAGCCCCTTCATCTCATGTGACATCCTTGTTAGATGTGTGCCCTAGATACCAGATTGGCTGACACATTCCTGTACAAATCTAAGGGTAAATTTATAATTTTGACTATAAGTCAATAATGGGTTTTTCTTCTATCACATTATGTATATTGTGTCTGTGATACATCCTTTGAGTTAGTAGGAATGTCAATTCATATTTTCAAGAGTTGAAAATTTAAGGCATGAATTTACATAACTAACTCATAAATAGCTTCTGACCATAGGATCATCACGAGGATGGTGATTGATCTGGAAGGTTGGTGTACGATCGCTTTCTTAAGGTAGATGTGTCTTGAGTCTACGGTGTGGAGACATCGGAGCGAGAGTACAGGTATTCGTTGAGAATGAGAGTACTGAGCGTGACCATCTCGAGCAGTCATAAGGAAGTTCTACCTTCTCATCGATGACTAGCTCGATGCTGCAGTTGTGTATCTGGTTCTTTGACCTGAGGTGCATCGACAGTTCACCTTGAGTGTGTTATAGTTTGACTACACCATAACTCGATCTCCTAGCCATTCGAAACTCTGAGATGTATGTTGGCTGTAGCATATTCATTGTAGAAAATAGGCCACACCAAGATGGAATCTATCAACCTTGATAGATGAGAGGAGTAGTCCTATGATGATCGAAAGATCGAGTCCTTAATCCATGGCCATGGCAGAGTGAAATAATAGAAAAGGAGTTTTCCTTTGGGATTTCACATCAGACTCGAATCGATCGATTGATTCATATGACTGATGTTGGGTTTGATGAGTTCACCTTAACCCTAATTCAGTCGGGACTCGTGATAGAGGAACTCAATCACACAGGTAGCTGCACCGAGAGGTTCATCTTCAATTCTGATGGATTGCCATCACATACTGCTAGATGTCACTGGTAGATTTTGAGATCAATTAGAATGATATTGATTATCGATCATTCTAATTGTCTGAATCAGAAGAGTTTTGATCCATCGAAAAGAGTTTCGATGATGTCGATAATGAGATCACGACATGTCTCATTACCATATGGAATTGAATCTAACTGGGTCACACAAATAAGGGTTAGGGTCTGGATGTCATCAATTGGGCTAACCCACTTGATTTGGATAAGATCCAATTAGGTTCAAGGAAATCGTGCTTGCACACGATTGAGCCTAACTTTCTCCTCGTGTAATCTTTTCTGTCTCTATTGAGCCAAATATGATTTCACTCATCCAGAGAACCTTTACAAGGTTTTTCTCTATCTAAATGAAGCTTGTCCAGCTCAAAAAAGTCTTATCTTAATTCATGAGATGAATTTAAGACAACACCTGCTAATTCCTGTCACCTGCCTATTTCATTTTAGGACACCTGTCAAATGTTGACATATGGGTCTTAAACTGAAGAGAGTTCATTGGAAGATTTTTATGGAGTGTCCACATATCTAAACCACATCAAATTGGGTGCCATAATCAGATTATAGCGTGAGCCCAATTGGATTAAAGTGGGCACCCCAAATGGATAAGAACGAAAGAGTCCTGATAAACATGGACTCTTTGGCGCTACCTTGCTTGTCCTTATCCAAAGTTCGTGCCAACATAAGAGAGAGGGTGGGAGTTTTTATCTAATGTGATCAGATGATATCACTCCATCAATTAGAATTTTTCCAAAATTTATTGGAATTTTTTGATTGGTCGAATGATGTGGCACTACGCAGCATCCAGGGTCTATAAAATCCCTGTCAGTGCCTAGGGTTTGTAAGTTTCTCTTCAATACCCAGCGAAAACAAGAATACTCTATTCTTCTCTACATTCTCCCTACTCTCCTCTCTTCCCTCTTCACATCCAAGAAGTTGGACATCCATCTGAAAAAGGTCCAAGGCGTGGTGATGCCTGGAACAGAAGGCTGCAGGACATCTTCGACAAGCTGCTGTTCCAACTTTAGAAGGAGTTCTGAAGTACTTCCAGATCAGATAGAGATCTGATTTTTGGAGTATAGATTTTTGAGGAGAAGATATTCTAGATCCTATCTGAGTAGATATCGATAGAGGCCAGGTGCTTGCGTGGCTACATCAGAACTTCGGGCTGTGCAGAGATCATTTACAGGGTAATCAGATTACCTTTGAGGTATTACTTGTTTCCTCATCCCTTTTAGATTTATTTTAGACTTAATATTAGATATGAAGATTAGATCTAGAGATTTAGATCTGAAATAAATATAGAATAATTTTTTTTAAATTATTCCATCCTAGATTTGATGAAATCTGAAAGATCCTACAAAGAAAAAAGGTGATTTTTCCTTCAACTAGTATCAGAGCCAGGTTGTTGGCTCTATTTTAGATCTAATTTAGATCTAATTTTTTATTTATTTATTTGATATTTAAAATATTTTAGATGTCACATCAGATGTGATAAGATCTAAAATTAAAATATTTAAAATTAAATCTAAGAAGATCTAACATGTATGAGATGCATGACTAGATTAGGATTAGTTGATTCCATGAATAGTCTTAAGTTTATATTTTAATGTGATTAAAATATAAATTAGATCAAATTTATTCTTTATTTTTTTGATATTATAAATATTATAATCATATCAAAAACAAAAAATAAAATTTTAATTATTCCATAAAATTGATCTGTTGCATGCCTAGACTAGTTGTAGAATTGTTCTAGTAACTTGTCTAGAATAGTTTTTATTTTGAATAGTTTAATTTAAATTCTATTTTTCAGATATTACATATGATGTATCAGATCTGAAAGTATGTTAATTAGATTAATTTTTGATACATGAGATGTATGCAAAGCATGTATTAGTTAGATCTTAAATTGTATATGAGATATGTAAATTTAGATCAAACTAGTTTTGTAGTTAAATTAATATTTCTGATTAAGGTGTTCCTCATGGTCATCCGATCATAAAAATGAAGTAAAATTTTAAGACCCTCTCTTCCCATTCAATGGGGTGTTCATATGACATGTACGGGTGCCGCGTGTTCATCCTTAATCAGAAATCAAAACTTACTTTTCTGCAAAATCCAAGATCCTGAAATCCTAGAATTTATTTTATATGTTTTGTTTATGAACCCAAACTTAATTAATGAATTAAGTTTATGAAATCAATTTGGTCTAAAATTGAGAATTTCAGATCTAAGACATTTTCATAAAATTGGGTTCAAACTTGGGTAGCTCAATTAGGTCTAGCAGTTGATCAAACTGAATCAAGAGTTGGTTAGGTGGGATCATGAAAGCTAATAATTGACCACCCTAATAGGATTAAGTCTGGGTCAAGGTCGAATCACATTTAGATGTGACTCGATCAAGTTAAGACCTAATTTGGCTCAGTGGTTAGAGCTTGGATTGTAGGCTAACCCAATTAGTTTTGGTTCGATAATTTGGTGTCTGAGGTAAGTTGGGCAGATGCGACCGACTGATTTTTAATTGGGAGCTACTCGACTCGAATGCGTTCTTGTCGAGTTAATGGCATATCCCTTTCATCGGTCTTACTTATCTGGCCATATGTGTCGACTCAGTTCTGATTAGAGATGGCAAACAATTCGAGGTAACCCATGTCACTAGGTTAGTCATAATTATTATGACTATATCAAGTCATATTTAATGAGACCTAAATCAAATCTCTCTAAGAAAATATTAAGTCTAGGTCCTCCACCATTGTGGATGTGTGGGCCTTTCCGAGGTTGATTATTCTTGACTGGTTACAGTGGCTCAGTTGCACCAGAAAGATGCAACCATGTCCGTTAGGCATTGGATGCAACGAATTAGAGGATGAGTTGGGCTCAATATTTCGGATATGGTGAGAAACTCAATCAGGAATCTAGTTTGTACAAATGGTGGGTCTAACTTAACTAAGGATTGGAGCAATATTCCAGACACGATGAACTTCATGAATTAGAGACAAGTTTTGGGTGCACCATGATTAAAGAATCATTGGATAAGAGTTGTCCACTCATCAGTTGACCCATCACACAAAACTATTAGGTGAGGTGATGAGCCAGTCGGTGAGACTGCACCACCCACTAGAAATCACTAATCACGGAGATTTTCACATCTCTACCAAGGGAGTGTAGGGATCTGAGAAAATAGTGAGAGCCTAATTTGTTTAAAAATGAAACTCCTAAACAAATTGGTTAAGTCTGATTACAAAATCTAACTAGAAACTTTTGGCTCTCTATAGGAAACATGTCTGCCTCAAACCCCTGACCAAAATACTAGACACCCACAGATTGACTGGACCCAATTTCAAGGACTGGTTGAGGAACTATAGAATTATTCTAGGTTCCAAAAAATTGACTCATGTCTTGGACCAGGACACACCTGCCATGCCAGCACGTCCGACTGCTGAACCGAGAGCGTCTCTGAAAAAGTGGATGGATGATGATAACAAGCAAGGTACTATATGTTGGGTGCTATGTCTGATGACTTGCAGTGCAACATGAGAACATTTTGACTACCCGCCAAATGTTGGCTCACCTGCAAGAGTTGTTTGGTGAACAAGTCGCGCAGCCAAGTATCAAGTCTGTCAAAGATATTTTAAGGCTAAAATGCGTGATGGGCAGTCAGTCCAAGATCATTGTTTGACAATGATCAAGGATCTTGAGGAGCTTGAGAAGCTAGGTATCATCTTAGACAAAGATTTTTAGATTGATGTGATCTTTCAGTCCTTGTCCGATGCATACGGTCAGTTCATCATGAACTTCATATGCATAAGATGTAGTGTACTTTGGCCGAGTTAATGAACATACTAGTTACGGCTGAGCTTTCTATGAAGGGTTCAAAAGGCTCAGTTCTTACTGTGGAGCGGACTTCTTCCAAGAGAAAGTCTTTTGAAAAGAAAAAGAAGTCTATGAAGAAGCAGAAGGTGGATGGGAAGAAGAAGAAGACAGAACCGATGAAGAAGACTGCTGAAAAGAGAAAATATTTTCACTGCCAATCAGACGGCAATTGAAAGCAGAACTGTCCTCAGTACCGACCACCCTAAAGAATAAGAAGGATTATCCTTCTGGAGGTATGCTCATATTAGAATCTAACCTTACGATTTCTTCTGCATCAGTTGGGTGCTTGACTCTGGTTCTAGTGCTCACTCAAACAGTCCTGTGACTCCTCACAAAGACTACCCTGGCCAAGGTTTTGCTAAATTGAAACACGACTGTACACAGCTCCTAAACTGGAGTGGTCAATCCCATCTTGACACACGCACCGACAAGTCAAGTACTTGACTACACCCAGCAGCCTTCCGTCACTGAATTAGAAATTCAGGTAGTCCAGTGCCTAAGTGCAGTGAGTTGCTTGCAAGTCACCGTGGCGGTCTCAGGTCGGAGGGACATTTATACCCATATTCCATCGAGCAAATCTTGACAGCAGAAATAGCTCCGGAGTCGGTCACGTTCAGTGCAGATGTACCCTTACATCTCACCTGTATGCCATACCAGTGTCTCCACACTCATTGGTTAAGAGGACAACCAACCTATATGGCACACAACGACCTATGCTTGATAAACGTTGTCATCCTTGGTAACAACGTATCATTTGGTCGCGAACAGATTTAAGGACTAAACGACAAATCCTCCTTTGTCGAGTCTAAATAGTCCTAAGGACTTCACCACAACATAGGAGTTCATTAGAAGATGAAATATTTTGTGATGAAAAATATCAAAATAATTTTTATTAATTCATAATTCATGTACATATACAAAAATGAGCACAACCGTCAACAGACTGACGATTGGCTTTGGGACACTATTCCCAACAATCTCCACTTGGCCTAAAGCCAATCGGTGCAGTATCTAATACCCATCTTCGACTTGTAGTCGTCGAACTCCTTCACCGCAATGGCTTTAGTGAATGGGTCGGCCAGGTTCTCCTTTCCATCGATCTTCTGAAGGTCGACGTCACCTCGATCCATAATTTTTGGATGAGATGGTAGCGGCACAGAATATGCTTCGTCCTGGTGTGCCTTGGGTTCCTTCGCCTGAGCAATGGCTCCAGAGCTGTCACAGTAGAGCAGAACTGGACCAACAAGGGAGGGTGCTACTCCGAGCTCGGTGATGAATTTTTCAGCCACACCACTTCTTTGGCAGCATCTGATGCAGCGACATACTCGCCTCGCAAACTGAATCAGCCACTGTGTGTTGCTTGGAACTCTTCCAGCAGATAGCCCCACCATTAAGGGTAAAAATAAATCGACACACTTTTGCTGTCATCGTGATCAGACTGGAAACTAGAGTCTGTAAACCCTATAAGTCTCAAGTCTGATTTACCATAAAAAGCCACTGGTCCTTAGTATTTCTTAAATACTTCAGGATGGTTTTAACAACCTTCCAGTGATTCTCCCTGGATCAGATTGGTATCTACTCACTACCCCTAGTGAGTATGCCACATCTGGTCGTGTACATGTCATGGCGTACATGATAGATCCCACTGCGAAGCATATGGAATCCTACCCATACGCTCTCTCTCTTGAGGTGTTGTCGGACAATCCCTCTTCGAGAGAGAAATTCCATGGCCTATCGGTAGATAGCCTTTCTTGGAATTCTCCATGCTGAACCTCTTCAGCATAGTATCTATGTACGTAGACTGGGATAAACCAAGCAACCTTTTAGATCTATCCCTATAGATCCTCATCCCTAGGATGTAGGAAGCTTCTCCCAAATCCTTCATGGAGAACTGTGACGACAGCCAAATCTTTATTCCCTGTAATGCAGGGACATCATTCCGATTAAGAGAATATCATCCACATACAATACAAGAAATACACTACTGGACCATTAGCCCACTTATAAATGCAGGGCTCTTCTCCGTTCTTAACGAAGCCATACGTCTTGATCGTCCTATCAAAATGTTCCAACTCCGGGATGCCTGCTTAAGTCCATAAATGGACCTCTGTAGTCTGCACACCTTAGACTCATCAGTGGATGTGAATCCTTCAGGTTGTATCATATACACCTCTTCATCCAGCTCTCCATTTAGGAAAGCTGTCTTCACATCCATCTGCCAGATTTCATAGTCCAGATGGGCAGCTATCGCAAGCATAATCCGAATGGATTTGAGCATTGCCACAGGAGAAAATATCTCGTCATAGTCTATACCATAACGTTGACGATATCCCTTGGCAACCAGACGGGCTTTATAGGTTTCCACCTTTCCGTCTGCCCCTCTTCCTCTTGAAGACCCACTTACACCCTATGGGTTTTACTCCTTCGGGTGGGTCAACCAATGTCCACACATCGTTGACCTTCATGGACTCCATTTCGGATTTCATGGCCTCTAGCCATTTCTCAGAGTCGGGTCTCTGCATTGCATCCATGTAGGTGATCGGATCCTCATCATTTTCATCAAGTTTGATAGGATCGTCATCCGGACCAAAAGAAACCATAGTATCTGTCCGGTTGACGTGGTACTCTACCAGATCGCCTTAAGGGTGCTTGAACAATGGGCTCCGGATCTGATCTAATCAAATCCATTCAGGTTCAGCAACTTGTGTCGATTTTTCACCTGTCGAACTTCGTCAAGTTCGACCTTAGAGGCAACAGTCCCTTCACCAAGGAACTCTTTTTCCAAAAAGATTGCCTTAAGGCTGACAAACACCTTTTGCTCATCAGCCAGGTAGAAATAATACCTTTGGTCTCTTTTGGGTATCCTATAAAATTACACTTGTCAGACCTAGGTCCTAGCTTGTCCGTAATTAAACGTTTAACATAAGCCGGACACCCCCAAACCCTAAGGTGCGAGAGTACTGGCTTACGTCCTATCCATATCTCATATGGTTTTGGTTACAGACTTACTCGAAACTCTATTTAGAAGGTAACAAGCCGATTCGAGCGCATATCCCAGAGGAGATCGACAGACCAGCAAACCCCATCATGGATCGAACCATGTCCAACAAGGTCCGATTCCTCCTTTCAGATACACCATTATGCTGTGGTGTTCCAGGAGGAGTCCATTGAGAGAGAATCCCATTCTCTCCAAGATATGTCAGAAACTCATTGGAAAGGTATTCACCTCCTCGATCAGATCGAAGAGTTTTAATACACTTTCAGTTTATTTTTTACCTCATTTCGAATAGTTTGAACATTTCAAACGACTCCGACTTATGCTTCATTAAATAGACATACCCATACCTCGATAGGTCATCTGTGAAGGTTATGAAGTAGAAATATCCACCTCTTGCACTTGAGCTCATGGGTCCACATACATCAGAATGTACCAGACCAAGAGTTCACTGGCTCGCTCACCTTTTTCAGTAAAAGGTGACTTGGTCATTTTACCAAGAAGACAGGACTCACAGGTTGGAAGTGATTCACAATCACCTACTTCAAGAATTCTTCTTGAGCCAACCTGTTTATCCTGTTCTTATTGATATGACCTAGCCTACAGTGCCAAAGGTAGACTTCTGACACATTATCTATTCTAGGGCATTTACCGGAGGTTTGAACCACATTAACAGGTTGTGATAGAAAGTAAATTCCATTATTAAGTTGTCCAAAACATTGTAACACCATTCAAAATGATATTGCAAATATTTTTTTTATTAAAAATTGATAACCGTTCATGGCCAAAAGGCCTACAGAAATAATATTTAATAAAAAGCTTGGACAATAGTGACATTCACTCAGAATTATATTTCGAGAATTGATTACAAGGTTCATGATTCCTAATGCTAGAACTGAACTTTGCTTCCATCTCCAACGTTCAGGAACCTCTCGCCTTCATCAAATCTCCTACTGACCTGCAGACCCTGCATCGAATTGCAAATATGATAAGGGCTTCCGGTATCCAATACCCAGGCAGTAGTATCACAAATGAAAAAGTTGCAAGGTGTTATCATATAAGTACCTTGCTTCTTCTTTGGCCTGTTCGGGTCCAGTGAGGCAATGTATAGAGGACAGTTCCTCTTCCAGTGCCCCTGCTTCTTGCAAAAGAAGCACTCCGCCTGGCTCTGGTCGGGCTTGCTTCTTGGTCTGACCCTGTGCAGACAGCATGCAGCTGCACCTTCTTATTCTTCTTCTTCTTGTTCTTCTTCCCTTTCTTAAAGGGTCGACGACCAGAAGAAGACCCTCCCACAACATTCACCGACTCCTTATGGAGCTGGTGATCCTTCTCAAAGTTCTGCAGCAACCCCAACAAGCCGTGGTAGTTCACTGCAGGCTTTGTCATTCGAAAATGAGTAAGGAAGGGAAGGAAGGACTTGGGCAGAGAATTAAGGATCGCATCCTTACCGAGCTGCTCGTGCAGGGAAAACCCAGTTTACTTAGGCCTCAATCATTTCGATCATGTACAGTACATGATCAGTGACTGAGGCTCCATCCCTCATCCGAGCATTGAAAATGGCACAACTAGTTTTGTGCCTTTCAACGTCGTCAGGCGTGCCAAAAGAGTCGTTCAACATTTGAAGCATCTCCTGTGGCTGGGCGTTCTCGAACCTGCGACTGAACTCATCATTCATTGCCGCCAGCATTATGCACCGGATGTGGTGCGGTCGTTGAGCCACTTCTGGTAAGTGTCTCGGACCGTCCCTCTAGCATTCAGGGCTGGCTCCTCAGGTGCCGGATCCGTTACTACATAAAGGATCCGCTCATGCTCAAGGATGATTTTTAATTTTCGATACCAGCTATCGAAATTAGGTCCCATGAGCTTGTCATTATCTAATAATGACCGGAGCGACAGGGTAGTGGCCATAGCTGCATAAAGAAAACAGACCTATATTAGTACATAAATTATTAATACTAAAGACTTGGACTTTAGTCTAAAGTTTCTCCAGTATTTTTACGAATTGGTAGCCTCAACCTCCAATTCGAGGAATTACTTTAATTCCTTAGTGGGTACTAGAATCCACACAGACTACACACGAGCCCAACTTTGGTTGGTCAACCCATGTGCATCTATGGGTAGGTTCATAACCAGTTGTTTCTCTAAACAACTTCTAGTAATTAATTTTGCCCCAGAACCTAATCAGTAGGCTTTGGCCTCCACTGAAAAAATCTGGTTAGGTCCAACCATTAACATGATTTGATTTGGTGAATCGGACCAATAAATGATCAAGCCCGACTTTGGTCGGCCAACCTAACCACCATCAGAAAGACTCAAACCAAATTATCATACTATGAATGATAATTCCATTAGTCAATAAGCACCAGGCCTTTGGGCCTCCAATGATTATTAAACTAATGGACTCATTATCACTCACTTAATGGGAGGCTATGACTTAGTTATCAATATAACTTAATCATTTTTAGGACCTAATAATTTTTGAGGATTTTATTAAAGAATAGATGAGAAGAAAATATCCAGCCAATTTCAATCCTCCCACTGACTTCACCAAGTCAGATTAAAAAGGATTTACTTAAAGCTGGCATTAGGAGCACCTAAATCAGTCAAACTGATTTACCTAATGACATGGGTGAGCCCTAATCACCAAGTGATCTAATCAAAACCTAATTCACCAGGTTGGCCAGGTAAGTGAGATCAGTGGTGGGGATAAGCCATTAACTCGTCAGAGATCGAATCACTGCGAGTAGCTCCCGCTTAAAAACCACTGGTCAAACTGCCAAACTTACCTTAGACACCAACCGGTTCATTAGTTTTAATTTGATCAACTTAGTAAATAGGGTTCCACCGTAGCCATGAATTAAGTCCATCTTGGTCTAGTTAAAGACATGGACCCATTCAACTACAACTATTGGAGTTGAGTCTAGAGTATCCTTGACCTAATCTAATTCAACTTTTGATTAGATTTGACCAATTACTCTAATTTAGTCCATTTCTTTAAGCTAACCTTAGGTCTAACCCAATTATGGACCTAATCCATCTAACCCATTGACCCACAAGTTTATGCAATTGTCTTAGGTCTTAATTCACAATTCTAGACCTACTAGACAACACTTAATTCTTTTAATTAAGTATTTGGGCTGATGGGTCAGGGTTTGGCATTTCGAAAATAATTTTTAAATTTGAAAGGTTTTATTTTCTGTTCACCAAATATGTTGACTCATTACACAAATAGATCAGCACATTTCATAAATAGCAATCCTATTGCTAATTACATAAGAAAATAACTCAATCAAAATAAATCATGAATATTCTTTCGCTACTTCATCTGCATGGGATATAATTGCATCGGCACCCCTACCGCCATAGGAGACCCCATCGAATGGGAAGAGAGGGCCTTTAAACCCTACTTTTCTCCTATGACGGACGGCCATGGCAACCAACCCAATTCGATTACTTGCTACTTGGATCAAGTATATCTAAATATACCAATTTCAAAATTTAAATTTTAAATTTTAAATTTCAAATTTTAAATTTTAAATTTCAAAAATTTTAAATTTTAAATTTTTGAATTTTAAATTTTGAATTTTAAATTTTAAATTTAAATTTGAAATTTCAAATAAATTTCAATTTCAAATTTTTGAATTTCAAATTTTGAATTTTGAATTTCAACAACTAAAATTCAAATTTTAAATTTTAAATTTTAAATTTTAAATTTAAACTTTTAGATTAAACTTAATCTATGCATGCAAATATATATATCATATCTAAGAACCCCTCTGATACCATTTGTGAAAATTCAGTGCAGGGGTAAAATGGTAATTTTAAAATTTTTTAAAATCACTATTTTACAGTAAAATTAAATTAATTAATTAATAAAAATTTATCCTACACTAGGATCTAAATATGATATATAGCATGCATGCATTTAAATTTGAAATTCGAATTTGAACAGTAAACACTTTACTGTAATGTGTTCAGAACACAATACCTTTGTGCGGGTAGTAGATCGCCAATCTGATCACCGTCGGAGAGTCTGATCATGTGATACAGCACACAGTGTCTGGCCTCTGTGGATCATCCACACGAAGCTCCGATCTGATCGACTCCTCACGAGTGCTAGCTCGTTGTAGAGCCCTTTCGACGGCGATGCTGATCGAACTCCTTCGATCGATGTCTGTCGATTCTTTGGATACTTGGATCATCAGCAGATGTGCTTGAGAGGATGTTGAAGATCTTCTAAAATTTGGTGGGCTCACGACACTCGTAGCTCACCTTCTCACTTCCCGAACTCCAGGCTGAAACCCTGAAGAACTCACTGAAACCCTGCGCACACTTTTTCTTTCTTTTCTTTCTTTTTCTCTCGGAAGGATATAGACCTTCACCTTGCACACAAGGATTCCTCATGCCCAGATTTTCTCTCCAAAATTTTTCTTGCACACGCCCACTCTTCTCCTCCTTTTAAAACAACAAACAGTCTTATCCACGTGAGAGGATAAAGATGAGTAATTGCACATTTGAATTCAAATCAAATTTTGAATTCAAATGGAAACAATTTATCCCTATCCACTAAGGGTGAGAAGAGGAGGGTGGCTTAATTTGTATGTGAGTGATTTCATGAGAAATATTTTCTCGTGTAATAAATGGGCTAAAAGAGGATAAGGTCAAGGCGCTAAGATTGGTTGCTCATTCAAATTCAAACTTTGTTTTGAATTTGAATGGCCAACCAATCATCCTTATCCACTCATTTGGTGCATTAAAGTAGGGGTGAGGAGGGCTTTGCATGAGAAAAATTCATGAGAACTTCCTTCTCGTGAATTCAAATGGGCGCAGTGGAAGTGAGGTGGCGCAGGGAGAATGGGTCAAGGTGGTTTCATTATTTAAACCAACCTAATTGAACCAAATAAGTTAGGCCCAATTAGACTAATTTAAATCCAACTTAATTAGGCTTAATTAGGCTCAATAAAATCTAATCAAATCAGAATTGATTAAGCCCAACCCCTGATCAAATCAGGGACCAAACCATCTCGACGATTAGGTCAACTCTTAACCTAATCGGGTCAAACCCAACTGAATCCAATTCAATTGGACTTGATCCAAAAATAATTACTCAATCAAATTGAGTTAATTAGTGATCAAATCACTAATTAAACTCTCATAAATATTGAGTCCAAATCCATGGGTAATCGGGCATCAGAATTCATCGATATGTAACCCTGATCGAAGAGTCCCAAACCAGTGGGACTCTTGACCCGGTACCCAAAATGTGTGGGACTCATGATCAGAGAATCCTGATTCTCGATCATAGTCAGACATGTAGGACTCATAGTCCACGAGCATTAGGACTCTTCATCAGCCATCAGATCAGATAGGAACCTCTAATGTGTGTGACCCCGCAGGTTCGAACCTAAGCCAGCACAGGAACCAATTCTGTACTAATCGAAGTGACCATCTAGCAATGGTACCCGATGATCGGATAGGTCGAATAGTCACAATCACAACACTCAGAACCTACGTGAATATGGTTACTGTATAATTCATCCTTTTGACCTCTGTGTTTAGGATGACTCAGGGTTAAACTGTCAACCCTGATTAGATCATCCGAATCGTGCTCAACTCAAACAGTCCTGTGACTCCTCACAAAGACTACCCTGGCCAAGGTTTTGCTAAATTGAAACATACTGTACACAGCTCCTAAACTGGAGTGGTCAATCCCATCTTGACACACGCACCGACAAGTCAAGTACTTGACTACACCCAGCAGCCTTCCGTCACTGAATTAGAAATTCAGGTAGTCCAGTGCCTAAGTGCTGAGTTGCTTGCAAGT
>NC_026003.2:78094626-78129999 GCF_000442705.2 Elaeis guineensis
TGGTATGAAGCTCTCATTAATACTGAATAGCCACACAAGCATCCGGTCTCTACGGATGGTCCACACGAAGCCCCTCAAATCGATCAGCCCTCCGTGGGAGTGCTAGCTCACGCAGTCAGCTTCTGATGATAGATCTGACTTAATCTCCTTCTTTGATCACCTTGAATCTTTTTGACATCGAAGATGGATTAGAGATAGATGCTGGATGGTAGAGAAAAATTAGATGAAGACTCTCTTCTTTTTAATTTTTTTCTCATCCAAAAATCTAGAACGGTTCTAGGTCTTTCACCCAAAAGGAGAACGGTCTCCTCTTTTGTTCACGCCAAGGAGGAAGGAAACCCACCCAATCCTCACATCTCAAAAACATATTTTTGATCCTCTTTCTCTCTGATATCTAACAGTGAAAAGTTCTCCTCTTTTGGTACACAAAATTATGGCCTTTTTATGGTTGTCACACAATCCAGATAAAATAGGATAAGGGCTGAAATTTATTGCAATTCAAACTCTTTTAAATTTTAATTTGACTCTAACTTTTTCTCACCCTTATGTAACTTAAGTAGAGACTTATCAAAGAAAATTAGGCATGAAAATCAATTGAGAAGATTTTTTTTTCTCATACACAATAGACCCCTTCAAAAGCAGTCAATGTGCGGAAGGATATGGATAAGGTTTTAAGTTGAAATTCAAACTAATTTGAATTCAAAACAAAACTAACCAATTTATATCCTTAATGGGTGACAAAAAAAAGATTTTTTTTTTAATTTTCTCATATACAAACTAATTTTGTGTGGTGAGAAAAGGCATGAGATAATTTAGTGGGCGTAAGGGATAGAGTCCTATTCATTTGGGACTCTAAGGTTTAACCAATTAGATTTTTTTCAAATCCAATCTAATTAGACTCAAATAAAATATGATGAATCTAATCTAATTAAGATCCTACAATCTTAATTAAATTTGATCAAATTAATAAATTAATTAAGCTATAGACCTGATCAAATCAGGAAATTTTTTCCTTATCGATTAGGTCATCTCATAACCTAATCAGACTTGACTTGATTGAATCAAATTCAATCAGACTTGATCCAGACTTAATGCTCAATCAAATTGAGCTAATTAGTGATCTAATTACTAATTAATCTTCCATTAAAGATGAAATCCAAGTCTAGTGGGACTCTTCTCTAGAGTCCCCATCCAGTGGGACTCTTCAACAGAGTCTCCATCAAGTGGGACTCTTCACCAGAGTCTCCATTCACTGGAACTCTTTAGATTAGCCATGTGATCGGAGAGGAACTTCTAATATCTATGATCCCAAAGGTTTCAACCTAAGTTGGTAGCAAAGGAACTGATTTCTGTACCAATCGGAGTAACCATCTAGCAATAGTATCTGTTGCTTCTTGGATTAATTTTGATGATTACAAAGCATTTGAAGGGGTACTAATGATTTTCGCTTGAAAAAGACTTATTGCTCTTCAGGGGCAAAATCATAATTTTACCAAAACCCTGATTTGAAAGCATCAAATGATAGAACAAAAGATTTGTGATCCATTGATGAAAATTTTATTATTTTTGGACTTGTATTTTGAAAGATATGCATGTTTGAAAATCATGAGTCGACCCATGAGTCAACTCATGGCACAATGAGCTATTTGGCACGTAGATTTTTTGGCTTGGCACAACCTGTGAGTCGACCCATGAGTCGACCCCCAAGGTATGAGTCGACCCATGAGTCGACCCCTGCTATTTTTAGGCCAAAAATCATAGAACCTTGTTTTTTGGTGTTCTTCCACAGAGGTCGACCCATGAGTCGACCCCCAGGCATGAGTCGACCCATGAGTCGACCCCTGTGACGGGATTGTTCCACAACGGCTAGTTTTTAACCTATTTTAGGTAATTTTAATGCTCATTTAATGTGGTCTAACGGCTCTATTTTAGTCCAGAATATTTTTCGCTATTTCTTAAAGCTATAAAAGGGACAAAAAGGTGGGAATCAAGAAGAGAGATTTTGAAAAAGGGATTTCAAGCAAACTTTTCAGCCCTAAGCGAAAGCTCACTCAAAGCTTTCAAGAAGCCTTTAATCCAAGCTCACCAACTCCTCAAGTGCACATTCAAGTCTCCAACCACCTTGAGGAAATCAAAAAGGGTCTTCTTCTTCTTGAGTAAAGTGTATTTGAAGTCTCATACGTTCATTAAAGGAGCTTTCTTTGTACTTACTTGTGCTATTCATTGTTATACTTTGTTTGAGTTATTGTTTTTGTTTTGGAAGGGTTCCAAAACAAGGGAAGGTTGATCCGATCCTTGAATCGGAGTGTATTGGGTTGGCTTGTACCCGAAAAATAAGTGGACTAGCTTGGGATAGCTAGAGTCAGAGTTTCTGATATTTGTATTCGGGTTGAATACAAGATTAGTGGATTGGAATTCTCAAGTAGGAGCTTGGAGAGTGGATGTAGGTGCAAGATTGGCACCGAACCACTATAAATCTTTTTATTTGTGTTGTGTCTAATTGCTCTTCTTTATCTCTCCATTACTCTCTTGCACTCTTGCATTTAGCCATTAGTCTTAAATTAACTTTACTCTCCCAAGTTATTTAGCTATTATCAAATATTTTTTTATAAGACATAAGTTAAGCATAAATTTTTTAGAAACCCAATTCACCCCCCCTCTTGGGTTGCATAGCTGGGCAACAAATGGTATCAGAGCCCGGTGCTCTAGCCCTACTTTGATCTAACCAATCAAAGAGCCAAAGACTATGGCAACTCAAATCGGCACTTCTCTAGCCGAGGGGCAGTCCACTAACCGACCTTCACTTTTTAATGGGTCTAATTATACCTATTGGAAAGCTCGGATGAAAATATTCATTCAAGCACTAGACTATGATATGTGGAGTATCATAGTGAACGGCCCTCACACACCCACTAAGATTATTGATGGTATGGAATCAGCCAAACCCGAAAAAGAGTGGGATGAGGTTGATAAGAAAATGGCCCAATTAAATGCTAGAGCTATGAATGTTCTATATTGTGCTCTTGATGCTAACAAATTTAATTGCATTTCTACTTGCTTGTCTGCCAAAGAAATATGGGATAGGTTAGAAGTAACCCATGAAGGAACCAATCAAGTAAAAGAGTCCAAAATCAACATGCTTGTGCATAAATATGAATTATTTAAAATGGAGTATGATGAGTCCATAACTGATATGTTTACTCACTTTACTAATATTATAATTGATTTAAAGAGTCTTGGTAAGTCCTATACTAATAGTGAGCTTGTAAGAAAGATTCTCAGGTCCTTACCAAGAACTTGGGAAGCCAAAGTGACCGCCATCCAAGAAGCCAAGGACTTGAACATTCTACCCTTGGAAGAGCTTCTTGGATCATTGATGACTCATGAGCTGAGCATGAAGCAACATCAAGAGGAAGAAGTCAAAAAGAAGAAAATAATCACCCTTAAATCCATAGCTCCACCAGATGAAGAAACTGATGACACCGAAAATGAAGAGCAGGATGAAGAGATGGCACTCATTACCCAAAGATTCAAGAAATTTTTGAGAAAAAAGAAAACAAGAGATGAGGAAGAGACCATTCACAAAAGGAGAACAGAGCAAAGAAAAGGATAAAGACCAATCCCTTATCTGCTATGAGTGCAAGAAATCGGGATACTTCAAGTCCGAATGCCTACAACTGAAGAAGGGTCCCAAGAAATACAAGAAGAAGGCCATGATGGCCATTTGGAGTGCGAGTGATGACTCAAGCTCCGAAGAGGAAGACTCGATTGAACAAGCCAACCTGTGCCTTATGGCACATGAAAATGAGGTAACTTCTGAAACTCCTAGTGACTTTACATTTGAAGAACTGCATGAAGCTTTTTGTGATTTAGTTGATGAACTAAAGAAACTAGGGATAAAGAACAAAGATCTAAAATAGAAAAATCAATCTTTATTGAAATAAAATGAAAGCATTTCAATTGAAAAATCCTCCCTGCTTCAAGAAAATCAAAGTTTAAAGAATGAAATTGTCAAGTTAAAACCATTAGTTGAAAAATTCACCTTGAGTTCAAATAAACTTAATATGATTTTTGAAAATCAAAAGGCCGTGTATGATAAGGCTGGACTTGGCTATAACCCCTTGAAGAAACAAAAGTATTTAAAAATATCTATGTAAACTCTTTAAGTAACAAGTCTTCTAATATTACTTGCTTCAAATGTGGTAGAGTGGGATATAAGTCATACACTTGCTTCTCTAACAAATCTGCAAACTCAAATATAAAGAAAATATGGGTTCCAAAAGGAACCATTATGACTAACCAAAAAGGACCCAAGAAAGCTTGGGTACCTAAAACAAAAACTTGACTTTTACTTGCAGGTGTGTCTAGCATCCCAAGGAGGAAACAGAAAATGGTATCTTGACAGCGGATGCTCGAGACACATGACTGGTGATGAATCCCAATTCATCACTCTTGATGCTAAGAATAGAGGGATGGTCACCTTTGGAGATAATGACAAAAGAAAGATCATCGGTATAGGTAACATTGGTATCACTCCCTCCAAATACATTGAAAATATTTTGTTAGTAGATGGTTTAAAGCATAATTTACTAAGCATTAGTCAATTTTATGATAAAGGATATAAAATTATTTTTGAATCTTCTGTTTGCATTGTAACTAGTCCTATTAATGATGGCATTAAATTTATTGGACATAGACATGGTAATGTTTATATGATAGATTTAAATGATCTATCCAAAATAAACATGCAATGCCTAGTATCCTTGAATACCAAAATTAATGAGACTAGTTGGCTTTGGCATCGTAGGCTTGCACATATTAGCATGCATTCACTTTCAAAATTAATTAAGAAAGAATTGGTTCTTGGTTTATCAAAATTAAATTTTGAAAAGGATAGAATCTGTGATGCATGTCAACTAGGTAAACAAACAAAAGTTTCATTTAAATCCAAAAATATTATTTCAACCTCTAGACCTTTAGAGTTTTTGCATATGGACTTATTTGGACCTACTAGAACTACTAGTCTAGGAGGAAAACGATATGGTTTTATAATTATAGATGATTACTCTCGTTTTAGTTGGGTTTTCTTTCTAGCACACAAGGATGAAACTTTTCAAGTTTTCACTAAATTTTATCGAAAAGTCACTAATGAGAAAGGTTTTTCAATTCAAAATATTCGAAGTGATCATGGAACTGAATTTGAAAATCAAGACTTGGAAAAATTTTGTGATGAAAAAGGAATAGGCCATAATTTTTCTGCACCTAGGACACTTCAACAAAATGGGGTTGTAGAAAGAAAAAATAGAACCTTAGAAGAAATGGCCCGTACCATGCTATGTGAAAGCAACCTTCCAAGATATTTTTGGGCGGAAGCAATTAACACAACATGTTACATCTTAAATCATGCTTTGATTAGACAAATTTTAAAGAAAACCCCTTATGAGCTTTGGAAAGGAAGAAAACCTAATATTGCTTATTTTCATATTTTTGATTGCCGATGTTTTGTATTAAATAATGGTAAAGAAAGACTTGAAAAATTTGATGCAAAATCAGATGAAGCAATCTTTCTTGGTTACTCCTCTACTAGTAAAGCTTTTAGAGTTTTTAACAAAAGAACCTTAGTAGTAGAGGAGTCAATACATGTTGTCTTTGATGAATCTAACGATCTTCCTTCAAGGAAGAATGAAAGTATTGATGATGCAGATCCTCTTATAAAAGGAATGAGGGAGATCACTCTGAAAGACTCTACAATTCAAGATGATGAGGAACATGAAGACAAACAGGATGAGGAAGGTGAAGAACATCAAGAACAACCTCAAGGTACAAATGACCTACCCAAAGAATGGAGGTATGTTCACAATCACCCTAAGGAGCTAATTATTAGTGATCCTATGCATGGGGTAAGAACTCGTTCTTCACTTAAAGATGTATTTAATCATTGTGCTTTTATCTCTCATCTTGAACCAAAAACTATTGAAGAAGCTGAAAATAATTATAATTGGATTAATGCAATGCAAGAAGAACTTAATCAATTTGAAAGAAATAATGTATGGACTTTAGTATCAAGACCTAAAAATTATTCAATAATTGGCACAAAATGGGTCTTTAGGAACAAATTAGATGAACATGGAAATGTAATAAGAAATAAAGCAAGATTGGTTGCTAAAGGTTATAATCAAGAAGAAGGAATTGATTTTGATGAGACCTTTGCACCTGTTGCTAGATTAGAGGCCATTAGACTTCTACTTGTATATGCTTGCTTTATGAAATTTAAATTATTTCAAATAAATATCAAAAGTGCATTTTTGAATGGATATATTGCTGAAGAAGTCTATGTAGAACAACCCCCAGGTTTTGAAAATCATGCTTTTCCTAATCATATTTTTAAATTAAATAAAGCTCTATATGGTTTGAAACAAGCACCAAGGGCTTGGTATGATAGGCTAAGCAAATTTTTACTAAATAATAATTTTTCAAGAGGTAATGTAGACACAACCTTTTTCATTAAAAAAAATCAAAATGATATATTAATTATACAAATATATGTTGATGACATTATTTTTGGATCTACTAATGAATCTCTTTGTCAAGACTTTGCTAAGCTCATGCAGGGGGAGTTCGAGATGAGCATGATGGGAGAACTTACATTCTTCCTCGGACTCCAAATCAAACAAACAAAAGAAGGAATCTCCATCACCCAAAGCAAGTACACAAGGGAATTACTCAAAAGATTTAGAATGGAGAACTCCAAAGCAATTGGCACACCCATGAGCCCTTCATGTAAGCTTGACAAGGATGAAGAAGGTAAAAGTATAGACTTAAAATATTATAGAGGTATGATTGGCTCCTTATTATATTTAACTGCAAGTAGACCTGATATCATAATTAGTATTTATCTGTGTGCTAGATTTCAATCTAATCCTAAAGAATCTCACTTGAATGCTGTTAAAAGAATCTTTAGATATTTAAATGGTACTCAAACACTAAGATTATGGTACTCTAAGGACTCATTAATTGATTTAATAGGATATTCAGATACTGACTTTGCTGGATGTAGATTAGATAGAAAAAGTACTAGTGGAACTTGCCAATTTCTCGGAGTTAACCTAATCTCCTGGTTTGGCAAGAAACAAAATTCGGTAGCACTGTCTACGGCCGAGGCCGAATACATTGCAGTCGGAAGATGTTGTGCTCAAATCTTGTGGATTAAGCAACAACTTGAAGATTTTGGTATCAAACTTAATGAAACACCCATAAGATGTGATAACACTAGTGCCATAAATCTTACTAAAAATCCAATTCAGCATTCTAGGTCTAAACATATTGAAATCAGACATCATTTTATAAGAAAATATGTTCAAAATAAAGATATAATTCTTGACTATATTTGTACTGAAAAATAATTAGCCGATATCTTTACAAAGGCCCTAAGTGAAGATAGATTCTGTGAAATTAGGAGAGATCTAGGAATTCTTGATCCATTTGCTTAAATATCTCTCTAATTCCAAAGAATCAATATCAAAATTTCTTTGAGCTCAATTTCCATCATCTCTCTTAGACCTAAAAGCTCAAGATTATCATTCTCATAACTTTTCATAGAGCAAAAATTCTTCTCCCAGAATTCTGAATTTTTTTGAAATTTATTCATATTTTTCCTAAAATTTTGTGAATCATGAGTCGACCCCCTAGGGTCGACCCAATGGCATACTTGTAATTTTTGGCCAAAACCCCACAGATTCCTCTCTTCTTGGTTAAAACCCTGTTCATGAGCCGACCCTCTCCATCTTCATCTTCCTCCCTCCAAAACCCATAGTCCTCTTCTTCTTTCTCTCCAAATCCAAGGTCTAAGCCCAAGATCCTTCTCCCATCATCTCTCCACCTTAAATCGCCCCTTGGAAACGGCGCTATTCCCATTTTTCTCCCGTGATTGGAGCGGTTGGAGCGTGCCCTAGCTTCCATCATTCTCTTCCAAATCGGGGTTTCTCTCCTCCAAAAATCCCTTTCCATCCCTTAATAACCCTCTATCTCCTCACACATTTGATCTTCCAAGTCTCCTTGCTTGTTCTGGTGGTGAGAATGGCTCCAAAAATGAAACTTCCTCAAAGAAGAAAATCGGTCCGTGAGTTGGAAGAGAGCGTGCGCAGGAAAAGACAAGCTTCTCAGACCTCTTCTGCTTCCATTCCTGCTTCGGCATCTGCTCCAGGTTCCTCTCAGTCTCCTCTTAGCCCTAGTAAAATTTCTCTCTCTGTCAGAAAGGTAGAAATCGGGAAAAATGTTGACTTCAGATTTCTTGAAAAAGAGGGGTTCTCCATTGGTTCAAAGATCAAAAACCAAGGTTGGGGATTTTACTATTCTCTTAAAGAAGTTACATATGTAGATTTGGTTAGAGAGTTTTATCTGAATCTGTGCTATGGGAATGGAACAGTAACATCTACTGTTAAGGGTGTTGATATCTGTTTAGATCCTGTTATTTTGGGAGAGATTCTTCATTTGCCCTGTGAGGGATATTCAAACATGGAACTCCCAGTGAAGGAAGAAGGGATTAATGTGATTTTAAGAGGAATCTACTCGGGAAGCCTGAATAAACTAGAAGCCAAGATCCTGTCCATTGAAATGAGGATTTTACATCAATTGGTAACAAAGCTTTTCTTCCCAAGAAATGGTAGACATGACCTCCTTTCAGGCCGAGACATCTACATCATGTTTCATGTGATCACCCAAACCCCCTTAAACCTCCCAGCATTAATGATTGAGGCCATGAGAGAAACACTGAATAGATCCAAGGCTCATCTGCCTTTCGGTATAGCCCTCACCCTGGTATTCAGGAGGTTTGGAGTTAGTTTTGAGGGGGAGGGATCTGCTAGGCTTTCTCACTCTGACACCATCAACCAACATACTTTGCACCGCATGGGATTCACTAGGACTGATGGTGGTTGGATTAAGGGTGCAGAAGAGAGAGTTGAGGACAGAGCTGAGGAAGAAGGTCCTTCATCACCTCTCCATGACATCAGGGCAGCATCTTCAGACATCCAGTTTGTTTCAGATCCAGAGGCTGGCCCTTCAGAGTCCACTAGGAGGCACACCCCAGTCCAGCAACCGGACAGCAGAGCATTTCCCTCAGAGATCAGATTGGCTGATGACCAGATTGAGCTGATTTCTCAGTGTGTGGCTTACTTGCTTTCTCGACAGTGGGGCACTTCAACTTTTGCATCGGGATCCACATCATTAGATGCATCTGATCAGACTTTGATCCCCCACATCTCCACTGTATTTCAGATGATCTCAGATCAGTCAGTTCGGATTCAGTAGCTCGAGGGTTACATTTTGAGACTGACTGGGAGGGTACTTGACTTGCAGGGGCAAGTGTTAGCTCTAACCCATCCACAACCACAGGAGTGCACTACTGAGGTCTCAGACCTATCTACGGAGGCAGCCAGACTTAGAGGAGTATTGGAGAGTGGATTTGATTTCCTGAGGAGAGAGATCAGAGGCTCTAGTGAGCATGCATCCACACAGTTCACTGCACTGCTTCAGTCTGTTTCGAGAGCTCTGAACCTTCTTGACACCATCAGGCTCTCTCTTGCAGTTCAGTCTATTGCTTCTCAGCCTCCAGGATCATCTCGCCCACCTACTCGTGCCAGCACCTCCACTCGTGGCAGAGGCAGACGGGGTAGAGGACGAGTTCTTGGTCGTGATCCATCATCTCCCCACCCTATCTCTGATACATCTGATTTCGATCCATCCAGTCATGAGCTCTACTAGATCCTTGTAGTTAGTCTTGTCTTTTGTTTCTTTCCAGGATCTATCTTTTAGGCCATGTAATGATGTTGACTGATTAACTTTTATATTTTGGTGTTTGTATTGGAACCACTATGTGGTATCAGTCACTTTTTGATTATATATCTACTCTTTGACTTTTAATGTATGTTCTTTAAATTGAGTTCCTTTCAATTATGTGCGTGCCTAAAATACTATGAATTGCTATTTCATATCTATGATACTCAATGGTATTTTTTTATGATTGCTGTATTCAGGGGGAGTAAACATTAATATTAGTAAAATTAATGATTAGTACAAGAAGCTCAAGAAGTAATATTAGTAAAATTATTTCCATCCAAAGAAAGAAAAAGAGGAAATGTATTCAAAGAAAAAAGAGGAAATGTATTCAAAGAAAAAGGGGGAGTAAACAATCTTTTGTTGATGATGTCAAAAAGGGGGAGAAATTAAAGAATCAAAAGCAAATTGATGAAAGAATCAAAAGCAAATTGATGAAAGAATCAAAAGCAAATTGATGAAAGAATCAAAAGCAAATGAGCAAACTTTAAAATTAATTCCTAGACATGCTCTGGTACCAAAATTAAATAATCAAATGAGAATGAGCAAATTTTCAAGATGCTAAGCAATTTGAAAAACCAGCAAATGAGATGTTTTCAAATGAGCAATTTTCTTAGGCAAATTCTGCTTTGCTCTGATAACAAAAATAAATTTTTTGCTCTGATAATAAAAATAAATTTTTTGCTCTGATACTAAAATCACATAATCAAATGAGCAAATTTTTAAATTATTAAGCAATAGGCAAATTGTTATGGGTACATGTATCGCATGCCAAAAGAATCAATCTTCTTTTCAAGCAAATGCATTTATAAGTAATTTTTCAAGTTGGTAGTAAATTTCCTAATTATCTTCAAACTACCTATAATGCATTTCATTCCTTTGAAATTCATGCATATTTTTTCATATATATGCTTTTGTTTAAGTGTTTTGTCATGATAAAAAAGGGGGAGATTGTTGCTCCTTGGATTGATTTTGATGATTACAAAGCATTTGAAGGGGTACTAATGATTTTCGCTTGAAAAAGACTTATTGCTCTTCAGGGGCAAAATCATAATTTTATCAAAACTTTGATTTGAAAGTATCAAATGATAGAACAAAAGATTTGTGATCCATTGGTGAAAATTTTATTATTTTTGGACTTGTATTTTGAAAGATATGCATGTTTGAAAATCATGAGTCGACCCATGAGTCAACTCATGGCACAATGAGCTGTTTGGCATGCAGATTTTTTGGCTTGGCACAACCTGTGAGTCGACCCATGAGTCGACCCCCAAGGCATGAGTCGACCCATGAGTCGACCCCTGCTGTTTTTAGGCCAAAAATCACAGAACCTTATTTTTTGGTGGTTTTCTGGTGTTCTTCCACAGAGGTCGACCCATGAGTCGACCCCCAGGCATGAGTCGACCCATGAGTCGACCCCTGTGATGGGATTGTTCCGCAACGGCTAGTTTTTAACCCATTTTAAGTGATTTTAGTGCTTATTTAATGTGGTCTAATGGCTCTATTTCAGTCCAAAATATTTTACACTATTTCTTAAAGCTATAAAAGGGACAAAAAGGTGGGAATCAAGAAGAAGAATCAAAAAGAGAGATTTTGAAAAAGAGATTTCAAGCAAACTTTTCAGTCTTAAGCAAAAGCTCACTCAAAGCTTTCAAGAAGCCTTTAATCTAAGCTCACCAACTCCTCAAGTGCACATTCAAGTCTCCAACCACCTTGAGGAAATCAAAAAGGGTCTTCTTCTTCTTGAGTAAAGTGTATTTGAAGTCTCATATGCTCATTAAAGGAGCTTTCTTTGTACTTACTTGTGCTATTCATTGTTATACTTTGTTTGAGTTATTGTTTTTATTTTGGAAGGGTTCCAAAACAAGGGAAGGTTGATCCGAACCTTGAATCAGAGTATATTGGGTTGGTTTGTACCCAAGAAACAAGTGGACTAGCTTGGGATAGCTAGAGTCGGAGTTTTCGACATTTGTATTCGGGTTGAATACAAGATTAGTGGATTAAAATTCTCAAGTAGGAGCTTGGGGAGTGGATGTAGGTGCAAAGTTGGCACCGAACCACTATAAATCCTTTTGTTTGTGTTGTGTCTAATTGCTCTTCTTTATCTCTCCATTACTCTCTTGCACTCTTGCATTTAGCCATTAGTCTTAAATTAACTTTACTCTCCCAAGTTATTTAGCTATTGTCAAACATTTTTTTATAAGATATAAGTTAAGCATAAATTTTTTAGAAACCCAATTCACCCCCCCCCCTCTTGGGTTGCATAGCTGGGCAACAGTATCCGACGTCCAGATAGACCGAATGTATGCAAAGCAACACTCAAGATGACCTATTTGAATATAGTTACCGTATAATTCATTTCTTTGACCCAAATGCTCAAGGTGACCTAAGGTTTAACTGCCAACCCTGATATGGTCATCCATATTGTATTTCAATTTTTAAAATCCATCATATGGATTACCTCGCCCAAGGTTTTACTGAATTGAAACACACTGATACATTAACTCCTACTTATTCAGAGGGGTCAATTCCATCTTGACTCACACACCGACTTCACAAGTACTTGATTATGCCCAGAAATCATTCATCATTGAATTAAAAATTCAGATAGTCCAGCATCAAAAAATAGTGAGTTGCTTGTAAGTCATCGTGGTAATCTCAGATCGGAGGAACACTTATATCCATATACCTTCAGAGTGACTCTTGACAGCAGAGTGCTCCAGAGTTGGTCGCGTTCAGTGAATTGTGCTCTTATATTTCACTTGCATGCCATACCAGCATCTCCAGCTCCTTGGTTAAGAGCACAACCAACCTATATGGTACACAATGACCTACACTTGATATGTCTATTGTCTTGGTAATAGCATATCATTTGATCGCGAACTCATTTAAGGACTAAATGATATATCTTCCTATATTGAATTAAATAGTTCTAAGGATTTCATCATATAACAGGAGTTCAAAATGAGATGTACACAGTGATGAAAAAATTAAATAATATTTTTTAATTCAATAATTCATATACAGTTACAATGATAAGCACAATCATCAACAGGCTGATGATTGATTTTGAGATACAATTTCCAACAACTCCCACTTGGACTAAAGCCAATTGGTGCAGTATCGTATATCCATCTTTGATTTGTAGTCTTTGAACTCCTTGACACTGAGGGCTTTAGTAAATGGGTCGATCAGGTTTTTTTTTTCATCGATCTTTTGAAGCTCGACGTCACCTCGATCCACGATCTATCAGACTAAGTAGTAGCGGCACAGAATGTGCTTGGTCCGTTGATGTGACTTCGATTCTTTTGCTTGAGCAATGGCATTAGTATTGTTGTAGTACAACAAGATGGGGCTGTCAAGGGAGGGTGCCACTCCGAGCTTGTTGATGAACTTTCGTACCCACACAGCTTTCTTCGCAACATCGGATGCCGTGATATATTCGCCTCACAAGTAGAAGTCGGCCACAGTGTGCTGCTTGAAACTTTTTCAGCAGATTGCTCCACCGTTCAGGGCGTAAATATATCCCAACATGCTTTAGCTGTCGTCATGATTTGACTGAAAATTAGAGTCTGTAAATCCCACAAGTTTTAAGTCAGATTCTTCATAGATAAGCCACTGATCCTTAGTATTTCTCAAATACTTAAGGATGGTCTTTACAATCTTCCAGTGATTCTCACTTGGATCGGACTGGTATCTGCTCACTACTCCTAATGAGTATGCCACAATCGGTCGCATACATTTTATGATGTACATAATAGATCCTACTATCGAAGCATATGAAATTCTACTTGTTGGTGCAAAATTCCATCGATGTCGGATGAAGCTGGAGTCGAGCGGATCACAGCCGCCATCGGGACCTACAAGAAAAGTCTAAACCGGAGTTGGTGGTGCTCCGGCAAGACCCTCCGACGCTCAAGTAATTCTGTTGGTGCAAAATTCCATCGATACCGGATGAAGCTGGAGTCAAGGAGATCACGACCGCCGTCGGGACATACAAGGGAAGCCTAAACCGGAGTTGGGGGTGCTCCAGCAAGATCCTCCGATGCTCAAGTCAGTACTATGCTTCAACAGAAATAGAGCACTCAAATAGAATTTTAGCAGAGTTTAGAGATAGTGCTTAGAGCTTAGAGGAGAACGTATCTGGGGGGTCTCTTTTATAGACGGAAGAGCGTAACCGATTGACAGCGACGTCCGTAACTGCCTGGTAGTGGGCCGTTCGGGGCCACATGGAGTTTATTACGGAGAGTAGTGGTGTCCGTTGTCGCGACTTGCCGGAGAGTGGTGGGGCCACGTGGAGTTTGTTACAGGGAGTGGAGTGGTATCCGTTGTCGCTACTTGCTGGGGAGTTCGGGCCGGATGGCTGAAGCTCGGTTGGGATGTCTGGTGGAGTGGAATAGCTCTCTGTCTCAGCAATCTAAGAGAAGCTCGGATGTTTTCAAGGTTGCTGACGGGTTAACTTTTGTTGGGTGCCTTAGGCGTTGATGCTGCAGACGGAAGTCATCTACTGTAGAAGCCCGGATGGAAACTTTCTGTTGGAGAAATCCGACTGGAGTCCGATTGCTAGAGAAGTCCATCTGAAATTTGTCTGATGTAGAAGTTTGTTTGAAGACTGTCCGCTGGAGAGATCCGATTGCATGAGGAATCCAACAGAAGATCGATCGATAGTGAAATTTGAAAGGCGCTATAGAAGGTTGACTGATAGAAGAGTCTGAAAGGTGTTGTGGAAGTTCATCCGCTGGAGGAGTCCGGAGGACATTATGGAAGGTCGACCGCTGGAGGGGTTCAGAGGAAATTTGTCCGTTGGAGGGGTCTGGTTGGCATTATTGAAGGTTGATGGCTGGAGAGGTACGGAAGACACCGGAGACAGTCGGTCACTGTAGAAATCTGGCTGCTGGAGCCCATCCGTTGTAGAAGTTCGTCTGGAATCTATCTGCTATAGAAGTTTGGACGGAGTCCGGTTCTTGCAGAAGTCCGGAAGGAGGCCACTTACTGTAGAAGCTTGGATGGAGATCGGTTGCCGTGGAAGCCCGGATGAAGACCACTTATTGTAGAAGCTCGACTGAAGTCTACTTGCAATAGAAGTTCGGACAGAATTTGCTTTTGTAGAAGCTCGGATGAAATTCGAAAGGCGGTCGACCACTGTAGAAACTTGGATGGAGTCTAATTACTGTAGAAGTCCTGCTATTGGAGAAGCTCAAACATTGACGAAGTCTAGAAGAAGCTCAGAGTAAAGTCAATCGTGACAGGAGGAAGTCTGAAAGAGATTCGGAGAGTAGTCGATCACTGTAGAAAATCGACTGATAGTGAAGCCTAGAGAGCATTTGGAACAGTCCGATAGATGACTGAAGGAGCTCATTATTGGAGAAGTTTGGAGGGTACGATAGAAATTCATCCATTGGAGGAATCTGGAGGACACTGTGGAAGGTCGACTGCTGAAAAAGTCTGGATGGTACTGTGGAAGCTCGAACGATCGGGGGAGTTCAGAAAGACGTCGCACAAGGTCGGAAGCCGGAAGAGTCTTGGGAGGGTTGGCCTCTTACGAACTTTGGCTGGGGTTATTTTATACCCAACACTAGTCCCCCTACTTCAGAGTTTGGGTTTCGAATGAAGGAAGTACAAAAAAATTTTCACAACCGAAGTTGCCTCCCTTGATTTTTGTACTCAATTATTTCTGGATATTTTGACGTTTGGCACACCGATGCTGGAATCTTTTCAAATCGAGGTGATCTGAAAAGATTTTTTTGGAATTCCCACTGGAGTGCCACCCCAGGTATGGCATAATAATGATTCTGTCAGTCGTCAGCCGTCTGCCACGATGAGTGGGACATGCGGTGGTTGTAGGTCGGCCAAAGGAGATTAGCAATCATTATTGCGTCGGACCCTGAGGTCTATTTAAACCTGTCCCCCTCCTTCAGGGGTTTCACCTTGCCTGATATTTTTCTTCGATCTCCTCTTCTTCCCGAGAGCTTCGTCCTCCTCCTGCATCTCTCTCGATCTTAGGCGCCCTTCAGGTCGACCTCCATTGCCTTTGCTGCCCTCCTGCACCTCTCGGACCAGTCTAGGTTAGTTCCGAAACCCTTCTTTTTCTTGCTGTTCTTTTGTTTTTCCTCCTTTGCATTCCACCCGTTCGGTTTCTCCACGAGCGCCTTGTTTCCTATTTTTCTCAATTTTTTTGAGATTTTTTGGAGTTTTCATTTGATTCAAAATGTCCTCCAACACTTCCTCCTCTAGCAGTTCTAGAAGTTCATCAGCTCCAGCCTCCCAAAATCCTAGTACTGTAGATGAACCCATACTTAGGATTGGACCTCATCCGATCTTTGTACCAGACACCATTCCCAGCTCTTTGACCTCAGACGAACTCTCGCTGATTAAGATTCAGTACGGGGTTCCTCCGAAGTATGAGCTTGAGCTTCCTGGGCCAACTGACCGGGCTAGCACCCCTCTCCCTGGCCGCTTTTGTTTATACCAGGAAGCCTTCCACGTCGGGCTTCAACTTCTACTCCCACCTTTTGTTGTTGCTCTTTTTTGCTTTTTAAATATTTCTCTAGTTTCTGTAGCGCCGAACTCCTTTAGGTTTCTGATAGGATTTCTTTCCTTCTATCATTTAGCTGAAGTCCGACCAACTCTTCCCTTGTTTAGAAACTTTTATACCTTTAAGCGTCACCCTTCGACAAAGGACTGATGGTACTTCTTCCTCCAGTTCGGTAGAAAGGGGTTGTTGAAAGGTGCCCCCTCCTCTATCCACAACTGGAAGGAGAGGTACTTCTACGTCAGATGCCCGACCCTGATGCTGGGGTTGCCCCCTTGGGGCTCCCTGTGGGACTCCGTCCGCCGGACTTCTAGCCTGGGAAAGGATGACCTTGAAGCCTCCAATAAACTTAAAACTTATCCAGCTCCTCTACTCCCCGACCTTCTGAAGGAGCAACTTTTATTCAATGTCGGCCTGAGCCCTTTCAACCCTGTCGGTATTTTTTCTTTCTCAAGTCATTCGCTGCTTCCTCTTTCTTTATTCTATTTCTAAGCTGTGCCGATCTTTTTTTATTGCAGATATGGATGCAGATGTAGCTCAGATACTAGCCAAGGGTCTCAAGCCCCACAAGAGGAAAGGCACCACAACTTTTGGGTCGGTGAAGAAGGCGAGGGTAGAGGAGACAAGCTCGATCGTGCTTGCTCAAGCGGCCATTATCGTTGATGCCCCTTCCGACGTTGAGCCTGCAATCCCCCGAGCTTCTTCAAGAAGCCCTTCGGTCGAGGTTCCTACTCCACAGTCTCATCCCGAGGAGGCACTGGGGGCCGAAAGGAAGATAAGAAAGAAGACGGTGGCCCACAAGATCAGCAGCAGCAGGGCTGCCATCGAAGGGTCCAACGACTCTGAAGAGGATCCAGGGGAGAATCCCTTCAACAACAGGGATTTAATAAAAAGGTTGGTCGACGGATGCATTTTGCCCGAGATCGTCCACAGGATCATCCATGCCGATCCTGAACAGCGGGTTTGGGACTCTCTGGGATCCTTTCTTGAGGTAGGCCGATTTACTTTTTTCTTCCTTTTGCTTCTTCACTTAGTTCATTCCTTAGCTTTCATATTGACTTTCTGGCCGCTCTTGCAGATTGGACACCAACTCATCACCAACATCGAGGCGATGAACAATGCAAAGAAGGAAGCCGCCCAGATGGAGGAAGGTCGCCAGGCTGAGGCTGCCCGTCTTAAGGAAAAGGTCGCCGAAGTCACGAGTCTCCAAGAGGTGCTCCAGAAGGAGGAGCAAACTTTGACGGATCTGAAGGCTGCTTTAGAGGAGGAAAGAAGGAAGGCAAAGGTCGAGGTCTCCAAGCTGAAGGAGCAGATCCCGACCCTAGTCTCGGAGGCAAGGGCCCAAGCAGTGGAGGAGTTCAAGATCTCCTCCGAGATAAGGGATCTGAATATCAAGTTCAGCCAGGCCGCCTTTATCAAAGGCTTCGAGCTTTGCCAGGAGAAGGTGGTCAGGAAGCTTTCCAAACTCGACCTCAGCTTCCTGGATGAAGCGTCCGATGATGAAGCCGGACCTTCCGAAGCTGCTGCCGGTCTCCCTCCAGTCGGGACCTCTTCAACTGTCGCAACTGCTGTGACCGACCTTCCGGGGGTGCCGAGCTCCTCCACTTCTGCTCCAGATGTTCGAAACCTCTAATTTTATACTTTTCCTTTGTTACAACTTTTTTTCTCTTTCTCTTGTACTTAAGAATTATTCAATCAATGAAATTAGATTCCTCTTTACAGAGAGCTCCTTTTTCTTCTTCTACTTCCTTTTTCTTCTTTTTTTTTCTTGCAATGATTTGTATTGTGACGCTCTTGTTTTCCGACAACAGTGCCCTACCGAAGCTCTTCCCCTACCGCAGGGGATTCCTTTGAAGTCTATGATCCAGGATCTGAGAAGAAAAGTTTGTCGCCTAACGAAGAAATCAAAGAAGATGGACGATGAACTTCACAGGCTGAGGAAGAGACATTCAGAAGCCATCGTGGAGGTTACTCGCCTTCGGAACCTCCACAAAAAGGACTTCATGGACTACAGCCAGAAGAAGGCTAACTTCAAGAAGGAGCTTGAGAAACTCCAGAAATGCGCCAGCTATTGATCTTGGACTCAAGCTTCCAAGATAAGCTCCCTCGAGGTCGAGTTGGCGGCTGCACGGGAGAAGATCGGCCAATTGGAAGGGAGCTCATCCTGGCTTCCAACTCAGGCTAACTACGGTAGGGATTGGTCGAAGAAATTCTTCGACCTCCAAAAGCAGCTACAGGATGTCGAGATGAATTACAACACTTACCGAGTCGGCTGGTGCAGGCAAATAGACAACTACAGAAGGAGGCTCAAGATGGTGACCGATGAGGTTGCTCACCTTTAGAAGTAGTTGTCTGAGAGAGCCCAGGCCGTTTCGGTTCAAAGCTCCGACGAGCTTTGATCCTTGAGGGGGATCATGGAAGAACTGTCCGTAGCCCTTGGGAAGGAGAAGGCCGAACTGCAGCAGTTGAAAATTTAATTAACCTATGAGTAGCAGACGGTCAAGGATGCAGAAGCGGAGTCCGAAGTTCTAAGGAAGAGGCTTCGGGAATCGGAGGGTGAAAGCCAGCGGTTTCACCAAATGTATCGGGAGATGCTGTTAAGAAAGAAGAAACTGGAAGAAGAAGTTGAGAACTTAAAGCAATCCCTGATAATGGCTGGAACCGAGAGTTCGAAGTCAGAAGAAGTCGAGCTTCCTTAGAGCTTCTTTTACCTTTTGTTCCATGTATTCTTTTCTTTGCTTGTTGTTTTTTTTTTTGGCCTTCAAAGGCTTTTGTAATGCTCTCTTTACTAATGAAATGAAAAGAAATTTTCTCATTACCTTGTCTATTCTTGCTCTGAGTTGTTGTTTATCGAGCTTCTCTTCTCTTTTATTTTATTCGATGTCAACATTGTTTGAAGGTTCCTAGTCATCATCGCGTTGATTCGCCCTTTTTGTTCATGACCGAAGGTCTTTTCGAGGCCATTCAAATTTGATGCTTTCTCTCGGTGTTTGAGCTTGGGGCCCAAACTTCTCGTTACTTTGAGGAAGTCTATTTTCTCCTACTAGTGTTTGGTTCCCCTTAGAGACTGAGGATTTTTGACAAGAGTTTTCTCCCTCATTGAGACGAGGTCCCATGTATCTTAGATGTAGTTTGTTTTTCCTTTATCTCTAACGTAGCTCGTCACTTTTCTCTTTTCTCTCCTCTTTTTTTTTTATGTTTGGGCAAGGGTTTTTCCTCTGCTCCTAATGGGGTTGTAGGGGTGTAGAGGATCCATTAAGGAGGCTTTTTCCCTCATCCGATCTTGAACGACCAGGTCTTCATTTGTGTCAGGACGAGGTTCTCCTCCTATTCCTGACACAGTCAATTTTAGCTCATATTAGGATGAGATTTTCTTCCTGTTTCTAATAGGACTGTGGGGGCACATAAGGGCCGTTGCGAGGGCCTCTCCCTCCATCCGATCTCTTAATAATCAGGTCTTCTACTTTGCTCATGTTAGGATGAGGTTCTCCTCCTGTTCCTAACATGGCTGTGGGGGTGCATAAGGGCCGTTGCAAGGGCCTCTCCCCCCATCCGGTCTCTTAATAATCGGGTCTTTGACATTGCTCATGTTAGGATGAGGTTCTCCTCCTGTTCCTAACATGGCTGTGGGGGTGCATAAGGACCGTTGCGAGGGCCTCACCCCCCATCCGGTCTCTAAATAATCGGGTCTTCGACTCTGCTCATGTTAGGATGAGGTTCTCCTCCTGTTCCTAACATGACTGTGGGGGCGCATAAAGGCCGTTGCGAGGGCCTCTCCCCCCATCCGATCTCTAAATAACTGGATCTTTGACTTTGCTCATGTTAGGATGAGGTTCTCCTCATGTTCCTAACATGGCTGTGGGGGCACATAAAGGGCCGTTGCGAGGGCCTCTCCTCCTATCCGATCTCTTAATAATCGGATCTTTGACTTTGCTCATGTTAGGATGAGGTTCTCCTCCTGTTCCTAACATGGCTGTGGGAGTGCATAAGGGCCATTGCGAGGGCCTCTCCCCCCATCCGATCTCTAAATAATCGGGCCTTCATTTGTGTCGGGATGAGGTTCTCCTCTTGTTCCTGACATACTTAGTTTCGATTGTCTGAAGGAGCTACTCTCTGTCATTATAAGCTCATGCCAAAAGAAAAGATATGCGAATATAAAATTTTTATTTAAGGCAAAGTTTTCGATAATACATTCGTAAATTTTTCGAATTCCATGGTCGCAGAAGGTCTACTCCTCCGAGCTCTTTTAGATAGTATGTTCCGGGCCGGACTACCTCCCTGACTTCATACGGGCCTTCCCAGTTTGGGGCAAGTTTCTCTTGGTTTTGAGGTTGTGAAATAGCAGCTCGTCGAAGTACTAAGTCCCCCGCTCTGAAGGCTTTGCTCTTGACCCGGGAGTTGTAGTAGCGGGCTGCTTTCTACTTGTAGGCTGCCATCCGAACTTGAGCTATCTCCCATTTTTCTTCTAACAAGTCGAGGTTGGCCTTGAGATCCTGTGAGTTGCACTACTCGTCGAATGCCACGACTCGCATCGATAGAAGCTTGAGTTCAATCGAGATAACGGCTTCTATTTCGAAGGCTAAGGCAAAGGGGGTCTCCCCCGTGGGCAATCTTTGGGTAGTTCGGTATGCCCATAACACATGACAAAGCTTGTCTGCCCAAGTTCCCTTTGCTTTTTCAAGTCTCGCCTTGATTCCTTGCAACAAAGTCCTGTTAGTCACCTCGGCTTCATCGTTTGCCTGCGGATGGGCTACTAACGTGAAGTTATGGGAGATGTTTAAGTCCTCACAAAATTCAACAAACCTTGCTCCAGCAAATTGTTGCCCATTATCAGTAATGAGATTTCTGGGTAAGCCAAACCTACAAACGATTGACTTCCAGATGAAGTCCTGCACTTTAGCTTTTGTGATTTTTGCCAAAGGTTTGGCTTCGACCCACTTGGTGAAGTAGTCAATTGCCACCAGGAGGAACTTCCGCTGTCCGGATGCCATGGGAAAAGGTCCAAGGATATCCATCCCCCATTGTGCAAATGGCCATAGGGCACTCAAGGGTATAAGTTCGGAAGTGGGCTATCTTTGGATATTTGCATATCTCTGACATCGATCACACTTTCTGACAAATTCAATGGAGTCGTGGTACATTGTAGGCCAGTAATAACCTTGTCAGAGCAGTTTGTGGGATAAAGATCTGGCCCCCAGGTGACTTTCGTAGACTCCTTCATGTACCTCCCATAAGGCAAAGTCGGCTTCAGAAGGCCTGAGATATTTCAGGAGGGGCAAAGAGTACGACCTCTTGTACAACTTGCCCTCATAAAGGATATATCGGGAGGCCTGGTTTCTAAGCTTTCGAGCTTCTTTTGCATCATGAGGAAGAACCCCGTCTTTGAGGTATGCAACCAGTGGGTCAATCCAGCTGGGTTCATGGTTGATCTCCATTACAAGCTGCGGTTCTTCCATACTTGGATATTTCATAACTTCGAAGAGGACTTCCTTGGGTAGTTCAGCCGGAGCCAGTGTAGCCACTTGGAGAGAAGATCAGCCTTGGTATTTTCTACTCTTGGAATCTGCTTGATGTCAAAGCTACCAAAAGCAGAGATGATCTCTTTTACCTTTTCGAGATACTTGGCCATACTGTCCTCTCGAGCTTCATAGTTTTCGCTGATTTGTCCCACCACCAATTAGGAGTCACTATAGACTTGGAGCTGATCTACTTCTAATTCTTTGGCGATCTTCAGTCTTGCAATCAGAGCTTCATACTCTGCTCCATTATTTATCACAGAGAATTCGAAGCACAGCGCATACTCTACGATAATTCCTTTCGGATTGACCAAGATCAGGCCCGCACCCACGCCTGACATGTTGGAGGAACCGTCCACATAGAGGGTCCAAAAACCATCAGGGAGATCTGTTCTTTCCTCAGAGGAGTTTAGCTAGAGCCCTGGGTTGTTAGCTTCACCTCATTCAAGTTTGACTTCTTCCAGGATAGTGCATTCCACTATGAAGTCTGCTAATATCTGAGCTTTTATTATCGATCAAGGTCGATAGTTGATGTCGAATTTTGTGAGCTCGATCGCCCATTTCACTATCCTTTCGGAAGCATCCGCTCGATGCAGAACTGCCTTAATCAGCTGGTCGGTGAGCAGTGTTATGGTGTGCCCTTGAAAGTAAGGTTGGAGCCTTTGGGCTGCAATCAACAGGGTGTAAGTTAGTTTCTCTAACTTAGTGTACCTGGTTTTGGTGTCTCTCAATCCTTCCATAAAAATTCATGTGGTATCCATGTGGCATCCAGATAAATCTGAAAAAAAATTATAAAAATTATCAAAAATATCTTATCAAATGTAGAACATTATCACCAAAAATTTTTCCAATATAAAAGCATTTGATAGGGAGAAGGACTCTCTAAATCACAGAGAGATGCGATGCTTTTGTGTGTGTGCGCAAGACATCCTTCTTTTTCTAATTTTTTCTCTTTCCCAAAAATTTTAGAAAAAATATATCTCATACTTTGAGATATGTACCAGAGGATGGAGAGTGATATGAGCTACCACACATATTTTAATTCTATAAAAAATAATATTTTTTCTTCCATCCATGCCAACACTTGTACGCAGAACCTGTTTTGCACCAAGAGTCCACCACAACTTGGACTCTTCATAATTGGTGTTAACATGGGATGTGATGCCCCAATTTGGGCTGCTTCCAGGTGACATATCCTGACCCAAATGTCTACTAAATTGGGCTAGCTAATTAGCAAGGGATGGAACCAAATTGATTTCCAAAGGAGCAAGGGTTTCCATATGTGCCAGCATGCTTACCGAAACCCTGATTGAATCCAAAATTCCAATCAACCTTTTTCAAAAGGGTCTTTGGCTAATTTCTATATGTGTGTGACCCAATGGGTTCCACATCTAGCTAACAGTAGGTCCAGATATAAGTTGACCATTTGATTAGATTTCAATCTAATTGATTTAGGTCCAATCAAGTTAACCCGAGCTCAATAATTAGAATCATTTCTAATTAGCAATCGAATTAAACTCTTTAATTCGGTTAAAAATCTACAAGTCAAGATTGACATCAGCAACATATCATGACTACCCAAAAGATGTGAAATTTGATAAAAATATCAAATCTACCCTTCAATGGTAAATTACCGTGCAATTCAATCCTTCGATCATCCTTGCACCCTGAATATGTTCATGAGTATAGAATCATGTCAAACTCAAACACATATTCATATTGATTCTTAATTAACCAATGATGATTCCAATGAAGAAGCTTAAAAACTCTTTCTAATCTTCTTCTTGCTTTTGGCCAAAAGATTCTCGAGTCATCTAGGATGGAGAATACACAAGATGCGATCTCCTCTTATTAGGAGTGATTGATTTCATGTTGACCTACTCACAACCTCCATACACACTCCACCATATCCAAAATATCCCGTACATGTCTTAATGCCATGCCTGGGTATGAACCAAAATATGGATTTATGTGCACAAGATTTCATGATGGTCTCAGGTCTAAGGATCACTTGCACAACTCTCACTTAGAGAACCATCTCTGACATGCAAATAAGGCTTCCATAGATGTTTTCTTTCATCGAGTTAATTCAGTGGACTTATTTCTCAAATGAGCATCCACATCCTTGTATTAGTGTCTCACACAAGTGGCTAGTGAGATCTGCCACCCTCTCCATTGAGTGTACATAGGATGTGCCAGTCTATCTAGAACATTGATCCCCGACTCAATGCTCCTACAATCAGGAATATTTAAGATTAGGATTTTAAGATCTTATGTCTCACTAGCATGACCCATTCATGTCTCCTAAAATCATTATCCTAATCTTTAGGATTCATCATAATTTTAGACATAATAAGATGTAGCTAATATAATGAATCAATGCTACAAAATAATAAATATCATTTCATGAGTTGGAAAATTTTAAATAAAGTCCCATCGCAACACCCTTACGATTGGTTTATAGGGCACTCTTCTTTCACAATCATCTTGATCATGTATAATACATGATCAGTGACTGATGTTCCTTCTTTCATTCGAGCGTTGAAGATGGCATAACTAGTTTTGTGCCTTTCAACATCGTCGGGTGTGCCAAAGGACTCGTTCAATATTTGCAACATGTCATATGGCTGAGCATTCTCGAAATGATGGCTAAACTCATCATGCATCGCCACTAGCATAATATAACGAATTGTAGTCCAATCATTGAGCCACTTCTGATAAGTGTCTCTGATCGAGCTACGTGCATTTGGAGCTGGCTCCTTGGGTGCCAAATCAGTTAACACATACAAGATCTGTTTATGCTTCAGAATAATTTTAAGCTTTCAATACTAGCTATTGAAATTTGGACCCATCAATTTATCACTATCTAATAGTGATCAGAGTGATAAGGTGGTGGCCATAACTGCAAAAGAAAAATCAGAACCTAATTAGTATATGAATTGATTAAGCCTAAAGACATGAATTTTAGTTTAAAAGTTCTTCCACTATTTTATTCGAATTGATAGCCTCTATCTTTAATTTAAAGAATTACACTAATTCTTTAGTAGGTACTAGAATCCACATGGACTGCACATGGGCCCAAGTGTGGCTCGGCCAATCCTTGTGTACCCATGGGTAGGTTCTTAACCAATTATTTCATCAAATAATTTTTAGTATTTAATTTTGCCCCAGATACCTTTTCAGTAGGCATGTTCAGCAGGCGTGTGGTGCCTCCACTGAAGGTTTTGGTTAGATCCAACCACTAACATACCAAAATTTAGTGTCTAATAAACGAGTGACCAGATCCGAGTGTAGCTCGGCCAACCTGACCATCATCAAAAAGACACAACTAAAACATCATATTATAAATGATAATTCCGACAGCTAGATGAGCACCAGGCGTGTGGTGCCTCCAATGATCATCTAAACCATTGGACTCATTATCACTCAATTTAATGGGAGGCTATGATCTAGTTATCGTCATAATTATTTCATTTTTAAGAACCTAACAATTTTAGAGAATTTAATTAGTTGAATTGAGAGATAAGAAAAGACTTGACTAGTTAATCTTAATCCTCCCACTGACTTCACCATGTCAGATTAAATAAGATTATGTAAAAGTTGATCCAGCCAACCAGTCATAAATCCTTCCACTGACTTCACTAAGTCATAAAGAGGACTCAAGATAAGTCGAACTAGGGGCACCTAAATCAGTCACACTGATTTCTTAGTTAGCATAGGTCAACTCCAATCATTAAGTGATCTAATCAAAATATGATTCACCATATTGGCCAGGTAAGTAAGATGGATGGAAGGGATATGTCGCTAACTCATCATAGACTCAATCTATGTGAGTAGCTCCCAATTAATGACCATCGATCAAAGCTGCCATACTTTCTTTAGACACCAACTGGTTAGTCATTTTTAATTTGATCAACTTATAGACTTGGATTTGACAATGAAGCTACGATCAAATTCCATATTGGTCTAATCAAAGATATGAACTTGATCAACTACAACTATTGAAATTGATCAAGAGAAAAAATTGATCCAATCAGAATTAACTTTTAATTAGATTTGATCAATTACTAACATGGTCCATTATCAATGATTTCTAACCCTAGTTCTAACCCAGTTAAATGAACTTGACTCGAGCTAACCCATTAACCCATGAGTTATGAAATTGATGCCTTAGAACTTTGATTCTCAAATCTAGATTGCTTAATTCTCAATTAAGTTTTGGGCTGATATGGGTTCGGGTTTGGTGTTTGAAAATAATTTTTAATTTTATAAAATATTTTTACAATCAATTATCTAATGATCAAAATTTTAATTTTAGATCTAATATATATTATTTTAGGTCTAAAAAAAATTTAAAATTTTTTTTATTATTCATCATCATGAAAAAGACTGTGCAGCACCCCTACACGCCATAAGAGATCTCATCGAATGGGTAAATAGGATAGTAAAATTTTGATTTCTCCTATGACTGGATGGCTATGAAGATCTATCTAATCAGATTACTATACTACTTAGATTCAAAATTAATTATTGAAATTTAATCTAAATAATTAAAATTAGATTATATGCAAAAAATTTATGTTATAAGAAATCTGGCTTTGATACCATCTGAAGAAAAAATGGGTAGTTCGAAGCATGTATTTTTAAAATTTTATAGTAAAATAATAAAAGATTAAATATTTTAATCTTTTAAACATACCTTAGATTAGATCTAAACTATCATTAAAGATTTATGATATAAAAAGTTTATATATAAAATTTAAAATAAAATAAAAAACTACATCGATCACATCGATACCCTGAATTTGATCTAACCTTTAGATTATGTCGGTAGTGTTCAGAACTCATCACCTTTTCATAGGTTAACAATCTCCACTGCTGGTAAATATGGTATGAAGCTCTCACTGATGTTGATCAGCCACACAAGTATCCGGCCTCTACGGATGGTCCACATGAAACCCCTTGGACCGATTAGCCCTCTGGGGGAGTGCTAGCTCGCACAGTCAGCTTCTAATGGCAGATCTGACTTGATCTCCTTCTTCGATCATCTCAAACCTTTTTGATATTGAAGATAGATTAGAAAAGAATGCTAGATAGTAGAGAAAAATCAGATGAAGACTCTCTTCTCTTTGATTTTTTCCTCACCCAAAAATCTAGAACAGTTCTAGGTCTCTCACCTAAGAGGAGAACTGTCTTCTCTTTTATTCACACCAAGGAGGAAGGAAACCCACCCAATCCTCACATCACAAAAAGGTATTTTTGACCCTCTTTCTCTCTGGTATCTCATGGTAAAAAGCTCTTCTCTTTTGGCATACAAAATTGTGACCTTTTTATGGTTCTCGCATAAACCAAATAAAACAGGATAAGGGCTGGAGTTTGATGCAATTCAAACTCTTTTGAATTTCAATTCGACTCCAACATTTTCTCACCCTTATCTAACTTAAAGAGGAACTTACCAAGAAAATTAAATATGAAAAACAATTGGAAAGATCTCTTTTTCTCGTACATAATAGACTCCTTCAAAAGAAGCCAACATGTGGAAAAATATGGATAAGGTTTTATGTTAAAATTCAAACTAATTTGAATTCAAATCAAAACTAACCAATTTCTATCCTTAATGGATGACAAAAGAAATATTATTTTCTGATTTTCTCATATACAAACAAATTTTTTGTAGTGATAAAAAGCATGAGACAATTTAGGTGGCATAAAGGATAGAGTCCTATTCATTTGGGACTCTAGGGTTTAATCAATTGAATTTTTTTCAAACCCAATCTAATTAAATTTAAATAAAATATAATAAATCTAATATAATTAGGCTCTTATAATTTTAATTAAATTTAATCAAATTAAAAAATTATTTGAGCTATAGATCTGATCAAATTAGGATCATTTCTTCCTTATCGATTAGGTCATCTCATAACATAATCAGACTTGACTTGATTAAATAAAATTCAATCAAACTTAATCCAAACATTAATACTCAATTAAATTGAGATAATTAGTAATCTAATCACTAATTAATCCTCTATTAAAGATAGAGTCCAACTCTAATGGGACTCTTCTCTAAAGTCCCCATCCAGTGGGACTCTTCAACAGAGTCTCCGTCCAGTAGGGCTCTTCAACAGTGTCTCCATTGACTGAGACTCTTCAGATTAGTCATGTAATCAGAGAGAAATTTTTAATGTGTGTAACCCCATAGGTTCGAACCTAAGTTGATAGCACAGAAACTGATTCCTGTACCAATCAGAGTTACCATCTAGCAATAGTATCTGATGTCCAAATAGGCCAAATATATGCAAAGCAATACTCAAAAATCTATTTGAATATAGTTACCGTATAATTCATCCCTTTAACCCAAATTCTCAAGGTGACCTAAGATTTAACTGCCAACCCTAATATGATCATCCACACTGTATTTTAATTTTTAAAATCCATCACATGGATTATCCCGGTCAAGGTTTTACTAAATTGAAATACACTGATATATTAACTCCTACTTATTTGAAGGAGTCAATTCCATCTTGACTCACACACCGACTTCACAAGTACTTGATTATGTCCAAAAATCTTTTATTGTTGAATTTAAAATTTAAATAGTCTACCACCAAAGTATAGTGAGTTGCTTGCAAGTCACCATGATGATCTCAGATTGGAGGGACACTTATACCTATATCCCTTCAGAGTGACTCTTGACAGTAGAGTGCTCCGGAGTTGGTCACGTTCAATGAAATGTACTCCTATATTTCACTTGCATGCCATACCAGCATCTTTGTGCTCCTTGGTTAAGAGGACAACCAACCTATATGGCACACAACGACTTACATTTGATATCTCTATTGTCCTAGTAATAGAAAATCATTTAGTCACAAACTCATTTAAGGACTAAACGATATGTCCTCCTATATCGAATCAAATAGTCTTAAGGACTTCATCACATAATAGGAGTTCAAAATGAGATGTACACAGTGATAAAAAAATTAAATAATATTTATTAATTTAATAATTCATATACAATTACAATGATAAGCACAACCTTCAATAGGTTGATGATTGGCTTTGGGACACAATTCCTAACACATACATTGTTGATCTTCATGGACTTTATTTTGAATTTTATGGCTTCAAGCCATTTCTCAGAGTCAAATCTCTGTATTGTATCTATATAGGTGACTGGATCCTCATTGTTCTCATCGAGCTAAACAGGATCATCGTCTCGGACCAAGAAACCTAGGTATCTGTCCGGCTGATGTGGTACTCTATCGGATCACCTTAAGAATGTTTATATATTGGGCTTCGGTTTTTGTTCTTATCAAATCTAGTTCAGATTCAATTACTGGTGTCGATTTTTCTACCTGTTGAACTTCATCAAGCTTGACTTTAGAGGTACTTATTCCTTTACTAAGAAACTCCTTTTCCAAAAAGTATGCCTCATTACTGACAAATTCTTTTTGTTCAGTAGGGAGGTAAAAGTAATATTTTTTCATTTTCTTGAGGTACCTTATAAAATTATACTTATCGGACCTAGATCCAAGCTTGTCAGTTTGTAATCGTTTGACACAAGCTGTCTCAAGTGTATATCCCTAAAAGGAGATCGGCGACTTGCAAACCCCATCATAGACTGAACTATGTCCAACAAGATTCGATTCCTTCTTTTTGGGACACCATTATGCTGTGGTGTCCCTGGAAGAGTCCATTGTGAGATAATCTCATTCTCTTCAAGATATGTCAGAAATTTACTAAAAAGGTATTCACCTCCTCGGTCAGACGGAAGAGTCTTAATACTTTTTTCAGTTTATTTCTCTACTTCATTATGAAATCATTTGAATATTTTAAATGATTCAATTTGTGTTTCATCAAGTAGACATACTCATACCTAGATAGGTCATCTATGAATATAATGAAATAGCTATACCCTCCTCTGGTACTAATATTCATAGGTCCACAAACATCACTATGTATTAGACTTAGAACTTCACTAGCTCGTTCACTTTTTTCAGTAAAAAGTGACTTAGTCATCTTTCAAGAAGATAAGACTCACAGGTCGACAATGATTCACAATCATTGATATTAAGGATATCCTCTTGTGGTAACCTGTTTATCCTGCTTTTGTTAATATGATCGAGCCTGCAATGCCAAAGATAGGCATCTGTGACATTATCTAACTTTAGATGTTTATTTGGAGTGTACATTACACTCATAGGCTATGATCATATATAGATGTCATTTCTTAATTATCCTCACATTATTGTAATATTATTCATAATGATATCACAATAATTATTCTTTATTGATAAACTATAACCATCTCTGGCCAAAAGACCAATAGAGATTATATGCATCAAAAAAGATGAACAATAGTAATAATCACTTAAAATAACACTATTAAATTTAAAAACAAACTCGACAACTCCTAAAGCCTGTATTGGAACTTGACTTCCATCTCTCACATTTAGGAATCTCTCGTCATTTTCAAAATTTTTACTAACTTAAAGTCTTTACAAAAAATTGCATATGTGAACTGGACTTTCGGTATCCAATATCCAGATAGTAGTATTACATATAGAGAAATTATAAGGTCTTATTATATAAGCACCTTGATCAGCAACTAATTGCTCATTTCTCTTTAGTTTATTAGGTCATAGTCTGCTTGACTTGATTCAGTCGTAAACTTTTTAGCTAGATTCAGCTCAAGATCAATATTCAACTTCTGATACTGACTATCGAAATTGGATCCAATAAGCTCATCACTGTCAAACAGTGAGTGGAGTGATAAATTACTAGCCATTTTTAAAAAGAAAAAAAAATATAGACCTAATTAGTATATGAATTAATCAAATCTAAAGATATAGTCTTTAGTCTAAAGATTCTCCCACTATTTTAAATGAATTGGTAGCCTCTACCTCCAATTCAAGAAATTATCTTAATTTTTTAATGGATACTAGAATCCACACAGACTGCATATAGGCTCAAGTATGGCTCGGCCAACCCATATGCATCTATGGGTTGGTTTTCAACCAATTATTTCTTCAAACAATTTTTAGTAATTAGTTTTGCCCCAAATATCATTTTAGTAGGCGATGGGCCTCCATTAAAAGTCCTGGTTAGGTCCAACTATTAACATGAATCTACTCAGTGATTCTAGCTAATGAATAATCAGACCCGAGTATGGCTTGGCCAACCCAACTATTCATCAGATAGTACAATAGTGTCATTATATGATGAATAATAATTCTATCATTTAGAGAAACATCAGATGGATAGCACCTTTAATATCAATTAGAAATAATGGACCCATTATTATTCATTTTAATGGGAGGCTATGATCTAGTTATCACCATAACTAGTTTATTTTATGGACCTAATAATTTAGAAGATTTGATTAACATAATTTATCAGATTTAAATACATAGACCAACTAATCTCAATCCTCTCACTGACTTCATCAAGTCAGATTAAGGTGGACTAGAAATAAGCCGGTCCAACTAACAAGTCATCATCCTTCCATTGACTTCATTAAGTCATATCGAGGATAAAGATGAGTCGAACTAGGGGCACCTAAATCAATCAAATTGATTTCTTAGAAGCATGGGTCAAACCTAATCATTAAGCGATCTGATCAAAACTTGATTCACCATGTTGGCTAGATAAGTGAGATCGATGAGAGAAATTTGCCATTAACTCGTCATAGACTCAATCTATACGAGTGGCTCTCAATTAATGACTATCGATCAAGACTACTAAATTTATCTTAGATACTAACTGGTTAATCGATTTCAATTAGATCTACTTATGGATTTGGGTTCAATTACTTAGCTCACGATCAAAGTCCATTTAGGTCTAATCAAAGACATGGACTCGACCAACTACAACTATTGTATTGGCTCTAAAAAAGTTCTAATTTAATCTAATTTATCTTTTAGTCCATTTCATCTTTGATTCTAACCAAAGGTCTAATCCAATTAGGAGGACCTAATCAAGCTAACCCATAAACCCAACACCCATGTTTATGCGAATGATATTAGATCTTTAATTTATAATTCTAGATCTAATAGGTTCAACTTAATTTTTAATTAAGTTTGAGGTTGTGGATAGGGGTTCGATATTTGAAAATAATTTTAAATTTTATAAAATATTTTTATAATTAATTTTATGCACGATCATTTAGATCTAAAATTTGAATCGAATCACCCCTGGATTGAGCCTACTCATCATAATGGGTCGACTAAGTTCCAAGACTTAGTTGACTCATTGATAATGAATTATTAATTATAATTTTTAGTCAGTAATAATGAGTCAGCTCAATAAAAATTGAGCTGAAGAACCAGGATCCTGAGTCGACTCAACAGGCGAACTACAATAATTACATTAATTTTAAATTAAAATAATTATTGTTGGTGCAAAAATTTACCTACAACGGAGAAGCTGGAGTCGAAGGAGTTGCGGTCGCCGTCGGGACCTGCAAAAGAAGTCTAAACCGGAGTTGGGGTTGCTCCGGCAAGACCCTCCGATGCTCAAGTCAGTTCTCTGCCTCAACAAGAATGGAGTGCTCGAACGAAAATTTTAGCAGAGTTTTTGGGATAGAAAGTAGAGCTTAGAGAATAACGTATCTGGGGTCCCCCCTTTTATAGGCGGAGGGGGCAACAGACTGATAGCGATGTTTGTAACCGTCTGGCAGTGGGCTGCTCAGGGTCAGGAGGAGCTTGTTGTGAAGAGTAGTGGAGTGGAATCGTGGCCATCACCGGGACATGCCACGTGGAGTCTGTTGCGGGGAGTGGAGCGACGTCCGTTGTCGTGACTTACCAGAGGGTGGAGGAACCGCATGGTATCCGTCGCAAAAGGTGGAGCAGAATCGTGGCCATTACTGCAGCCTGCCAGGGAGTGATGGAGCCGTGCGGAATCTATTGCAGGAAGTGGAGCAGAGTCGTGGCCGTTACTGCGGCCTGCCAGGGAGTGATGGAGCCGTGTGAAATCTGTTGCAGGAAGTGGAGCAGAATCATGGCCATTATTGTGGTCTGCCAGGGGGTCCAGGTCTCGGTTGGAGTTCGATCTCCGTAGAAGCCCGGATGGGGATCATTTGTCGAGGAGTCTCGGCCAAGGCTTGTCTGCAATAGAAATCTGAAAGGAATTCGTCCATAATGGAAGCTTGAGCAAAGGCTTACAGTGGGAATCTGGCACGGACCGCTCGTGGTAGAAATTTGAAGTAGATCGTTTGCAGCGAAAACTCGGAGTGGGTCGCTTGCAATAGGAGCTCGGAGTCCGACTCCCGTAGGAGTCCGGATGAAGTCTTCCTGCAGTCTAAGTCAGGGACGAAGTCTGGCTTCCGTAGGAGTCCGGGCGAAGTCCACCTGCAATTGAAGTCAGGGGCGAAGTCCGGCTCCCGTAGGAGTCCGGACGAAGTCCTCCTGCAGCCGGAGTTGGGGATGAGGTCCGGATCCCGTAGGAGTCCGGGCGAAGTCTACCTGCAATTGAAGTCAGGGGCGAAGTCCGGCTCCCATAGGAGTCCGGGCGAAGTCTACCTGCAATTGAAGTCGGGGGCGAAGTCTGGCTCCTGTAGGAGTCCAGACGAAGTCTGCCTACAATTAAAGTCGGGGGTGAAGTCTGGCTTTCGTAGGAGTCCGGGCGAAGTCTACCTGCAATTGAAGTCGGGGGCGAAGTCCGGCTCCCGTAGGAGTCTGGACGAAGTCCTCCTGCAGTCGGAGTCGGGGATGAAGTCCAGCTCTTATAGGAGTCCGGACGAAGTCTTCCTGCAGCCGTAGTCAGGGATGAGGTCCGGATCCCGTAGGAGTCCTGGCGAAGTCTACCTGCAATTGAAGTCGGGGGTGAAGTCCGGCTCCCGTAGGAGTCCGGGCGAAGTCCTCCTGCAGCTAGAGTCGGGGATGAAGTCCGGCTCCTGTAGGAGTCCAGGCGAAGTCTACCTGCAATTGAAGTCGGGGGCGAAGTTCGGCTCCCGTAGGAGTCCGAACGAAGTCTACCTGCAATTGGAGTCGGGGGCGAAGTCTGGCTCCCGTAGGAGTCCGGATGAAGTCCTCCTGCAGTCGGAGTCGGGGATGAAGTCCGGCTCCCGTAAGAGTCTGGACGAAGTCTTCCTGCAGCCAGAGTCGGGGACGAGGTCTGGCTCCCGTAGGAGTCCGGGCGAGGTCTAGAAGGTGGTTGATCATCGTGGAAACTTGGGTGGAGTCCGTCTGTCGTGAAGAATCCTATCGACACTAGTGGGGGCTTATCCGTCGGCAAAACTTGGGAGTGTTACGGAGGCTCGGCCGCCTGAGAGGTTCGGAGAGAGGTCGTCGAAGGTCGGAAGTCGGTAGAATCCCCGAAGGGTCACTCCTGTCACGAACTTCGGCTGGGGGGTATTTTATACCCAACACCAGTCTCCCTACTTCCGAGTTCGAGTTTCGAGTGAAGGAAGTGCAAAAAAATTTTCACAACCGAAGTCGTTTCCTTGAATTCCGCACACGACCGCCCTCGAAAATCTTGGCATTCAATGCACGCGTGCTGGAGTCTTTTTTCGATTAGGGCGATCTGAAGGGTCCTTTCGGAATTCCCCCTGGTGCGTAGTCCTAAGCGCCACACCATAATGGTCCACAAGTAGTTAGCCCTACGTCACGGTGAGTGGGACACGTGGCGGGCGCTGGTGGACTTAGGGATATCCGCCGCCATAACTGCGCCAGGCCCCGTCGCTTATTTAAGCCCTCTCCTTCCCTCCAGGGGCTTCACTTCACTTGAGAGTTGACAACTTTCTTCTGCCTGAGAGTTTAGTCACTCCATCGGTGCCCTTTTTGACTCTAAGTGCTCTTCGCACCAGTCTTCGCCATCTCCACCGGCTCCCCGCCGCCTTCAGTCTTCTGAGTCCCTTCGAGGGGTTCTCCCGTCGGGGCTTCTGCCCCGGAAGCCAACCTCGAGAGGATGCCACAGATCGAGAGGAGTATGAGGGGGAAAACAGCGGCCTGCGAATTCTCTGGCTGTCGAACTGCCACTGAGGGTTCCCACCCCCTCAAAGGGGGCTCGAGGGAGGATTCCTTCAACAATGGGGATTTAATAATGGAAACAACTGGTAAGCGCATTCTGTCCGAGAATTTTGGAGTAGTTGAACGGGGTGACATCGGTCAAGGGGGCAGAGTTATCGTCACAAGCTGTGGCGGGATTCTTGACGTCGTCGGGCCGAGGGACCAGAAGCGGTCAGCACTGACGGTGGGGCAGTAGAACTTGTTGCGGGGATGGTGGAAGTAGTGCATGCCGACCTTGCCGAAGTACCTAGGATGGTGGTTGTCGTGGAGCACACGGTGGTGGTGCATGCCTCCGGCGCCATCGCGGCCTCCGAGGTCTTCCAATTCTTTTCGATGCAGGTCATCGTCGCTGCTGCCGTCACCGTTGGTGCCCCTTGAATTCTATCCCCCCCTTTTCCCCCTAGGGTTGGGGTTTCGATGATGGAGCGGAATGAGGCGGGGGGCGAGAGCTGAGGGATTTATCACATGTACTGAAAAATACTGT
>NC_026003.2:78130099-78192671 GCF_000442705.2 Elaeis guineensis
GTAGCGATGTTTGTAACCGTCTGGCAGTGGGCTGCTCAGGGTCAGGAGGAGTTTGTTGCGAAGAGTAGTGGAGTGGAATCATGGCCATCACTGGGACATGCCACATGGAGTCTGTTGCGGGGAGTGGAGCGACGTCCGTTGTCGCGACTTGCCAGAGGGTGGAAGAACCGCACGGTATCCGTTGCAGGAAGTGGAGCAGAATCGTGGCCGTTACTGTGGCCTGCCATGGAGTGATGGAGCCATGCAGAATCTATTGCAGGAAGTGGAGCAGAGTCGTGGCCGTTACAGCGGCCTGCCACGGAGTGATTGAGCCATGCAGAATCTGTTGCAGGAAGTAGAGTAGAATCGTGGCCATTATTGTGGTCTGCCTGGGGGTCCAGGTCTCAGTTGGAGTCCGATCTCCGTAGAAGCCCGAATGGGGATCATTTGTCGAGGAGTCTCAGCCAAGGCCTTTCTGCAACAGAAATTCGAAAGGAATTCATCCATAATGGAAGCTTGAGCGAAGGCTTACGGTGGGAATCCGGCACAGACCGCTCGTGGTTGAAATTTGAAGTAGATCGTTTGCAGTGGAAACTTGGAGTGGGTCGCTTGCAGTAGGAGCTCGGAGTCCGGCTCCCGTAAAAGTCCGGATGATGTCTTCCTGCAGTCAAAGTCGGGGATGACGTCCGGCTTCTGTAGGAGTCCGGGCGAAGTCCACCTGCAATTGAAGTCGGGGGCGAAGTCCGGCTCCCGTAGGAGTTCGGACGAAGTCCTCCTACAGCCGGAGTCGGGGATGAGGTCCGGCTCCCGTAGGAGTCCGGGCGAAGTCTACCTACAATTGAAGTCGTTGGCGAAGTCTGGCTCCCGTAGGAGTCCGGGCGAAGTCTACCTGCAATTGAAGTTGGGGGTGATGTCTGGCTTCCGTAGGAGTCCGGACGAAGTCTGCCTGCAATTAAAGTCGGGGGCGAAGTCCGACTTTCGTAGGAGTCCAGGCGAAGTCTACCCGCAATTGAAGTCGGGGCCGAAGTCCGGCTCCCGTAGGAGTCCGGACGAAGTCCTCCTGCAGCCAGAGTCGGGGATGAAGTCCGGCTCCCATAGGAGTCCGGACGAAGTCTTCCTACAGCCGAAGTCGGGGATGAGGTCCGGCTCCCGTAGGAGTCCAGGCGAAGTCTACCTGCAATTGAAGTCGGGGGCAAAGTCCGGCTCTCGTAGGAGTCCAGGCGAAGTCCTCCTACAGTCGGAGTCGGGGATGAAGTCCGGCTCCCGTAGGAGTCCGGACGAAGTCTTCCTACAGCCAAAATCGGGGACGAGGTCCGGCTCCCATAGGAGTCCGGGCGAAGTCTACCTACAATTGAAGTCGGGGGCGAAGTCTGGCTCCCGTAGGAGTCCGGACGAAGTCTACCTGCAATTGGAGTCGGGGGCGAAGTCTGGCTCCCGTAGGAGTCCGGACGAAGTCCTCTTGCAGCCGGAGTCGGGGATGAAGTCCGGCTCCCATAGGAGTCCGGACGAAGTCTTCCTGCAGCCGGAGTCGGGGACGAGGTCCGACTCCCGTAGGAGTCCGGGCGAGGTCTAGAAGGTGGTCGATCATCGTGGAAACTTAGGTGGAGTCCATCCGTCGTGAAGAATCCGGTCGACGCTGGTGGGGGGCTTATCCGTCGGCAAAACTTGAGAGTGTTACGGAGGCTCGGCCGCCAGAGAGGTTCGGAGAGAGGTCACCGAAGGTCGAAAGTCGGTAGAATCTCCGGAGGGTCACTCCTATCACGAACTTCGGCTGATGGGTATTTTATACCCAACAATTATATATAAATAGTAATAAAATTAATTATAAATTATTTTAGAACTATTCTAAATATGTTCATGATTCTAGATTTTATTTACAAAGATTAGATGCAACTACTTTTTATACAATGTATCATATACACAATCTTAAGATTTTGAGAAAAGTAAAGTTTTTTTTTCACATTCATCTTCATGGGATATAGTCACAATGACATCCCTACACATCATAAAAAAATCTAATTGAATGAAAAAAAAGAGAGATCTAATGTCTATTACCTCTTATGATCGGATGACCTGGTGACAAATCTGAATTGATTACTTCGCTACTCAAATCATCTAATCTAAATAATTTAGATCTAATCTAAATTATTTAAGATCTGATTATTATATTTTGATCATATCAAAATTAGATAATAATCAACATAAATAAATTTCACATGCTTCTAATGAAAATCAGATTTTATAAAGATCAGCACAAATTAGGACAACCTTTACATTGTAAGAGGTAAACTTTATAGCAGGACAATCTTATATCAATTTATACGATTAGATCTATAACTAATTTTAGATCTAATATCATATATCAGATCTAATCTAAATTAAATTATAGATCTAAATATATATAATATCACATCATATCGAACCTGGCTCTGATACCACTGTTGGGATGTGCAAGAGTTTCATGCATGTATTTCAAAATTTTTTAGTGAAAAAATATTAGATTAAATATTTGATCTACAAATATATATATAAGATCTAATCTTAAAACTTTTACAAATAAATTGATGATATAAATTTATATGCATAAAAAGTCTAAATCTAAAATGACAAGCATGTGAACCAAAAATAGTATTTAATAATAGATCTAATCTACTACTTCTAGGGTTTCAAACTCAATACCTGTGCATGGATAGTCAAACTCTATAATTGAAAATATAGATCTAGAAGTCCTCTCTGATCGCTCACAGTCGCATAAGCATCCGATCTCTACGGATGGTCCACATGAAGTCTTCAGACCGATCAGCCCTCCATAGGAGTGCTAGCTCACGCAGTCGATTTCTAATAGCAGATCTGATTTGATCTCTTCCTTTGATCACCTCGAACCTTTTCAATACCGAAGATGGATTAGAGGAGGATGATAAATGATGGAGAAAAATAGATGAAGACTCTCTTCTCTTTTATTTTTTCCTCACCCAAGAGGAGATTGGTCTCCTCTTTTGTTCACACCAAGAAAGAAGGAAACCCACCCAAATCTTATGTCTTAAAGAAGGATTTTTGATCCTATTTTTCTCTAATATCTCATAGTGAAAAGTTCTCCTATTTTGGCACACAAAATTATGGCCTTTTTATGATTGTTTGATAAACCAGATAAGACAGGATAAGGGCTAGAGTTTGTTGCAATTCAAATCATTTTGAATTTCAATTTAACTCCAACTTTTTCTCACCCTTATCTAACATAAAGAGAGACTTACCAAAGAAAAGTAGGTATGAAATTCAATTAATAAGACTTTCTTTTCTTGCACACAATGAGCCCTTTCAAAAATAACCAATGTGTGGAAGGATATGGATAAGGTTTTAAGTTGAAATACAAACCATTTTGAATTCAAATCAAAACCAACCATTTTCTATCCTTAATGGATGACAAAAGAAGGATTATTTTTTAATTTTCTTACATACAAACTGATTTTATGTGGTGAGAAAAGGTGTGAGACAATTTGGGTGGCACAAGGGAGAGAGTTCCACTCATTTGGGACTCTAGGGTTTAACCAATTGGATTTCTTTCAAACTCAATCCAATTAGATCTAAATAAAATATGATAAATCTAATGTAATTAATTTTATATAATATTAATTAAATTTAATCAAATTAATAATTAATTAAGCCATAGATCTGATCAAATCAGAATAATTTCTCCCTTACCAATTAGGTCATCTCATAACCTAATCAGATTTGACCTGATTGAATCCAATTCAATCAAACTTGATCTAGACTTTACTGCTTAATTAAATTAAGCTAATTAGTAATCTAATCATTAATTAATCCTCTATTAATAATAGAGTTCGAGTCTAGTGAGACTCTTCTCTAGAGTCCCCGTCCAGTGGGACTTTGCTGGAGTCCCCATTCAGTGGGACTCTTCAGCAGAGTCTCCATTTATTGGGACTCTTCAGATTAGTCATATGATCAGAGGAGAACTTCTAATATGTGTGACCCCATAGGTTCATACTTAAGTCGGTAGCACAGGAACTGATTTCTGCACCAATCGAAGTAACCATTTACCAATGCTACCCAACATCCGGATAGGCTGAATGTATGCAAAGCAACACTTAAGAACCTATTTGGATATAGTTACCATATAATTCATCTCTTTGACCCTTGATGCTAGGATAACTTAGAGTTTAAACTATCAACTCTTAACAGTACATCCATTATGTGTCTCAACCTGATAAATCCTGTGACTCCTCACAAGGATTGCTCTGTCCAAGGTCTTACTAAATTGAAATACAAAGCATTCTCTCCAATCTCTTGGAGTGGTCAATTTCTTCTTGACTCACGCATCGATTTCACAAGTACTTGACTGTGTCCAAAAATCTTCTAATCCTGAATTAGAAATTCAGGTAGTCCAGCACCAAAGCATAGTGAGTTGCTTGTAAGTCACCGTGGTGATCTCAGGTCAGAGAGACACTTATATCCATATCCTTTTGGAGTGACTCTTGACAGCAGAGTACTCCGAAGTTGATCACGTTCAATGAAATATACTCCTATAATTCACCTGCATGCCATTCCAATATCTCCACGCTCTTTGGTTAAGAGGACAACCAACCTATATGGCACACAGTGACCTATACTTGATACATCTATTGTCCTAGTAATAGCATATCATATGGTCACAAACTTATTTAAAGACTAAATGATAAATCCTTCTTTATCAATTTAAAATAGTCCTAAGGACTTTCATCATAACACAGAAGTTCGATATAGAAGATGTACAAGCTTATGATGAAAATTATCAAATAAATAATTTATTAATTAATTTATATACAATTACATCAACTAGCACAATTATCAACAGACTGACGATTAACTTTGGGATATATTTTCCAACACCAGCTTATGTCCATCAATACTTTTTACATAAGCCGGACAACCCCAATTCTTAAGATGCTTAAGATTGGGTCTTTTTCTTTTTCGTGTTTCATATGGAGTGCTAGAAATAGACTTAGAAGATACTTTATTTAAAACATACGCTGCAGCCTCGAGAGCATATCCCTAAAAGGATATCAAAAGATCTATGAAACACATCATTGACTACACCATATCTAATAAGGTGTGATTTCTCCTTTTCATAATTCTATTTAAGTATGGAGTATAAGAAGGTATCCATTGAGAGGGTATTCTATTTTATTTTAAATAATCAAAAAACTTACTAAACAAGTATTCTTCTCCTCGATCAGATCAAAGAGTTTTAGTACTTTTATCAGTTTGTTTTTCAACCATTCTTTGATACTCTTTAAATTTGTCAAAAGATTCGAATTTATATTTTATTAAATATACATATCCAAATCTAGACCTATTATCTGTAAATGTGATGAAATAAGAGTATCCACCTCTAGCTTGAGTCAATATTGGACCACACACATCAGTATGTATAAAGTCCAATAAGTTACTTCCCCTTTCTCTATGTCAAGTAAATGGAGTCTTGGTCATTTTACCTTTGAAACAAGATTTACAAGTTTCATATGATTCATAATTATAAAGATCAAAGAATTTATCTTTGTATAACTTGTTAATTCTTTACTCATTTATATGGCTAAGTCGGTAGTGCCAGAGATATGTGACATTCACATCCTCTCTCTTTTTTTTTTTTATATTATCAATATGAAGTACATTATCATTAAGTAAAAGCAACAAAAGACCATTATTAATATTAGCACTCCCATAATATTCATTAGAAAAATATATAGAACAACCATTGTTCTCTACTTTTATTTCAAAATCTTGTTTCAATAACAATGATATAGAAATAATATTTCTAACAATATTAGGGATATAATAATAGGTCTTTAGTTCTAAAACTTTGCCTGAAGGCAACTTTAAAATCCTGATTTCTATAGCTTCGACCTGAATGAACTCTCCACTAGCATCGAACAGCTCGAAGATACCTTTATTCAGCTCTTTATTTTTTATAGATCTTGCAACGATTTGCAAAGTTGTGAACCACAGGTGGTATCCAATACCCAAGAATCTAAAATTGAAGTACCTAATGATAAAGTAGTTTGTATCGTATACAAACTTTTAGCAACGTTTGCTAGTTTCACGATTGCAAGGTAATCCCTACAATTTCTCTTCCAGTGGCTCTCCTTGCCACAGTGATAACAAGTACTTTTGGCAGAGACTTTCTTCTCCTTCTTCTTGTAAATGCCAGCCTTAGGGTTCATCTTTTTTCTTAGAATCCTTTTTTGCCTTCTTCTTGCTGATCTTATCAACAAGAAGAATCGGAGTCTTTTCACCTTTGAAATGGCTCTCTACTATCTTCAGCATGTTCAGTAGTTCTGGTAGGCTGATGTTCCGTTTGTTTATATGATAATTTATAATAAATTGAGAAAGAGAGTAAAGAAAAGACTGCAGGATCAAATCCTGACTCAGTTCATCATCCATGGCAAAGTCTAGCTGTCCCAGATGAGTGATCAAATCAATCATCTTCAGGATATGCATTTGCATGGAAGGTGCCTTCAGTCATGCGGGTACGAAACAACTACTTTGATATCTCATATCGAGCAATTCGACTTTGTTCTCTATATAACTCCTTAAGATTAAGGAGTATAGAGGGAACATCCATGTCCTCATGCTACCTCTGAAGCTCGTTGCTCATGGAGGCAAGCAACACTGTCATCTTTCCACATCTTATATATGGCCCTTTCCTCCTCAAAAGCATCTTTCCTAAGGAAATCTGGTGTCGATGTGTCCAGAATGTAGGAGAATTTCTCCTGAGTGAGAATAATTCTCACGTTCCTTAACCAGTGCACATAGTTAGGTCTGGTCAATTTATTTATATCTAGTATGTCTCTAAGTGATAGTGAGTATGCCATGTGTGTAGTTAATCTACAATAACAAGAATACAATATAAGTGGATAACTCATGATGACATGCACAACTAGATTAGGATTTTTATCTAATTATGTCTTCCATTATTTTATCGAACTTAATAGCCCTCAAATATGAAAATCAAGAAACATACTAATATTTCTTAGTGGAGTTGAGATCCCTATTTCTTACAAACACTTTGTGGATAGCACAACAAGTATTCATAAGTTCAAGAGTAGGTAGTTCTTTACCAATTGTACCTCTACAATTCTTAATATTTTTCTCTTTAATCTCTAGAACAATATAGTCTTGTGGATAGTACAATAAACTATAGTACTCTAGTTAAGTTGACCCTTCAATTCCATATGGTCATACTTAAATAATGCTGTCCTTGTGAATAGCACAAGAAAGCAATACCATTCAAAATATACCATAAGCATCAAAATGCACTTGATCAACATCACATCAATTTCTATAATAAGCCTTGTGGATAGCACAACAAGCTCACTAAGATCTTGATATACTCTATTGATCAAGTTTGAAGGAAAGCCCTTGTAATGTCTACATCACTAATTAATCTAAGTTCGAAATTTAATAAGACCAAATTGACTAGGTCAGTAGGTGGGAGGCTCCCCATGATTTTTCTTAAACATAAATAAAGTTGGCCAAGCCAGTATATGGATCTAATTAGAAAATCATCTTTCACACTTTTTTCGACATCAATTGACCTAAAGAATTCGATTTTTGAATTGAAAGTAAATTCCAACATTATAACTTAATATAATTTTTAAGAGAAACTTTAAGCTGATCTCGGCACATCCTAACTACAACTACATAAAATATACTCAACATATTATGCAATTTGATATGCTTCTACAAATCACAATAGCAATCATATAATCATGCCAAAAATTCATATAAGGGTGCAATTGAAGTCATAACATATGACAAGCATATTGAACTAATGAAGCAACCTCTAATCATATTAGGCATGCATAATACCCTTAACCATGCATCGACTTAAGCATGAAGCTACCATGATAATATAAATTCTAAATTATCATAAATTCATAATTTTAATAATTAAAATTTAAAATCATGGGTACATATAAAGTCAAAAATATTTTTTGAGATTAAAGATCAATGCTAAAAATCAATGCAACATTTTTGGCAATATATGATTAATAACAATTCTATGTAACTATTTTATACTTGTTTGATTGAATCAGATAAGGATGGCTCTGATACCACTATTGAATTTCTATCACATAGCAAAAAATAATTTTTAAAAATTTTAAAATCAAATAAGTAAATAGCTTTAACTATTAAAACTATTGAGCCGAATCCAAAACCCTATAATCACCTTGTCGATATCGATCAAAACAAAAATAAGCATGCAAAAGAGATAGAATTTTTACCTTCACCAAAAAGGATAAAGTGACATGTTGGTGTTCTCCATAAGACTCCAAGGTAGAAGCTTTCCAATGGTGATTTACATAGAAGTTAGCCAAGGTCCTTCCTAACTGGTGCATTACCGTAGCCTTGTCTTCTAAAGAATACTGCCGGCTTTAAACTCAAGGAACGAATGTGCCAAAGCCCAGTCGCCTCCAAGCTTACCACCAAGATCACACTAAGAAGATGCTCTTCAGATGTCTCATAACTTAGGATTTGATTTTTCACTCCAACACATGAAAAAATCAAATCCTAGGGCATACTAGCAACTCCTACTAAATTTCTCACCACCCTTCTTGCAACTTTGCCACTCAATTTTCCCTTGCCTTTTTCTTAGATTTTTTCCAAAATTTTTCTTAAGATTTCTACATCCCTTCTCTCTAGTTTCAACCCAAAAACTCAGCAGCAAAATCATGTGGGACATTTCATTTAAATAAAAGACCAAGGGATGTGTCATGGGACCAAGGGGCGCCAACCTTTGGCGCTCCAACTTCTCATATGGTGAATAAATTCACTATATAAAATTATGGTGCAAGATAGCCTTCATATAGAAGGACTCTCCTCTTTTGTATGCCATAAAAATCTCAATTAATTTTAGCAACAAATCAAAGGACTTCTGATTTATCATTTAAGACAACACGTTAAGATAAGTTCCCTCATTAAGAAGGATTCTTCACCTTCACACATTAAAAAGAGTGGGGTGAAAATAATTTTTTGGCATGGATTTTGGTGAGCATAGAGGAGTCCTTCTCCACTTGAAACTATTTTAAGTTGGGTAGGAAACTAATTAAGATAGATCCAATCCCATTAGGTCAAAGATAACTGATCTAGGTTAGCTCAAACACTTTGATCTAAACCAATTTAGGAACTTGGGTTAATACAATATGCTAGTATATCTAATAAACCTATTGTTGGGTATAAAATACCCCCCCCAGCCGAAGTTTGTGACAGGAGTGACCCTCCAGGGATTCCACCGACGTCCGACCTTCGACGACATCTTTCCGAACCTCTCCGACGGCCGAGCCTCCGCAACGTTCCCAAGCTCTGCCGACGGATAAACCCCCACCAGTGTAGGCCGGATTCTCCACGACGGGCAGACTCCACCCAAGTTTCAGCAGTGGCCAACCACCTGCTAGACTTCATCCGGGCTCCTACGGAAGCCAGACTTCATCCCCAACTCTGACTGCAGGTAGACTTCATCCGAACTCCTACGGGGGCCGGACTTCATCCCCGACTCTGACTGCAGGTAGACTTCATCCGGACTCCTACGGGTGCCGAACTTCATCCCCGACTCTGACTGCAGGTCGACTTCATCGAGACTCCTATGGGAGCCAGACTTCATCCCCGACTTCAACTGCAGGAAGACTTCATCCGGACTCCTACGGGAGCCGGACTTCATCCCCAACTTCCACTGAAGGAGGACTTCATCCAGACTCCTACGGGAGCCGGACTTCATCCCCGACTTCAACTGCAGGAAGACTTCATCCTGACTCCTACGGAAGCCAGACTTCATCCCCGACTTCAACTGCAGGAAGATTTCATCCGGACTCCTACGGGAGCCAGACTTCGTCCCCGACTTCAACTGCAGGAAGACTTCATCCGGACTCCTACGGGAGCCAAACTTCGTCCCTGACTCTAACTGCAGGTAGACTTCATCCAGACTCCTACGGAAGCCGGACTTCATCCCCGACTTCAACTGCAGGAAGACTTCATCCGGACTCCAACGGGAGTCGGACTTCGTCCCCGACTTGAATTGCAGGAAGACTTCATCCGGACTCCTACGGGAGCCGGGCTTCGTCCCCGACTCTAACTGCAGGTAGACTTCGTTTGGGCTCCCACGGGAGCCAGACTTCCACCTTGAACTCCTGTTGCAGGTAGACCTCATCCCGAACTCCTACAAGGGTCGGACTCTGAGCTTCTACTGCAAGCGACCCACTCCGAGTTTCCACTACAAACGATCTACTTCAAATTTCTACCACGAGCGGTCCATACCGGATTTCCACCATAAGCCTTCACTCGAGCTTCCATTATGGATGAATTCCTTTCAGATTTCTATTGCAGACAGGCCTTGGCCAAGATTCCTCGACAAATGATCCCCATCCGGGCTTCTATGGAGATCGGACCCCGACCAAACTTCTATAAGCGGGCGAATGCTGTGCTCATGGAATCCAGCAGCTGGACCCCTCCAATGGATGAACCTCTCCAGTGCCATCCGACATCCACCACCGGTCGACCCTCTGTCGAAGTCTGTGCGAAACTGGACTGCGTCTGCAGAAAGCCTCTGACCGAGCTCCTACGGCAAGTGGTCCTAACCTGCAGCCTTAACGCCCAAGGCACCTAACATGATTTGCAACATCCGAGCTCCTCTCAGATGGATAGCTACCTCTCTCCGCCAGGCACCTCAATCGAACTTCGGCCAACAGGCCTGGATCCCGTGGCAGGCCACAGTAATGGCCACGACTCTGCTCCACTTCCTGCGATGGATCCCGCGCGGCTCCATCACTCCCTGACAGGCCACAGTAATGGCCATGACTCTGCTCCACTTTCTGCGATGGATACCGCATGGCTCCTCCACCCTCTGGCAAGTTGCGACAACGGGCGCTGCTCCACTCCCCGCAACAGACTCCACGCGGCAGGTCCTGATGATGGCCACGATTCCACTCCACTACTCTTCATAACAAACTCTTCCTGACCCTGAGCGGCCCGCTGCCAGACAGTTACAAACGTCACTATCAGTCTGTTGCACCCTCCGTCTATAAAAGGGGGACCCCAGATACGTTATTCTCTAAGCTCTAATTTCTATCCCAAAACTCTGCTAAAATTTCTGTTCGAGCACTCCATTCTTGTTGAGGCAGAGAACTGACTTAAGCGTCGGAGGGTCTTGCCGGAGCAACTCCAACTCCAATTTAGACTTCCTTTGCAGGTCCCGACGGCGACCGTGACTCCCTTGACTCCAGCTTCTCTGATGCAGGCAGATTTTTGCACCAACAGGATTGGCGCTAGAGGAAGGGTGTCGTGTCTTCACAATACCCTTGTTCTTAAAGGAGTGCTCAACGAGACCACCTCCGGTCATCTTTTTTGACGTCCTCTCCTCCTTCCCCCACTAGGTCTTCGCCCGATGCCTCCCCACAAAGCATCCACACGACGATCCACGGCATCCACGGCCAGATCTCAGGCTCCGGCCTCACCTTCAGTTTCCCAGCCTTCTCCCCCTCCTCCGATAATGGTGGTTGGCACGGAGCAATTCGACCTACTGGTGCAGTAGGTTAGAGGCCTCACTGAAGCTGTGCAGGCAATACAACAGCAGCAGCAGCCGCAGGCATCAGTGCGACTGGAGAGAGCATCGCCAGAACTCCAAAATCTGATGGTAGGACGGGCCACTTGGGCCAGCCACCCTGTCTTTTCTGGAAAGATGAATCCGAGGGTGGAGAGCCCTCAGTCAGATCATGATTCCACCCCTGAAAGATCTCTACCTCCATTCTGCCAGAAGACCCTCGAGACCTGTAGTCGAGAGGATTTTCTGGACCAGAGGCTCCAGGAGATGAACCGACGGATCAAAGAACTCCGCCATGCTCCCCCCGCTTATGGTGAGGATATTTGTACTACCCTCCCTTTTCTCAAATGATCATGCAGGAACCGATCCCGCCGAACTTCAAGCTCCCTCAGTTTGAAAGCTACGACGGGACTTCGGACCCAGTTGACCACCTGGAGGCCTTCCGGACAATGAGGCTGCTTCATGGCACGCCCGACGCCATCCTGTGCTGAGCTTTTCCATCAACCTTGAAGGGAGCGGCGAGAAATTGATACTCGGTGCTGAAGTCGGGTACCATCTTTTCCTTTGATCAGATGAGCCACCAGTTTGTGGCTCATTTTGTTAGCAGCTGGTATCCCCGGAGGGGTTCGGAGTCCCTCATCAACATCAAGCAGAGGGAGGGGGAGTCCATTCGGGCTTACGTCAACCATTTCAATATCGCCGCGTTGGAGGTCCGAAACTTAGACCAATCGATCGCGATGGCTGCTCTGAAAGGCAGCCTTCAGAAGAACGACCTTCTATTCTCCCTGGAAAAGAAGTACCTCAGGGATTTTGCTGATTTGTTGGATCGGGCCGAGGGGTACGCCCGAGCAGAAGAAGCCTTCAAGATGAAGGACGAGGAGACCGCGAGAGAGCGGCAGGCGAGAGACTTGAGTAAGCCCACAGTTGAGAAAGGGGCGAGAGAAGCTCAGCCGTGTTCTCGGACTCCCCTCAGGCACAAGCACGCCCAGACTCCTCCCTGAGCGCACAGACTGAGAAGCCCAGAGCACCGAGTCCGTCGGAGGTCTCCCACAGGGAGATTCCGCAGCTATGCCCCCCTCAACGCATAAAAAACCCAAGTGCTGATGGAAGTCAGAGAGCAGCTCCCAAGGTCAGAAAGGATGCACACGCACCCCCGGAAGCACAATCCTAATAAGTTCTGCCTCTACCATCGTGACCACGGCCACGACATGGAGGAATGCATTCAGCTCCGAGATGAGATCGAGGAGCTCATCAGACGAGGTCGGCTCGACAGGTTCATTCGACGCCGGCCTAAGGGTATAGAGGATAGACCAAGGGCCCTGCCGCAGCCTGAACTACCGAGGAGGGAAGAGCAGCCTGGAGATCGGCCTCCAATTGGGATCATCAACTCCATCTCCAGAGGACCTTGACAGGAAGCAGACCTTCTACAGCCCTGGGATTTGAAAAACTTGTAAATGTATTACGAACGATTCCGCTTTAAATCAAGATTCCTTTCAGACTGGCACATCTTTCCCTTTTTGGCATAGACTTGTAACGATAAGGGATGACCCCATCGGACAATGAAAACAAACCCTAATGTGGGCAAAGTTGAAAGTCTGGTTACTTTTAGACCGGATGGGGGGAGAGGCCACACAGCGCCCATATGCACCCCCACAGCCATGTTAGGGACAGGAGGAGAACCTCGCCCTAACATGAGCAAGGTCGAAGGTCTGGTTACTTGTAGACCGGATGGGATGAGAGGCCATACAGCGCCCATATGCGCCCCCACAGCCATGTTAGGGACAGGAGGAGAACCTCGCCCTAACATGAGCAAGGTCGAAGGCCCGGTTACTTTTAGACCGGATGGGGGGAGAGGCCACACAGCGCCCATATGTGCCCCCACAGCCATGTTAGGGACAGGAGGAGAACCTCGCCCTAACATGAGCAAGGTCGAAGGCCCGGTTACTTATAGATCGGATGGGGGGAGAGGCCATACAGTGCCCATATGCGCCCCCATAGCCATGTTAGGGACAGGAGGAGAACCTCGCCCTAACATGAGCAAGGTCGAAGGCCCGGTTACTTGTAGACCGGATGGGGGGAGAGGCCACACAGCACCCATATGTGTCTCCGCAGCCCTGTTAGGAACAGAAAGAGAACCTCGTCCTAACCTGAGCTGAAACCGATCACATCAGAAATAGAAGAAGAACCTCGTCCTGACACCAATTAAGGTCCGGCCATTCGAGACCCGGCAAGAAAGAAGAAAACCTTCTCGGTGACCCTTCTACGCTACCGCGACTCCGTAAAAAGCTAGGGAGAACCCTTGCCTAAAAAAAAAGAAGAAAATGTGAAGGAACAGCGATGGGCTACCCCAACAAAAAATGGAGGCCAAACTACACTAAAAGCACAAAGGACCTCATCTCCATGAAGAAGGAGGAAGAGAAAGTAAGATCTACGATCATGAACAAAAAGGCAAATCAACACGATGATGGCTAGAAACCTCCAAGCGGTGTCGACACCGAACCAATCAAAAGCACAAGAAACTCAGTAATGATGACCTAATATAAAGATGAACAAAGAACCTTCGAACAACATCGACATCGCATGGGACAAAAATGAAAGAAGTTCGGTGCACGATAATTCAACACGATGTACGGGTAAGGTAACAAAGACCTTTTCATTTCATTAACAAAGTGTGCGTTACAGAGCATGGAAGGTCGGAAAAAAAAAAAATAACAACAACAACGACAACAAACAGACAAGCGGCAAAAGAAGACACCTAGAAGGACGAAAGACAAAAAGAGCCCTAAGGGGGCCCGGCTTCCTTCGATTTTGAACTTTCGGCTTCGACCCTCATCAGAGAGTGCCTTAAGCTCTCGACTTCTTCTTCCAATTCTTTCTCTCTCATTAGCATTTCCATATATCTCCGATGAAGCCGCTGGCTTTCGTTCTCCACCTCTCGACGTCTTTTTCTCAGGACCTCAGATTCTGCCTCCGCATCCTTGACTGCCCGCTGCTCGTATACCAACTGGATCTTCAATTACTGCAGTTCAGCCTTCCCCTCCCCAAGGGTGACAGATAGCTCTTCTACGATTCTTCTCAGGGATTGGAGTTCGTCGGGATCCCGAACAGGAGCAAACTGAGCTCCTTCAGCTAGCTACCTTTGAAGACGGGCAACCTCATCGGTCGCCATCCTGAGCCTCCCCCTATAGTCATCCACTTGCTTGCACCAGCCAATCTGGTATGCGTTATAGCTCGCCTCGACATCCTGGAGCTGTTGCTGAAGGTCGGAGAACTTCTTCGACCATTTCCGATCACAGTCGGCCCGAGTTGAAAGTCAGGACGAGCTTCCTTCCAACTGGCTAATCCTCTCTTGTGCAGTTGACAGCTCCACTCTGAGAGAGCTAATCTTGGCAGCTTGGGCCCAGGATTGATCGCTGGCGCGCTTCTTATGTTCCTCGAGCTCCTTCTTGAAGTTTGCTTTCCTCCGGCTGTACTCCATGATCCCCTTCACGTGGAGGTTCCGAAAGTAGGTGGCCTCCGCGGTGGCCTCATAGTGGCTCTCCCTCAACCTGCGAAGTTCGCCCTCCATCTCCTTCGACCCTTTTGTTAAATGACGAACTTTCTTCTTCAGATGTTGGATCGTGGACTTCAGCGGAATCCCCTGTGGCAAGGGAAGCGCTTCGGTAGGACACTGCCATCGGGAGATAAAAGCGTCAAGGCGCGTCTCATTGCAGAAAGAAAAACAAAAAAAAAAGGGAGAGCAGAGTGGAGAAGCCCTCCATAAGGAGGAATCCAATTTTATTGATTGCATGTTTCTTAAAGACAAAAAGAAAAAAAAATTACAATAAAAGAAAAATACAAGGTCAGAGGTCTCAGACCTCTGAAATAGGAGTTGGGGAGCTCGGTGTTCTTGGAAGGGGCACTGCGGTGGTAGTGGCAGTGGGAGAGGGTCCGGCTTCGTCTTCAGACATCTCATCCAAGAAGCTGAGGTCAAACTCAGAAAATTTCTTGACCACCTTCTCTTGACAGAGCTCGAACCCTTTGATGAATGCTTCTTGGCCGAATTTGATGTTCAGATCCCTCATCTCCACAGAGGCCTTGAACTCCTCCACTGCTAAGACCTTGGCCTCCGAGATCAGAACCAAAATCTGCTCCATCAAATTTGCGACCTCGGCCTCCGCCTTCCTCACCATCTCCTCCGAGGTCTGCTTTTCTTTCTCAAGGGCCTCTTGGAGGTTGGCTACTTCGACAGCCTTTTCTTTGAGGCGGGCGGCTTCGGCCCGGCGACCCTCCTCCACCTGGATGGCATCCCTCCTCACCCGGTTCGTCGCCTCGATGTTGGCAAGAAGCTGGTGCCCGATCTACAAGGGTGGCTAGGAGGTCAGAATGAAAGTCGAGAAGCTAATTAAATGAAGGTGCGAAGGGAAGGAGGAAAGTGAACCTGTTTACCTCAAGAAAGGACCCTAAAGAGTCCCAAACCCGCTGTTCGGGATCGACGCGAACGATCCTCTGGACGACGTCGGGCAGGACGCAGCCGTTGACCAGCCACTTTATCAAGTCCCTGTCATTAAAGGGGTTCTCCCCCAACTCTTCCTCGGAACCGTGGGACTCTTCGATGGCGGCTCGGTGGCTACTCACCCTGCGGGCCACCGACTTCCTTCTCCTCCCCCTCTCAACCCCTGGCACCTCCTCGAAGCGGGCCCCCGAAGCGGGAACCTTAGCGGGGGAACTCCTTGAAGAGGCCCAGGGGGCCGGGGGTTCGGCGTCTGAAGGAACGTCGACCGTGAGGGCCGTCTGAGCAGGCGTGGTCGAGCTCGTCTCCTCCGTTCTGGCCTTCTTTGCTGATCCGGAGGCCGCAACACCTTTTCTTTTGTGAGCCTTGAGGCCCCTGGCAAGCATCCGTCCTGCTTCGGCGTCCATTCTTAAAAAAAAAAGAGGGAAGGGAAAAGAAAGAAAAAAAGAAGAGAGAGGAAAAGAGATCAGTAATGGAGTGAAAAAGGAAGAAGTGACGCATAAAAAAAAAAAAAAAAAAAAGAGAGAGAGAGAAGAAGAGTGGGAGAAAAGAAAAGGAAGGAAAGATGGGATACTCGCAGGGTCCAGGGGGCTCAAGTCGATGTTGAACAAAAACTGCTCCTTCAGAAGGTTGGGAAGGGAAGGAGTTGAGTAACTAAGAAGTTTCTGAGCAGCCTGAAAGTCGTCCTCCCCCAGGCTAGGAGCCCAACGGACAGAGTCCCTTAGGGAGCCCCAAGGGGGCAATCCCAGCCTCAAGGTCGGGCATTGGACGAAGAGGTACTTTCTCTTCCAGTTGTGGATTGAAGAGGGAGCACCTTTCAGCAACCCCTTCTTGCCAAACTGGGGAGAGAAATACCACCAGTCCTTCATCGAGGGGTGGCGCTTGAAGGTGTAAAAATACCTAAACAAAGAAAGAGATGGCTGAACTTCGACTATGTGGCAAAGGGAGAGGAACCCTATCAAAAACCTAAAGGAATTCGATGCGACTGAAGCTAAAGAAATATCTAAAAAATGGAAAAGGGTGACGACGAAGGGCGGAAGCGGAAGCCGGAGTCCGGCACGGAAGGCCTCCTGGTACAGGCAGAAAATGGCCAGGTGGGAGAGTGCTAGCCCGGTCGGTGGGACCAGGGAGCTCCAGATCATATTCCGGAGGAACTCTATACTGAACCCTTATCAGTAAAAGTTCATCCAGAGTCAGAGAATAGGGAATGGCACCCGGCGCAAAAACCGAGTGAGGCCCAGCCCTAGATGTGGGTTCGTCTACAGTGTGGGGGTTCTGGGGGGGCTGAGGCGGACAAACTTCTGAAACCACTAGAGGCGGAGGTGCCAGAAGATATTTCAAACAAAGACCCTAAAAATCTCGAAGAAATCAGGTGGGACAAGAGGCGAACGGTTTGCGGGGGACCAAACCAGAGGAATGCGGCAGAAGAAAAATGAAGGAGAAGGGGCACCTAAATGGCAAGAAAAGGAACGAAAGTTCTGGGACTAACCTAAGTTGCTCTGAAGGATGCAGAGGTGTGAGGACAGGGATGACTCGAAGAACGCTTAGGGCCAAGGTAGACGCCAAGGAGGGTCAGAACTCTCAGAGAGAAGGCAGACACCGACAGAACTTTCAGGCGGAATGAGGCTTCTGAAGGTGGAAAGGCGGGTTTAAATAGACCCTGGGATCCGGCGCTATAATGATCGTGAATTTCTGTAGGCCGACCCACGCTCGCCACGTGTCCCACTTGCCACGGCAGGCGGCAAAAAGTGGCTCACAACTGACAAAGCCATTACTGCACCGTACCTGGGCCAGCGCTCCAGTGAAAATTTCGAAAGGTCCCTTCGGATCATCCCAATTTGAAAAGACTCCAGCACGCACGCATTAAATGTCAGAATATCTGAGGGCGATCGTGCACGGGATTCAAGGGGACAACTTCAGCTGTGAAACTCTCGCTGTACTTCCTTCATTCGAAACTCGAACTCGAAAGTAGGGGGATTGGTGTTGGATATAAAATACCCCCCCCAGTCGAAGTTCATGACAGGATTGACCCTCCAGGGATTCTACCGACGTTCGACCTTCGACGACATCTTTTCGAACCTCTCCGACAGCCGAGCCTCCACAATGTTCCCAAGCTCTGCCGACGAAAAAACCCCCACCAGTGTAGGCCGGATTCTCCACGACGGGCGGACTCCACCCAAGTTTCGACGGTGGTCGACCACCTGCTAGACTTCATCCGGGCTCCTACGGGAATCGGACTTCGTCCCCGACTCTGACTGCAGGTAGACTTCATCTGGACTCCTACGGGAGCCGGACTTCATCCCCGACTCTGACTGCAGATAGACTTCATCCAGACTCCTACGGGAACCGGACTTCGTCCCCAACTTCAACTGCAAGAAGACTTCATCCGGACTCCTACGGGAGCCGGACTTCATCCCCAACTTCCACTGAAGGAGGACTTCATCCGGACTCCTACGGGAGCTGGACTTCATCCCCGACTTCAACTGCAGGAAGACTTCATCTGGACTCCTACGGAAGCCGGACTTCATCCCCGACTTCAACTGCAGGAAGACTTCATCCGGACTCCTACGGGAGCCGGACTTCGTCCCCGACTTCAACTACAGGAAGACTTCATCCGGACTCCTACGGGAGCTGAATTTCATCCCCGACTCTGACTGCAGGTAGACTTCATCTAGACTCCTACGGGAGCCGAACTTCATCCCCGACTTCAACTGCAGGAAGACTTCATCCGGACTCCTACGAGAGCCGGACTTCGTCCCCGACTTGAACTGCAGGAAGACTTCATCCGGACTCCTATGGGAGCTGGGCTTCGTCCCCGACTCCAACTGCAGGTAGACTTCATCCTGGCTCCCACGGGAGTCGGACTTCCACCCTGAACTCCTGTTGCAGGTAGACCTCATCCCGAACTCCTACAAGGGCCAGACTCTGAGCTTCTACTGAAAGCGACCCACTCCAAGTTTTCGCTACAAATGATCTACTTCAAATTTCTACCACGAGCGGTCCGTGCCGGATTTCCACCGTAAGCCTTCACCCGAGCTTCTATTATGGATGAATTCCTTTCAGATTTCTGTTGCAGACAGGCCTTGGCCAAGATTCCTCGACAAATGATCCCCATCCGGGCTTCTATGGAGATCGGACCCCGACCGAACTTCTATAAGCGAGCGAATGCCGTGCTCACGGAATCCAGCAGCTGGACCCCTCCGATGGATGAACCTCTCCAGCGCCATCCGACATCCACCATCGGTCGACCCTCTGTCGAAGTCTGCGTGAAATCGGACTGCGTCTGCGGAAAGCCTCTGACCGAGCTCCTACGACAAGTGGTCCTCATTTGTAGCCTTAACACCCAAGGCACCCAACAGGATTTGCAACATCCAAGCTCCTCTCAGATGGGTAGCTACCTCTCTCCGCCAGGCACCTCAACCGAACTTCGATCGACAGGCCTGGACCCCCTGGCAGGCCACAGTAATGGCCACGACTCTGCTCCACTTCCTGCGATAAATCTCGCGCGGCTCCATCACTCCCTGGCAGGATACAGTAATGGCCATGATTCTGCTCCACTTCCTGTGACGGATACCGCACGGCTCCTCCACCCTCTGGCAAGTCACGACAACGGGCGCCGCTCCACTCCCTGCAACAGACTCCATGCGGCAGGTCCCGGTGATGGCCACGATTCCACTCCACTACTCTTCATAACAAACTCCTCCTGACCCCGAGCGGCCCACTGCCAGATGGTTACAAACGTCGCTATCAGTCTGTTGCACCCTCCATCTATAAAAGGGGGACCCCAGATACGTTATTCTCTAAGCTCTAATTTCTATCCCAAAACTCTGCTAAAATTTCTGTTCGAGCACTCCATTCTTGTTGAGGTAGAGAACTGACTTGAGCGTCGGAGGATCTTGTCGGAGCAACCCCAACTCCGGTTTAGACTTCCTTTGCAGGTCCCGACGGTGACCGCGACTCCCTCGACTCCAGCTTCTCCAACGCAGGTGGATTTTTGCACCAACACCTATAAAATTTATATTAAACTCTAATTAAATTAGATCAAGGTTAAATTTTAAAGTGTGTGACCCATTGGATTCTAAATCTAGCCAGCTGTGGACCAAGACTTTCGACGTAACTCTAATCCGATTGATTAGATCACCCGAAGAATCCCAATCAACTTGGACTCTTCCAAATTGATTCTAGAATTAAACTCTTTTAATTTTGATAAATCTATAAGTCAAGATTGATATCTAGTAACATGTCATGACTATCCAAAAAATTTAGAATTTTGATAAAAAATTATCAAAGTACCCTTCCATGGTAAATTATCGTGTAATTCAATCTTTCAATCAAACAATATCTCAAATGAATAGTAGGCATGAAAATATGTCAAATCTAATCATTTATCATTATGTATCTCGATCAGAAGGTGATGATTTAGTTGATGATATATTAAAAATCTTTTTCTAATTATCATCCTGCTTTAGCTAAAGACTTCTGAATCATCGACCTATGAGATCACATAGGATGTTTGCTCTCCTTATTAGGAGTGACTAATCCTTTATTGATCACTTATAACCTCCATGCACTCTTTACCATATCCAAAATACTCCATACAAGAATCAAAGAATCAAGTTAGAAAGTGAACCAAAATATGGATCCATATACACAAGGTACCATGGTGATCTCAGGTCAAAAGATCGTTTACACAACTCCCACTAGAGAATCATCAGTTGACTTATAAATAAGATTCCATCTGATATTCTCTCCTAGGTCTATTTAGTGAACTTATTCTGTAATGAGCACCCATATCCTTGTATTAGTGTCACCACACAAGTGGTTGTAAGAGCAACCATCCTTATTTTTGAGCATACATAGGACATGCAAGTCTTACCGGTATCATTGATCTCCAACTCAATGAACCAACAACTAGAAATATTTTAGATCATGACTATCAAAGATCTATATCTCACTGATGTGATCTCATCATGACTCTAAAATCATTATCCAAATCTATGGAGTTCATTATAATCTTAAAATAATAAGATACAGCATACAATGAATCAAAAATACCTAGTTTATTAATATAAATATCAATTACATGAGTCTGAAAGATAAATTATAAAAATACCCTATCACATCCTATATGCGATTGGCTTGTAAGGTATTATTCTTTCAAGATTTAAGTGCTAATTAATTTTAGATTAGATTTAAATTAATTAGACTTAATTTGGTTCAAAATTTTAAGTTAGATTTGACTCCAAAAATCCTAAAGAGTTTACGATTGACAGTCTTTCAAAATTATTTTGAACCAGCTTTGAATTAGATTCAAATTGGATCTTTTTTTGATGAGATTTTTGGAGTCCTACTTCCACTAGGACTCTCTCACTCCTTGGCTGATCTGAAGGAAATATAGGTAATGCTATGCATGTAATTTTAAAAATTTTATGTAGTGAAACTATAAGATCAAATACTTCAATCTAAATTACATGCATAAGATCTAATCTAGACAACCATGATAAGACAAATAATATAATTTAATATACACATAAGATCTAAAAATAAAACTTACATCGATCTGATCGATGCTGCAATTTTAGATCTAATCATTAAATCTAACAAAAATGATCAAGGAAGTTTAGAAATCATTATCAAACTAAAAACTCTTGATCTCTACTAGTCCAATACTTGGATAGGCTCTCCTTCAGGTTGCTCGTAGCCATGTGAAGTCATCCAGCCTTTATAGATCATCCACATGAAGATCGATGCAGATCAGGCTTTATGGAAGTGCTAGCTTGTAAGGATCTTTGAGACTATTTTCTCTCTTCTTCTTTAAAAGCCTTAGACACTCCAAAGGAAGAGATTATCTGGAGGAGGAAGAGGAGAAGAGAAGGAGCTCTAGAGAAAAAATAAACTGGCAAAGGATGTTAGATTTTCCATATCAGGGCATGTATTTATGTTTCAAAAAAAATTTTTCTAAACAATGCAGTGGAATAAAAGAATAAAATATCTTTTAATCTATATTATATATATATAAAATATAGAGCACTAGAAATTACTTCATATGCTGAAATTGAACACATGCTGAATTTATGCTAGAATTGAATATGTGATCGAATCACATACCTATTTCGTAAATTCTTTCTTCAAATCTGGATCTAGAAGAGAGTAGATTCTCTCTAAGCTATGTAAGTATCTGACCTCTATGGATATCTACTCAGAATTAGTCTGAAATAGTCCTCTTTAGTATTAATTTTTTTTTTAAGAAAAATCAGCCTGTGAATCTGAACGAGACCTGAATCACAATCAACTCTTTGATTCTTTTCTTGATCTTCTTCTTCTCTTCTTCTCTTGCTTTTCTTTTCTTGATTATGAAGCAATCAGGGATTAGAAACTAGCAATCAAAAGGGATTCCCAAACTCCTATGGGTGTGGAAGGTAGAGGATGCCCAAGCTTTGGGCATTGGCTCTTCAAGGGAGAAGAGAGGGGAGAAGAGAGAGGGGGCGTGGGCACTTCTATGGAGGCATGGGGCCGCTGGATTTCAATACTTAGAAGTTTTAGGGAAGGCCCCTTTAAATAGGTATAAGATTTGATTTTTATTCAAAACCAAACAACCATTTAATACAATTTCTACTTGCATTAGGAATCTTTATTCTTTTAATTATTTGACTCCCTTTAGGAGATCCTTTAGGCACCAACTATTGGAGCCTTTGCACCCACAAATACATATGCCACATGGTACCCATGGGATGCCCCATGCTGGTCCTACATGCCCTCTAATGGGTGGGTATGCCCAACTTGATCAAATCAAACGATGCCTGATCAAAACTATCAAAAAAATTAATTAAAGGTTTGAACCCTTAATTCATTTGATTCAAAACCCTAGGCACCCAAAAATTTGAGCCTAATAAATCTAATTCATTTAGGTTATTAGAAGATAATTAAATTTAAATTAATCTTATTAAATAAAAAATTTAAAAATATAAAAAAAATTGAATCCAACCATGTGCTATCAAGGTTATCTTGAACCCAATAGAGTTTCTCTAAACCCAATGGAGACTTCATAAGCTCAATAGCTTATTTTAGATCTAATCTCTTTATTGTGTGACCACATAGGTTCAATTCTATCTGGTAGTGAGATATACAATGATCTCTATCATAGTATCATTGAAACTCTTCTCAATGGATCGAAATAATTTTACTCTAACTCATCAAAGATTGTCGATCTTGAGCAATCCTAATGAGCTCTCACAATCCACCAGTGATACCTAGCAGTATGTAGTGACAACCCAATAGAATCGAAAAAAAATCTCAAGGTGTAGTTTACATATGATTTAGTCCCTCTGTCGTGAGTCTCAACTAGATGGCAGGTCATGGATAAATCATCAAATCTTATTATCAGTCATATGATAGATTAGATCAGCTCAAGTCTAATTGTGATCCTTATGAAAATTCTTTTTCATCAATTATACTGTTGTGGCTATAGACTCTTGGACTTAGCCTTTTAAATCCCATAGGAGTACTTCTCTCTATCAAGGTTGATAGATTCTATCTTGATGCGCACTCTACTCCTACAGTGGACCAGCTATTACCAACATCCACTACAAGGGCTCATTGTTACCATATTTATGTGTCAGTCAAACTCCAACAACCTCACTGCAAGCAGTCATACCATCATAGGTCAAAGGACCATTCACACAACTACAGTATCGAGACAATCACTGACAATCGAGTAGAAATCCAAGTGATCTCTCGTATGGTCATACTCAGTAATATTTATTCTCTAACTATTACTCGTACTTATCGCTCGTGTCTCTACACTATAGATCAAAAACTTATCTATCTCAAAGGAAGCGATCTGTACATTGATCTATCTAGATCGATCACCATGCTCATGATGATACTATGACTGGGAGCATTTAAAAATTATATACATATCTCTAATTCTCAACACTTTGAGAATATGTATTGTAATATTAATTCCATGGATGATTCAAGGATATATCACACTTCAATAAAAATTAAATTTACCTTTTTATTGATCAAATCAATGTATTAAGTATAAAATTATATCCTAAATTTATTACAATGTGTCAGCCATATTGGCTTCTAGGACATACAACTAACAATCTCCCACTTAGACTAAAGTTAATTGGCCACTAATCTAAATCTCATTTTCTTAAGGTGGACTTTCATTTTTGACTAGCTCAATTATTTTATTAGCGGATCTACCACATTGTCTGCAGAGTCTATTCTTCACACTTCGACATATTTTTTTTTGAGGTAGTCACGTATACTGCTGCTCTATGTGCTTGGACTTCTAGTGAGATCTTGGCTCCTTAGTAAGGGCTATGGTGCCATTATCTTTACAGTATTATATCATGGCATCTGATGGCATGACATTCGATTCTACAACTAACATTAGAATCAGAATTCATCCTACACATCTATAGCATACTCAGCTTCCATTGATCGATTACTTAGAATCCTTCCAATATATTGAACAAGAATACACCCTGATGTAGACATTCTATCATCAGCATCCATGTATCCTCCCATTCTTAGCTTTTCTTTAAAGATCACAAATCTAAATCCTTAGTACTTCTCAAGTACTTAGGGACGTTTTCACAGCAATCCAGCATTCCTAGTCTGGATTCGACTGATATCTACTCGTGACATTCACACCAAATGGCTATATCAAATTAAGTACGTAGCACGGCATACTCTTATGCCCAAGAGGTAGAAGTTCTCTTTCAAGATTTTCTATGCTGAACTCTTTTAGCATCTCCTCTTTGTACTTTTCTATGAAAAGCCAAGCATCCATTTGGATCTGTTTCTATAGACCTTAATTTCAAGAATATAGGATGCTTCCTCTAGATCTTTCATGGAAAATTCCTTAGACAACCATCTTTTGACCATGTTAGTATAAAAATATCATTTTCAATGAGAAAAATATCATCCACGTACAATACGAGGAATGTTATTGCTCTCCCACTGATCCTTTTGTATATATAAGGTTCCTCTTTATTCTTAATGAAATCAAACGATTTGATCGCATCATCAAAACAAAGATTCCAACTCCGAGAAGCTTGTTTTAATCTATATATAGATCTTTGCAGCTTGCAGACTCTGTGATCACCATCACCAGATGTAAAATCAAAAGGTTGCTCCATATAGATATCTTTCTCAAGATATCCATTCAGAGAAGTAGTTTTCACATCCATCTGTCAGATTTTGTAATCATAATAAATTGCAATAGCAAACAGAGTGTGGATGAATTTCAGCATAGCTACGGATGAGAAGGTTTCTTGATAGTCAATACCCTCACACTGGCTATAACCTTTTGCCACAAGCCTATCTTTATAAGTCTCTACCTTACCATTGGCATCTATTTTATTTTTATAGATCTATTTATACCCAATGGGTACTATACCCTCAGGTGGATCCACTAAGGTCGTTCGAATGCATCAAGTCAATTTCTAACTTCATTGCTTTAACCATTTCTCAAAATTGATGTCAGACATTGCTTCGTCAAAGATATTACGATCATCACCATGACCCTTATCTCTCACAAAGAATATTTTATTTACTTTCTCTATAAGCAAACTCATGTACCTTTTAAGAGGTCGGGAGATCCTGCTAGATCTATGAGGTGGTAGAGGAACTTCAACTACTGGCTCATAAATAATGGGTTTCTTAAAATCTATAGCTCTTTGCTTTTTAGAGACTTTCTCTTTGACCTCAACTAACCTTCCACTGCCACTATTTTAAATAAACTATTTTTCTAGGAATATGGTATTTCGACTCATAATTACATTATGATCTTATGAAAAGTAAAAGTAGTATCACATTGATTTCTTTGGATACCCTATAAAATGAGCTATTACAGATCTATCCTCTAATTTATCAGCCATCTGTCTCTTGACATAGGCCGGACATCTCCAAATCTTAAGATAACCAAGACTTGACTATTGAAAATTATGTCCTAAAGTCAAGCATCTAGATTGTAGATGATTGTGCTCCATACATGTATATGAATTATAAAATGATAAATATTATCTGGAAAGATTCATTATAAGAAATACATCTTTTTAAATAGAACTCATATGTTATGTTGAAGTCCTTAGAGCTACTTTCAAAATAATAAAGAAAAATTTATCATGTGGTTTTTAAATCCTACTCGTGACCAAACGATACAATTATTATAAAAATGATAATTGTATCGAGTGTAGATCGTTGTGTGCCATATTAGTTGGTTATCTTCTTAACCAAGGCGTGTGGTGACACGGATATGGCATATAGGCGATATGTAGGAGTATATTTCACTGAACATGACCACTTTCGGAGCACTCTGCTATCAAGGATTGCTCTGATGGGATATAGATATATGTGAGCAACTCACTATGCTTTGGTGCTAGACTATACAAATTTTTAATTTGGTGATAGAAGATTTTTGGGTATAGTCAAATACTTATGAAGTCTGAGTGCGAGTCAAGATAGGATTGACCATTCTAAGTAAAATTGGAGATGATGCATTACTGTATTTTAATTTAGCAAAACTTTGGCCAAAGTAGTCCTAGTGAGGAGTCATAAGATTTTTGAGGTTGAAACACAGTGTGGACCACTCATCTTGGGTTGATAGTTTAACCTAAAGTCATCCTTGAGCATTCAGTATCAAAGGAATAAATTATATAGTAAGTATATTTACATGGATTCTAGAGTATTGCTGGGCATATATTCGACCTATCAAGATGTCAGAAACCATTGCTAGATAGTAACATTGATTAGTACAAGAATTATTCTTGTGCTACTGACTTTGGTTCGAACCTATGGAGTCACACGCATAGAAGTACTGTCTGATCAAATGGCTAATCAACGATTATGAATCGTTGAAGGATTTAATTATCAATATCATTGATGATTAATCCTTTGCAAAGATTTTCATAAATTATTTACTAATAGTTGATAAATTAAAAGAATAATTAATTAATAATATAATTATTAATTAACTCAATTTAATTTAGCAATAGGGATTGAATCAAGTCTAATTGAATTGGATTAAGTTATGTTTACTTTAGATTGATTGGATGTAGCCCTATTAGATAACAGGGCTTGTTCTAATTGATCTTAGGGATGCAAATCAAATTTTGAGTTATATAAGATTAATTTAGTTTGATATAAGCTTTGATTGGATAAAATCCTATTGGATAATAGGCTTGATTGGATCAAGCCCTATTGATCAATAACTTCCCTGATATCCATTAAGAATTAATCTCTATATCAATGGAATTTTAATCTAACTAATTTTCTAATTAGATTGGGGCCTAATTGGTTTTATAACTGGATTAGGACCTAATTAGTTAGTTTGTTATAACTAATTCTTCAATTAGTTAGGATTAGATCTACTAATTAGTTAGAGTTTGACAAGATTCATGAGTCCTATTTGGAATAGGGCTGAACCAACTCCCTCCACCTATCTATTTAAGAATTCCTCATGCCCCACCTCTTCACCATATAAAATTCTATGCCCCACCAAAGGAGCCACGTCCTTCCCTCTCTTCCATGGAAAAGAAGGGGCGTCTCCTCCTCTTTTGGTCACCAAAAAGAAAGGAGGGGCGTCCAAGAGTTGGATGCCCCATATTCCATGCGTCTAGGCTTCCTTTTCAACTCCTTTTGAAGAGATTTTATGAGATTTTTACTGCTAGTTCTTGGGCATCAAAGAGGGCTTCTCTTTCTGATTCTACAGTAGAAAATTGAAGAAGAAAAATTTTTCCCAATGAGAGAAAGAGAAAAAAGAAGAAAGGTCCTCTTTCTTGTGCGTAGCTTTGGAGAAGAAGAAGTTCTTCTTCTAGATTTTTTTTTATTTTTTTAAAAATAAAAATTAGATTAGATCTAATTTTTAATTTAAAAATTTAGAGAAAAAATATTAAAAAAAATTGATTGAAAGTTTGGAGCTTCCTAGAGTTCTAGATCAAGGAAAAAAAGAGAGCAGAAGAGCGAAGAATGATTTTTCTCATGGTTCTCTCTTTTGGGTACTTTTAGGCTCAGAATTTTATATGATTTTTAGTATAAGAAATCAGATTAAATTTAATTTTTATCATAAAAAATTAGAGAAAAAAAATTCTTCTTAAAGGTGTGAAAGAAAGAGAGAAAGGTTCTCTTCCATGCATGGAAGAATTAAGAAGAAAGGGTTCTTCTTTTGATCTCTATTGTAGAGTCTGATGCATAGATCCAGAAAGAAAAGAAAATGAGAGGATCTCTTTATTCTTCATCTTCTTCATGTTCTTTTTAAATCAGCCAAAACATGATGTCTTGACGAGCTAGCACTCCTAGGATCATTAATTAGCACATAGGCTTTGTTTGGATACCTATAGAGATCGGACACGTGTGCAGCTGTCGAGCATCATGAACCAACTATCATATATTTTAGATATGTTGATCTATGACCCACACTCAGATATGAAGTTTTGAACTAAATTTATTATTACATATGATCTGAATATAATTTAGATATGATCTAATTACATATAGATATGATCTATACTTGCTGAATTTTAGATTTCAGATTTACATATATATATATATTAGTTCATATCATAATTTTTTTATGGTTGTTTTAGATTTAATCTATGTATGCATTGTAAATTAAATTATTTAATCTATGTATGTTTCACTGTAAAAGTTTAAAAATGCACGCATAAAACCATCACGCTTCCCTTCAACTGGTATCAGAGCGAAGATTCATTATGACATGAACATATATGCATGTAGAGTTGAAATCTAGATTTAGCAATGCTTGAGATGTGTTATGATTTAATTTTAGATATAATCTAATATAAAAATTAGATCTGATATAATTTAGATTTGATCTAAATTTTTGCATATATGATACATGAGAAGATTAGATGATCCGATTAGCAAGTACTTAGATCAGGTTGATCACCAGGCCGTTTGGTCATAGGAGCAAAAAGCATTTAAAAGCCTTCTCTTTCTATTCAATAGGGTGCTCTTATAATGTGTAGGGGTACCATCTTATTTAATCCAATGAAGAAGAAACCAAAAAGAAGAACTTCCTTTTTTGCAAAACCTTAGATATTAAAACCCTAAGAATTTTTGTATATAATACAAAGCTTAAATTGTATGAAAAATAAAATATATAATTTATATGATTAAAATTATTTTAATCATAAAAAATAAAATTTAAAATCATAAAATATTTAGATATGATCTAAAGTTTGTTATGATTGATTTTATTCCAGTTTATGCAAGAATTTTGAGATCCAAAACTATGTGATACCTGTTGGCACGCCAACTGAGCTGACTCAATTTTAAACTATGTCAACCCAATCTCCTGGTTTAATCAGCTTAGTGCTGATTGATCCGACATAATTATTTTAGGCTGAACAGTAATGGTTACTATTCATGATCAGTTAGTCAATCAAGTATCAGACTTAGTCGATTCGTTAAAGTGAGCCGACTCAGTTCAGGGATGAGCCGATCTAATTTTTAGAATAAAAAATTTTGCATAAAATTGATGTAATATTATTTTACAAAATTGAAATGATTTTAATTAATAATCTTAACCCATGTTAATGCTCTACTTAATTAAGAATTAAGAGATATATTTTAGAACTAGAATTATGATTAAAGATCTAATGATATTGCATAAAATATGGGGCATGGGTTAGCTCAAATTAGGTCTTTTTAATTGAGTTAGACCTAAGGTTAGAATCAAAGACTTAATGGACTAAAAGAGTAGTTGATCAGATCTAACCAATAGTTGATTTAGATTAGGTCAAAGATACTCTAGATCAAACATAATAGTTGTAGTTGATCAAGTCTATATCTTTGATTAAACCAAATGGATCTTTATTAAGACTCAAAGGTTGAGCTCAGGTCGTTAGGCTGATTAGATCACTAAGTGACTTGAGTTGACCCATGTCGTTAAGGTTAATCAGTATGACTGATTCAGGTACCTTGGACCGACTTATCTCTAATCGTTCTCATGATTTGGTGAAGTCAGTGAGAGGATTTACGATGTATCGGTTGGACCTACTAGTCACTAATCTTTTACATGACTTGATGAAGTCAGTGAGAGGATTTATGACTTATAGATCGATTAATATCTTATAAAATAAATTAACCAAATCTTCTAAGTTATTAGATCCATAAAATGAGATAGTTATGGGGATAACGAGATCATAGCCTCCCATTAAGGTATGTGATAATGAGTCTAATATTTCAAATAGACATTGAAGGTGCCATACGCTTGGTGTCTATTACGTATTGGAATTATCATCCACTATATGTGAAGGAAAAACCATCTTTTTTCTTGTAGGATCTTCCAGATCTAATGAGATCTGGGTTGGAATATTTTTTTAAAAATTATCCTACTTTATTTTAGATCTAAGGTCTATTAGATCTAATTCTTATTATCTAATATTTAATCTAAAATTAAATCTAAAACTTGAGGATTAGAGGAATACCTCTAGGATAACTAGATTACCCTGTAGATGATCGCAGTAATGCCCGAGGTTCAAAAATAGCCATGCAGTTGTCTGGCCTCTATCGGTATCCACTTGAGCAGAATTTGGATCACCTTCTCCTTACAAATCTCTACTCCAAAAATCAGATCTGGATCTAATCTGGAAGATCTTCTGAAGCTGGAGCAGCAGCTTCTCGATAAATCCCTACAGCCTTCTGTTCAGAGAGCCACCACTCCTTGGACAAGCACCAGATGGACGTCCAACTTCTTGGATGTAAAGAGGGGAGAGAGAGGAGCAGAGAGAATATGGAGAAGTGGAGGGGAATCTCATTTTTGTTGGGTATTGAGTAGAATCTATAAACCCTAGGCGCAGACAGGGTTTAAATAGACCATGCTGCGCCATGCAGTGCCACATCATTCGATCAATCAAAAAATTCCAATTAATTTTGAAAAAATTTTGATTGATGGAGTGATATCATATGATCATATCAGATAAGAATCCCCTCAATTTTTATCACTGTTGGTGCTAACACTGGATAAGCACAGTGAGATTGGTGCCCCACAGTCCAAGTCGATCAAGGGATCAGAGTCCTCATCTCATGGGACTCTATTCTTATCCACTTGGGGCGCATGCCCAATCTGATCTTGGCACCCACTTTGATGCCTAATTTAGAAGGTGGACACTCCACAAAACCTCTCCAATAACCTCTTGCCAAGTGGCCTTCAGTTTAAGATCCATAAGTCAATGTTTGATCAATGTCCTAAAACAGAAATGGCAAGTGATAGGAATTAGCAGGTGTTGTCTTAAATTCATCTCATGAATTAAGATAAGACTTTTCTAAACTGAACTGGCTCCAGTCAGACTGAGAGAAACCTTCTCAAGGTTTTCTGGATGAGTCAAATCACATTTGGCTCAGTCGAGATGAAAAAGATTACACGAGGAGAAAGTTAGGCTCAATCGTGTGCTAGCACGATTTCCTTGAATCTAATTGGATCTAATCCAAATCAATTGAACTGGGCTAGCTCAATTGATGACATTCAGACCCTAACTCTTGTTTGTGTGATCCAGTTAGGTTCATTTTCATATGGTAATGAGATATGTCGTGATCTCATCATCGAAACTCCTTTCGATGGACTAGAACTCTTCTGATTCAGACAATTAGAATGATCGATCATCAAGATCATTCTAATTGCTCTCAAAATCCATTAGTGACATCTAGCAGTATATGGTGGCAACCCATCAGAAATGAAGACGAACCTCTCGGTGTAGCTACCTGTGTGATTGAGTTCCTCTATCATGAGTCCCGACTGAATTAGGGTTAAGGTGAACTCGTCAAACCCAACATCAGTCATATGAATCAATCGATCGATCCAAGTTCGATGTGAAACCTCAATGGAAAACTCTTTTTCATTATTTCACTCTGCCATGGCCATGGGCTTAAGGACTCAATCTTTTGATCATCATAGGACTACTCTTCTTATCTATCGAGGTTGATAGATCCCATCTTGGTGCAATCTGGTTCCTACAATGAATATGCTATACCCAACATACACCTCAGGATTCTGAATGACTTGGAGATCAAGTTATGATGTAGTCAAACTATAACACACTCAAGGTGAACTGTCGATGTACCTCAGGTCAAAGAACTAGACACACAGCTGCAGCATCGAGCTAGTCATCAACGAGAAGGTAGACTTCCTTATGACTGCTCGAGGTGGTCACGCTCAGTACTCTCATTCTCAACGAATACCTGTACTCTCGCTCCGGTGTCTCCACACCGTAGACTCAAGACTCATCTATCCTAAGAAAGCGATCGTACACCAACCTTCCGGATCGATCACCATCCTCATGATGATCTTATGGTCAGGAGCTGTTTATGAGTTAGTTATGTAAATTCATGCCTTAAATTTTCAACTCTTGAAAATATGAATTAACATTCCTACTAACTCAAAGGATGTATCACAGACATAATGTACACAATGTGATAGTAGAATAATCTTTTTATTCATTTATAGTCAAAATTATAAATTTGCCCTTATATTTGTACAGAAATGTGTCAGCCAATCTGGCATCTAGGGTACACATCTAACAAACTCCCACTTGACCTAATGCCAATTGGCTGCATATCTAAGTCCCATCTTCTCAAGGTGGGCTTCGATCTTCCACTGGTCCAATGGCTTTGTCAGTGGGTCTGCCACATTATCTGTGGAGTCGACTCTCTTAATCTTGACATAACCTTTTTCGAGGTAATCATGGATCAGATGGAATCGCCGCTCGATATGCTTGGACTTCTGATGAGATCTTGGCTCCTTAGCTAGGGCTATGGCGCCATTATTGTCGCAGTAAAGAGGGATGGCATCCGATGACATCACTCCAAGCTCTGCGGCAAACTTCTTATACCAGAATGCCTCCTTCATAGCTTTCGATGCAGTAATATACTCTGCCTTCATGGTGGAATCAGCAATTACCGTCTGCTTGAAACTCTTCCAGCTGACTGCACCACCATTGCAAATGAACAGACTCCCAGATGTTGACTTTCGATCATCTATATTAGACATAAAGTTTGAGTCTGTAAATTCCTGAACCTGGAGTTCTCTATTCCCAAAGACTAGAAACATATCCTTAGTCCTTCTTAAGTACTTAAGAATACATTTCACAGAAGTCCAGTGCTCTTCGCCTGGATTCGACTGATATCTACTTGTGACACTCACAGCATGGGCTATATCAGGTTGTGTACATAGCATGGCATATATGAGACTTCCTATTATCGAAGCATAAGGGATCTTGCTCATGCGTTCAATCTCCTCAGGTGTGCTAGGGCACATCTTCTTGGAGAGATGAATGCCATGTCTAAAAGGTACTAAACCTCTTGAAATTTTTCATGCTAAACCTTTTTAGCACCTCCTCTATGTACATCTTCTGTGAAAGTCCCAGCATCCTATTTGGTTTATCTCTATAGACCTTAATACTTAGTATAAAGTATGCTTCTCCTAGATCTTTCATAGAGAACTCCTTAGACAACCATATTTTGACTGAGGTCAACATGAAAATATCATTTCTAATTAGGAGGATGTCATCCACGTACAGTATGAGGAAGATAATTGTGCTCCCACTGACCTTTTTGAACACACATGGTTCCTCCTCATTCTTGATGAAACCAAACATTTTGATCACATCATTGAAATGAGTATTCCAGCTTCGAGATGCTTGCTTAAGTTCATAAATGGACCTTTGCAGCTTGCAAACCTTAAGATCATCATCACTGGATGTGAAACCAAGCAGCTGTTCCATATAGATATCTTCCTCAAGATATCCATTTAAGATTGCTGTTTTCACGTCCATCTGCCATATTTCATAATTGAAATAGGCTGCAACAGCAAGCAATGTGCGGATGGATTTTAGCATGGCTACGGACGAAAAGGTATCCTGATAGTCAATGCCTTCACATTGACTATAACCTTTCGCTACAAGCCTAGCCTTAAATGTCTCCACATTCTCATCTGCACCTATCTTTCTCTTGAAGATCCATTTACACCTAATAGGTACAATACTTTTAGGTGGATCTACCAAGGTCCAGACTTGGTTTGAGTGCATCGAGTCAATTTTTAATCTCATTGCCTCTAACCATTTCTCAGAGTCGATATCTGATATTGCCTCGTCATAGGTCTTGGGGTGATTACCATGAGCCCCATTTTCCATGAGGAACATTTCCTCTACTTCCTCTTGTATAGTACCTAAGTACCTTTTAGGAGGATGAAAAACCTTAGTTGATCTATGAGGTGGAAGAGGTTGTGTTAGGACTGGTTCTAATTGATTGGATTCCTCAGGTTCTTTAGCTCGTTGCTCTTGGAAGACATTCTCCTTGAGCTTAATTATTCTTTCGATGCCACTATCTTGAATAAACTATTTTTTAAGAAAAATAGCATGTCGATTCACAATCACATTGTGATCTTCTAGAATATAGAAATAGTATCCTAATGACTCTTTAGGATATTCTATGAACCGAGCTCTAAAAGATCTGAACTCTAACTTGTCCGCCTGCTGTCTCTTGATATGAGCCGGACAATCCCAAATTCTGAGATGACTCAGACTTGGCTTCTTACCATGCCATATCTCATACGGTGTGGTAGGAACGGATTTAGAGGGAATCCTATTCAATACATATATTGCTGTCATGAGACAATATCCCCAAAAAAACTCAGGAAGATCCGTGAAGCTCATCATGGAACGGACCATATCTAATAGGGTTTGGTTTCTCCGTTCTAAAACCCCATTGAGTTGTGGCATTCCAAGTGGAGTCCATTGAGAGACTATGCCATTATACTTAAGATAGTTTAGGAACTTTCGACTAAGGTATTCGCCTCCTCGATCTGATCGAAGAACCTTAATGGGCTTTTCTGTTTATTTTTCTACCTCATGTCTGAATTCTTTGAACTTTTCAAAGGCTTCAGACTTGTGTTTCATTAGAAACACATATCCGTATCTAGACATATCATCGATAAAGGTAATGAAGTAAACATAGTTGCCTCTAGCCGGCACATCAAATGGGCTACACACATCCGTATGTACTAGGGCAAGTAGGTCTGTGGCCCTTTCCCCATGTCCCACAAAAGAGAGCTTGGTCATTTTGCCTTGAAGGCATGATTCACAAACTAGATATGACTCGAAAGTCAATGGACTCAATAGTCTGGATTTCTCCAATTTGTTAACCCTATCTTTCGCTATATGATCTAGCCTTAGATGCCACAGATATCTATCATTTAGACTATCTCTAGGCCTTTTAATTCCTATGGCATTCACATTTTGCTCGATATGAAATACAGATACATCAATATGTAGCTGATAGAGACCATTAATAAGAAAATTATTTGTAACTTTATTATTTTCATAAAATATGTTACAATGGTCCTTATGAAAGCTAATCACATAGTTTTCTTGTGCTAAACATGAAACAGAAATCAAATTTCTGCTTGCTACAGGCACATAATAACAGTCTCTAAGAACTAAATCTAATCCTAACGATAATCGCAGAGGGTAGGTTCTCACAGCTATAGCAGCAACTCTTGCTCCATTTTTGATGCGTAGGATCATATCCCCATCCCTCAACCTCCTGCTCTCCTCAAGACCCTACATAGAAGTGCACAAATAAGCACTAGAACTAGAGTCAAGTACCCAACTGGATGCAGAGGAAACCGTAAGATTAGATTCTATAACGAGCATACCTCCAGAAGGACCATCCTTCTTGTTCTTCAGGGTGGCCAGGTACTGAGGACAGTTTCATTTCTAATGGCCGTCTGAATTGTAGTGGAAATATTTTTTCTTTTCAGCAGCCTTCTTCTTCGGTTCCGTCTTCTTCCTTTTCCCATTCACCTTCTGCTTCTTCGTAGACTTTTTCTTCTTTCCAAAAGACTTTCTCTTGGAAGAAGTTCGCTACACAATAAGGACTAAACCTTTTGAACTCTTCAAAGAAAGCTCAGCCATAACCAACATGTTCATTAACTCAGCTAAGGTACACTGTATCTTATGCATATGAAAGTGCATGATGAACTGACCATATGCATCGAACAAGGATTGAAGGATCACATCAATCTGAAAATCTTTGTCTAAGATGATACCGAGCTTCTCAAGCTCCTCAAGGTCTTGGATCATTGTCAAACAATGATCTTGGACTGATAGCCCATCATGCATTTTAGCCTTAAAAAGCCTTTGGCAGACTTGATACTTGGCTGTGCGACTTTGTTCACCAAACAACTCTTGTAGGTGAGCCAACATTTGGTGGGTAGTCATAATGTTCTCATGCTAGCAATGCAAGTCATCAGACATGGCACCCAATATATAGTACCTAGCTTTGTTATCATCATCCGTCCACTTTTTCAGAGACGCTCTCTTTTCAGCAGTCGGACGTGCTGGCATGGTAGGTGGGTCCTGGTCCAAGACATGAGTCAGTTTCTCAAAACCCAGAATAATTTTATAGTTCCTCAATCAGTCCTTGAAATTAGGTCCAGTCAATCTGTGGGTGTCTAGTATTTTGGTCAGGAGATTGGATGTAGACATGTTTCCTGTAGAGAGTCAAAAGTTTCTAGTTAAATTTTGTAATCAGACTTAACCAATGTGTTTAGGAGTTTCATTTTTAAACAAATTAGGCTCTCACTATTTTCTCAGATTCCTACACTCCCTAGGTAGAGATGTGAAAATCTCCGTGATTAGTGATTCTAGTGGGTGGTGCGATCTCATCGACTGGCTCATCACCTCACCTAACAGTTATTGGTGATGGGTTAACCGATGAGTGGACAACTCTTGTCCAATGATTCTCTAATCATGGTGCACCCAAAACTTGATCTCTAATTCATGAAGCTCATCGTGTCCGAAATATTGCTCCAATCTTTAGTTAAGTCAGACCCACCATTTGCACGAATTAGATTCCTGATTGAGTCCCTCACCGTATCCAAAATATTGAGCATAACCCATCCTCTAATCTGTAGCATCCAATGCCTAATGGATATGGTTGTATCTTTTCGGTGTAACTGAACCACTGTAACCAGTCGAGAACAATCAACCCCGAAAAAGGCTCGCACATCTACAATGGTGGAAGACCTTAGACTTAATATTTTCTTAGGGAGATTTGATGTAGGTCTCATTAAACTTGACTTGACATAGTCATAACAATTATGACTAACCTAGTGACATGGGTTAGCTCGAATTGTTAGCCACCTCAAATCAGAACTGGATCGACACATATGGTCAAGTAAGTGAGACCGGTGGGAGGGATATGCGATTAACTTGACAAGAACGCATTCGAGTCGCGTAGCTCCCAATTAAAAATCAGTCAGTCGCATCTGCCCAACTTACCTTAGATACCAAATTATCGAACCAGAATCAATTGGGTTAGCCTACAATCCAGGCTCTAACCACTAAGCAAAATTAGGTCTTAACTTGATCGAGTCACATATGAATGTGATTCGACCTTGACCTAGACTTAATCCTATTAGGTTGGTCAATTATTAGCTTTCATGATCCCACCTAACCAACTTTTGATTCAGTTTGATCAACCTCTAGACCTAATTGAGCTACCCAAGCCCGAACCCAATTTTATGAAAATGATTTAGATCTAAAATTCTTAATTTTAGACCTAATTTAATTACATAAGCTTAATTCATTAATTAAGTCTTGGGTTCATAAACAAAATATATAAATAAATCCTAGGGTTTCAGGATCTAGGATTTTGCAGAAAAGTAAATTTTGATTTTTGATTAAGGATGAACATGCAGCACCCCTACATGCCATAAGAACACCCCATTGAATGAGAAGAGAGGGTCTTAAACCCTATTTTATTCTTATGACCGAACGACCATGAGGAACACCTTAATCAGAAATATTAATTTAAACTATAAAACTAGTTAGATCTAAGTTACATATTACATATATAATTTCAGATCTAACTTATACATGCTTTGCATACATCTTATATACTAAAATCTGATCTAATTAGCATGCTTTCAGATCTGATACATCACATATAACATCTAAAAAATAAGATTTAAATTAAACTATTCAATATAAAATCTATTCTAGACAGTTACTAGAATAATTCTACAACTAGTCTAGGCATGCAGCAGATCAATCTTATGAATTAATTAAATTTTATTTTTTATTTTTTGATCTGAATATAATATTTATAACATCAAAAAATTAAAGAATAAATTAGATCTAATTTATATTTTAATCATATTAAAATATAAAACTTCAAGACTATTCATAGTTTAAACTATTCCTAGTCTAGTCATGCATCTCATACATGTTAGATCTACTTAGATTTAATTTTAAATTTTCTAATTTTAGATCCAATAATATCTGATGTGACATCTAAAATCCATTAATATCAAATAAATTAAAATAAAAATTAGATCTAAATTAGATCTAAAATAGAGCCATCAACCTGGCTCTGATACCAGTTGAAAGAAAAACTGCCTTTTTTCTTGTAGGATCTTTCAGATCTAATGAGATCTGGGGCGGAATATTTTTTTAAAAATTATTCTACTTTATTTTAGATCTAAAGTCTATTAGATCTAATTCTTATTATCTAATATTTAATCTAAAATTAAATCTAAAACTTGAGTATTAGAGGAATACCTCCAGGGTAACTAGATTACCCTGTAGACGATCGCAGTAATGCCTGAGGTTCAAAAATAGTCACGCAGTCGCCTAGCCTCTACTGATATCTATTCAAGTAGGATTTAGATCATCTTCTCCTTGCAAATCTCTACTCCAAAAATCAGATCTAGATCTGATCTGAAAGATCTTCTGAAGCTGGAGTAGCAGCTTCTCGACAAATCCCTGCAGTCTTCTGTTCAGAGAGCCACCACGCCTTGGACAAGTACCAGATGGATGTCAAAATTCTTGGATGTGAAGAGGGGAGAGAGAGGAGCAAAGAGGCTATAGATAACTAGAGAGAATCTCTTTTTTTTGGGTATTGAGCAGAATTTATAAACCCTAGGCGTAGATAGGGTTTAAATAGACCCTGCTGTGCCATGCAGTGCCACATCATTCGACCAATCAAAAAATTCTAATTAATTTTGAAAAAATTCTGATTAGTGGAGTGATATCATTTGATCATATCAGATAAGAATTCCCTCAATTTTCACCACTGTTGGTGCCAACACTAGATAAGCACAGTGAGATTGGCGCCCCACAGTCCAAGTCGATCAAGGGATCAGAGTCCTCATCTCATGGGACTCTATCCTTATCCACTTGGGGTGCACGCCCAATCTAATCTTGGCACCCACTTTGAGGCCTAATTTAGCAGATAGACACTCCACAAAAATTTTCCAATAACCTCTTGCCAAGTGGCCTTCAGTTTAAGATCCATAAGTCAACGTTTGACCGATGTCCTAAAACAAAAATGGCAGGTGATAGGAATTAATAGCTGTTGTCTTAAATTTATCTCATGAATTAAGATAAGGCTTTTCTAAATTAGACTGACTCTAGTTAGACTAAGAAAAACCTTCTCAAGGTTCTTTGAGTGAGTCAAATCATATTTGGCTCAGTCGAGATGAAAAAGATTGCACGAGGAGAAAGTTAGGCTCAATCGTGTGCTAGCTTGATTTTCTTGAACCTAATTGGATCTAATCCAAATCAATCGAACTGGACTAGCTCAATTGATGACATCCAGATCCTAACTCTTATTTGTGTGATCTAGTTAGGTTCATTTTCGTATGGTAATGAGACATGTCATGATCTCATCATCGACATCATCGAAACTCCTTTCGATGGATCAGAACTCTTCTGATTCAGACAATTAGAATGATCGATCATCAAGATCATTCTAATTGCTCCCAAAATCTATCAGTGACATCTAGCAGTATATGATAGTAACCCATCAAAAATAAAGACGAACCTCTCGATGCAGCTACCTGTGTGATTGAGTTTTTCTATCATAAGTCCCGACTGAATTAAGGTTAAGGTGAACTCGTCAAACCCAATATCAGTCATATGAATCAATCGATCGATCCAAGTCCGATGTGAAATTTTAATGAAAAACTTTTTTTTATTATTTGACTCTGCCATGGCCATGGGCTTAAGGACTCAATCTTTCGATCATCATAGGACTACTCCTCTTATCTACTGAGGTTGATAGATCCCATCTTGGTGCAATCTGATTTCTACAATGAATATGCTACAGCCAACATACTCCTCAAGATTCTGAATGGCTAGGAGACCGAGTTATGTTGTAGTCAAACTATAACACACTCAAGGTAAACTGTCGATGTACCTCAGATCAAAGAACTAGACACACAGCTGCAGCATCGAGCAAGTCATCAATGAGAAGATAGACTTACTTATGATTGCTCGAGGTGGTCACGCTCAGTACTCTCATTTTCAACAAATATCTATACTCTTGCTTCGATGTCTCCACACCATAGACTCAAGACTCGTCTACCCTAAGGAAGCGATCGTACACCAACCTTTTGGATCGATCACCATCCTTGTGATGATCCTATGATCAGGAGCTATTTATGAGTTAGTTATGTAAATTCATGCCTTAAATTTTTAACTTTTAAAAATATGAATTAACATTCCTACTAACTCAAAGGATGTATCACAGACATAATGTATACAACGTGATAGTAGAATAACCTTTTTATTCATTTATAGTCAAAATTATAAATTTGCCCTTACATTTATATAGGAATATGTCAGCCAATCTGGCATCTAGGGCACACATCTAATAATATGATCATCTTATTGTACCTTCAGATCAATGCTCAGGTTGGCCGAGCCACACTCGGATCTGGACATTCATTTGTTGGATGCACTTGATGTTGTCATGTTAATGGTTGGACCTAATCAGATTTTTCAGTGGAGGTGCTACATGCCTGCTGAAGAGATACTTGGGGCAAAATCTGATTGCTAGAAGTTATTTAGAGAAATAATTGATTATGAACCTACCCATGGATGCACTAGGGTTGGTCGAGCCACACTCAAGTTTGAATACAGTCTGTGTGGATTCTAGTATCTGTTAAGAAATTAAAGTAATTCTTCGGATTGAAGGTAGAGGCTACCAATTCGTATAAAATAGTGAGAGAATCTATCGACTAAAGTCCAAATTTTTAAGCTAAAAATAGTTCATATACTATTAGATCAATTGTTTTCTTTTCAAAAATGGTTAGAATATTATCGCTCTATTTACTGTTAGATAGTGACAACATTATCGAACCTAACTTCGATAGCCAGTATCAGAAGTTGAATATAGTTTTTAAGCGAATTGATCAAGAAGTCTCGAGTTAATCCAAATATACTTAAAAAAGAAATTAGCAAATCATTGCTGATCAAGATAGTTATATGATAACTCTTTGAAGTTTATCTATTGATAATACTACTATCTGGATATAGGATATCGATAGTACAAGTCATGTTTATAAATATTAGCAAAAGATTTTAGGATAGTAGAAGATTTGTAAACGGTAAAAGACTTCTGAATATAAGAGATGGAAGTCTGTTCCAGTCTTAATATTGGAAATCATCAAGCTTGTTTTCAATCTTAAAGATATCATTTTAAGTGATTGTCACTATTGTCTAATTTTATTGATGGTGTTCATAAGAATGATTATTGTAATATCATTGTGAATGATACTGTAATAATGAGTGGATAATTGAAAATGACATAAACTTAGTGTCATAGACTATTAGTGTAAAGTACATATCTAATTAGCACTCTAGATTAGACAATGTCACTAAAACCTACTTTTGGCATAGTTGACTTAATCACCTTTTATTGGAAAGGATGGACGAGCCAGTGATGTTCTGAGTTTGATACATATTGATGTATTTACACTCATGAATATAAGTGCTATAAAAGGACTTACTATATTAAAATCTCGGATGATGTATCTTGGCATTGGTGTGTCTTGCTTTTGAAGTACAAATCAAATCAATTGAAATATTCAAATGATTCTGTAATGAGGTAAAAAAATAAATAATACAAAGAGTATTATAACTCATCAGTTAGACTGATAAAGTGAATACCTTTACAGTAAGTTTTTGACATATCTTGAAGAGAATTGAATTCTCTCTCAATGGACCTCTTTAGGAATACCACTATTTAAAAAGATATTTGAAAGAAAAAATTAAACTTTGTTAGACATAGTTCGATCTACTGTGGATTTGCTAGTCAGTCGAAGGTTATATTTTAGAGACTACTTGATATGTGCTTAAAAATATTTCAAGCAAATCGATCACCAAAACTCCATATGAGATATGAATTTGGATAATTTGATACTCTCTTATCTTAGGGTTTGAGATATTGAATTTATGTAAAATATTCACAAATTGACTAGATTGGATCTTGGTCTGATAAATATTATTTTAGAGATATTTCTTCTAATTTTTTTATGGATATGAGATGTTCATAAATCTTAAGACATTCTTTTTGGAAAATAAGTTTCTTGATTAAAAAACTAATGCCATTAAGAGCAAGCTTGGTGAAGCTTGATAGGTAGAGGAACCGACTCTAACACAAACCAATAGAATTGAAGTTGATTAGATCAATTTCAGAGTCTGATGTAAAGGAATCTTTGAGTAGATACAGTAGAGTACCGTGTCAGCTAAATAGATACTTTGATTTCTAGAATTAAGATAAAGATTTGATCTCCCATACAGATGCCATACAAGGATCCAACTTTGAGAAGTGGCTTAGAGCTGTTAAATCTGAAATAAAGTCCATGAAGATCGACGATGTATGGACATTCGTTGATTCACCTGGATTCACCTGAAGGGGTAAGATCCATAGGGTGCGAGTGGATTTTAGATGGATAAGAGGTGCAAACAGAAATGTAGAGACCTATTAATTTTATCTAGTTGCCAAAAAATTTCATCAAAGTTATAGTGTTGACTATGACAAGATGTTTTTCTTGTGGTAATTTTCAAGTCCATTCAGATTAAATTAAACTTCTTGAAGTTGGAACATACATTTTAAACGTATGGCTCATTGAGAATGAAGTAGAATCTTGTTTGTACAAATGGGCTGATAGTTCTATAAAAGTATTCTTTGTATTGTTTGGATGAAATTCTCTTTATTGAGAATGATATCCTTACATTATAGAGAATAAAAGCTTGGTTGTCATCTTTATTCTCCATAAAGATTTGAAAAGTTATAAGAACCATCCTTAAGAATTTATGAAATACTAAGGACCATGGCTCATTTATAGAGAATCTGATTTAAAAACTATGAAATATTGATTCTAATTTCTAGTCAGATCAAAATGACAAAGTTGTGTCAGGTTATATTTTTATCTTAAAAAGAGGAGCGACATGTTAGAAAGGTTCCATACAGTATTCAGTAGCTAGTTTTATTTACGATATGGAGTTCTTTGCAGCATTTGATACTGGTAAAGAAGTTATTTGGTTATAGAAGTTCATTAGCGAGCTTGGAGAGGTACTTTCCATTGATGGTTCAGTCTTTCTATATTGATAGCAGTGCCAGAGCCATAGCTCAAACTAAAGAACTGATGTTCCATTTGAGAATCAAATATTTTTTATATTGCAATCACCTTATTCGATAAGTTCGAAATAAAGTTAACCTTAGAAAGATCGATCAAAAGGAGAACCTGGCCAATCCATTCACTAAAGCAACCGAATTTAGAGAGTTTCATGATCACAAATGGAAGATGGGTATTTGATACTAATTTGATTGGCTTTAGTCCAAGTGAGAGTTGTTGGAAGTTATATCCTAAAGTCAATCATCTAGGTCATAGATGATTATGCTCCATGTATATGAATTATAAAATGACAAATGTTATCTGACAAGGTTCATCATAAGGTATACATCTTCCTAAATAGAACTCATATGTTATAATGAAGTTCTTAGAGCTACTTTCAAAATGATAAAGGAGGATTTATCATGTGGTTCTTAAATCCTGATCGTGATCAAATAATACAATTGTTACAAGGATGATAATTGTATCGAGTGTAGATCATTGTTTGCCATATTAGTTGGTTATCTTTTTAACCAAGGCGTGTGGTGATATGGATATGGCATATGGATGATATGTAGGAGTACATTTCACTGAGCATCTAAAGTACTTTGCTGTTAAGGGTTACTCTGATGGGATATGGATATATGTGTCCCTCTGACCTAAAGCTATCTCGATGACTTGCAAGCAACTCACTATACTTTGGTGCCGGACTACCTAAATTTTTAATTCAATGATAGAAGATTTTTGGGTATAGTTAAGTACTTGTGAAGTCTAAGTGGGAGTCAAGATGGGTTGATCGGAGTTATAAGATTTTTGAGGTCGAAACATATTGTGGACCACTCATCCTGGATTAACAGTTTAACCCAAAGTCGTTCTTGAGCATCGAGTGTCAAAGGGATGAATTATACGATAACTATATCCACATGGGTTCTAGAGTATTGCTAGGCATATATTCGATCTATCTGGATGTTGAAAACTATTGCTAGATGGTAACATTGATTAGTACAAGAATTATTCTTATGCTATCGGCTTAGGTTCAAACTTATGGGATCACACATATAGAAGTACCATCTGATCAAATGGCTGATCAACAATTATGAATCATTGAAGGATTTAATTATCAATGTGATTGATGATTAATCCTTTGTAAAAGTTGCAATAAATTATTTACTAATGGTTGATAAATTAGAAGAATAATTAATTAACAATATGATTGTTAATTATTTTAATTTGATTGAGCAAGGAAGATTGGATCAAGTCTAATTGAATTGGATTCAGTTAGGTTTATTTTGGATTGATTGGATGCAGTCCTATTAGATAACAGGACTTGTTCTAATTGATCTTAGGGATGTAAATCAAATTTTGAATTGAATAAGATTCAATTTAGTTTGATATAGGCTTTGATTGGATCAAACCCTATTGGATAATAGGCTTGATTGGATCAAGCCCTATTGATCAATAACTTCCCTGATATCCATTAAGAATCAATCCCTAGATCAATGAAGTTTTAATGTAACCAATCTTCTAATTAGATTGGGATCTAATTGGTTTCATAATCGGGCTAGGATCTAATTAATTAGTTTTTTATAACTAATTTTTTAATTAGTTAAGATTGGATCCAAGAATTAGTTAGAGTTTGATGAAGATTCATGAGTCCTATTTGGAATAGGGCCGAACCAACTCCCTCCACCTATCTATTTAAGAATTCCTCATGCCCCACCTCTTCATCATGTAAAATTCCACACCCCACCAAAGGATGCATGTCCTCCCCTCTATTCCATGGAAAAGAAGGGGCATCTCCTCCTTTTTTGGTCGCTAGAAAGAAAGGAGGGGCATCAAAAAGGACGCCAGAAAGAAAGGAGGGGCGTCCAAGAGTTGGACGCCCCATATCTCATGCATCTAGGCTTCCTTCCCAACCCCTTTTGAAGAGATTTTATGAGACTTTTGCTGCTAGTTCTTAAGCATCAAAAAGGGCTTCACTTTTTGGTTTTATAGTAGAAAATTGGAGAAGAAACGTTCTTCCCAATGAGAGAAAGAGATGGAAGAAGAAAGATCTTTTTTCTTATGCGCAGCCTTGGAGAAGGAATTTTTTCTCAAATTTTTTTATATTTTTTAAAGATAAAAATTAGATTAAATTTAATTTTTAATATAAAAGTTTAAAGAAGAAATATCAAAAAAATTTAGTTGGAAGTTTGGGACTTCTTAGAGTTCTAGATCAAAGAGAAAAAGAGAGAAGAAGAGAGAAGAACGGTTTTTCTCTTGGATCTTTTTTTTTGGATTCTTCTAAGGCTCAAAATTTTATATAATTTTTAGCATAAAAAAATAGATTAGATTTTATTTTCATCATAAAAAATTAGAAATTTTTTTTTATAGATGTGTAAAGAAGAGAGAAAGGTTATCTCCTATGTGTGGAAGAATTGAGAAAAAAAGGGATCTTCTCTTGATCTCTATTGTAAAGATATGATACGTGGATCCAGAAAAAAAAAGATCTTATTCTTCATCTTCTTCATGTTCCTCTTAGATCAGCCAAAACATGGTGTCTTCATGGTCTAGCACTTTTAGGGTCATCAATCAGCACATGGGCTTCGTTTGGATACCTATAGAGGTCAGACATAAGTGCGGCTGCTGAGCATCATGAAGAACCAACTATCAGAGATTTTAGATATGAAGATATGCTATCCATACTCAGGTATAAAGTTTTGAACTCAATTTATATTTACATATAATCTAAATATAATTTAGATATGATCTAATCATACATAGATATGATCTATACTTGCTGAATTTTAGATTTTAAATATACATACATGTATATTAGTTCATGTCATGATTTTTATATGGTAGTATTAGATTTGATCTATGCATGCATTGTAGATTAAATTATTTAATCTATGTATATTTTGCTGTAAAATTTTAAAAATATATGCACAAAACTACAACATTTTTCTTCATCGACTTCTTACTGTACCATATCTCAAACGGTGTGATAGGAACGGATTTTGATGGAATCCTATTCAATAAATGAATTATAGTTAATAAAGTATATCTCTAAAGATATAAAGGGAAATTAATGAAGCTCATCATGGACCTGACCGTATCTAATAGGATCTTATTTCTCTTTTTTGATATCCTGTTGAGCTGAGGTATTTCGAGAGGAGTCCATTGAGAGACTATACTGTCGTCCTTAAGATATTCTAAAAATTTTTGACTAAGATATTTATCTTCTTGATCAGATTGAAGAATCTTAATAGGTTTGTCTGTTTATTTTTCTACTTCATTTCTGAATTTCTTAAATTTTTCAAAGGCTTCAGACTTGTGTTTCATCAGATACACATACCCATACCTAGACAGATCATCGATAAAGGTGATGAAGTAGCTGTAACTATCTCTGGCCTGCACATCAAATGGTCTGTATACATCGGTGTATACTAGAGCAAGTAACTCAGTGGCCCTTTTCTCATGTTCTACAAAGGGTAACTTGGCCATTTTTCTTCGAAGGCAAGATTTACAGGCTACATACGACTCTAGATGAAGAGAGTCAAAGATCCCATCCTTTTTCAGTTTATTTATCATGTCCTCTCCAATATGGTCTAGTCTATGATACCACAAGTACTTCTGATTAATTTCATCTTCGGATCTCTTTTGACCTATGGTACTCACTATTTGCTGATTCAAATTCACATTCGCATCAACATGCAAGTGGTATAGACTGTCAATTAAAAGACTACGTACAATTAATTTATTTCATAAATAAATAAAATAAAATTTTTTATTAAAATTAAATTCAAAACCATCTTGTGCTAGTACAAACACAAAAATCAAATTCTGACTAGCTATAGGAACAAAATAACAATCTTTTAAATCTAATCTAAATTCTGATGGTAATCGAAGATAATAAGTGTCAATGGCTTCGACAGTAACTTTTGCTCCATTGTCGATCCGAAGGATTATGTCACCTTTCCTTAACCTTCTACTTTCATTAGACTCTGCATTGAGGTATATATATGAGCACTTGAACCAGAATCGAATATCTAATTAGAAGTAGAACAAACCGTAAGGTTAGATTCAATTACCAGCATACCTTCTGAAGGTTTATAACTCCTTTTAGTCTTCAGGCTCTCCAGATAGAGTGGACAGTTCCTCCTCCAGTGGTTGTCAGCATCACAATGAGAACACTTTTCCTTTACTTCAGCCTTCTTTGGAATGTCCTTCTTTGGCTTATTCTCTTTCTTCTACTTCTTAGTAGATTTGTTCTTCTTCTTCCAATCAGACTTTTTCTTGATTGAAGAAGTTGATTCTACAGCGAGAACAGTGCCCCTTGAACTCTTCAAGATTTCTTTCATAGTGACCAACATATTGACCAGTTTAGGTATAGTGCAATCAAGTTTGTTCATATAAAAATTTATAATAAATTGACTATATGAACTTATAAGGGATTAAAGGATCAAATCCATCTGTAATTTCTTTTGCATATCAAGTCCGAGCTTTTCAAGCTCATCAATATCCTTGATCACTATCATACAATGCTTGTGGACTAATTGCCCTTTGCGCATCTTCAGATTGAAGAGTCTTTGGATACTTCAAAGCATGATGTATGGCTTTGCTCACCATATAACTCTTGTAGGTGAGTGATCATAGCGCTGGCAGTGGGTATATGCTCATGCTGACTCTGCAACTCATTTGACATAGATGCTAGCGCATAGCACTTGACCCGACAATTTTCATCTGTCCATTTTTTATAAGTGGTTCTTTGCTCAGCAATAGGACAGTTTGGTAACATTAGGGGTTCCTGATCGAATACATAACCTAATTTTTTAGAAGTCAGGATAATTCTGAAGTTTCTTAGTCAGTCTTTATAGTTTGTTCTGGTCAAATGATTGAATTTAAGGATGCGGGCTAGAGGATTTGAGGCTAACATTATTTAACTACGATAGTAGAGATTTAAGTTAGACTTTTGTACTTTAAAGTTATATTTGCTTCTAGGGACTTTAAGATGCAAACAATAACTCTCACTAATTTTTTAGATCTCTCCACTCTCTGGATAAAAAATGAAAACTCAATTATGACAAATGGATTCCTAATAGGTGCTACGGTCCCACCGATGCCATATATCTCACCTAACAGTTATTGGTAACATGCACACCATTGCGTGGATAACTCTTTATCTAGATGCTTCTTTAAGTATGTTGTAGTGATTTGATCTCTAAGTCATGTGGGCTCACCTAATAGTTATTGACCACACTCCTTAGTTAAGCCCGACCCACCATTCACAAGCAGATGCAAGGCTGTCATTGAGTCCCTCACCTAACAATTATGAGCCCAACCCCATCCTTACCTTAGAGTAACTCTTTGCTAGTAAAGTGGTTGTGTGTTTCTGGTGCAACTGAATCATTCTGACCAGCCGAGAATAATCAACACCAGTAGCATGCTCGCACATCTACAATGATGAAAGACCTATGGATTAAATATTTATGAAAAGATTTAGGTGTAGGTCTCATCTAATCAATTATCATATGACTGATCTAATTGGTATGTGCAAAACCAAACCACCAAGCAACCTCATTCAAGACTCAATCTTCCAAATTGGCCAAGTAAGTGAAGATCGGTGGGCGTCCCCTCATTACTTTTCTTAGACACTAATAAATTGATCAGATCAATAAATAAAACTAATTAAATAACCACCTCTTTGTTAGTTCATTTAGGTTAATTGGTCAAATCAATTGGTCCTTAGGTTAATCGATTCTACATATAGGATTCAATCGATTTAATCAACAATAATTGTATCATCATATAACTTAATTGATCTAATCCTATTTAACACTTGACTTGATTTGATCAATTACTTAATTGAATTAAACCCATTACGTTCAAATCAAAACCCTTAAATGCAATATAATTACATGACCTAATTTTTGATTTTCCCATATCTAAAATCTTTATGCACAAACATAAATTTTAAATTCTAAAACTAAATTTTAGATCTAAATTTTTTGCATAAAAGGTAAGTTTTAAATCATGAAACTCATTTTCAGATTTAATATACAAGCATATATCTCATATATATATATGTAAAATTCAGATCTAAGCAAAAATTCAGATCATAACATGATATCATATATCTCATATACAAATTATGAATCATATTGAAAATAATTTTTTAATCTAAATATATAATCATATATCTCATATATAAATTATAAATTAGGTCAAATTAAATTTTATATTTATGCATACATCTACAAATCACATAAATATGAACTAAAAATTATTCTAGAATAAAATTCAGATCTATACATGCTTTCACATATCAATTATATATTTTAAAATTAAATTTAAAATAGATTTTAAATTTAAAACAATCATCTATACATCTTATATATCAAGAAAAAATCAGATTTTAAAACTCTTTTCAAAATATGTATGTCAATTTCATGCATATAAAACTTATGGCTCTGATACCACTATTAGATTTTCCATATCGGAGCATGCGTATATGTTTCAATTTTTTTTAAATAATATATTAGAATAAAAGATTAAAATAATTTTTAATCTACATCATGCATGTATGAAATATAAAATACTAGGATCTACTTTATATACTGAAATTGAACACATGCTAAATTTATGCTGAAATTGAATATATGATCGAATCACATACCTGTTTCATAAATTCTTTCTTTAAATCTGGATCTAGAAGAGAGTAAATTCTTTCTTAGCTGTACAAGTGCCTAATCTCTATGAGTATTCACTCAGGATCAGCCTGAAATAGCCCTCTGTGGTATTGATATTTTTTTTAAGAAAAATCAGCCTGCGAATCTGAATGAAGCCTGGATTGCGATCAACTCTTTGATCCTTCCCTTGATCTTCTTCTTCTCTTCTTTTCTTTCTTTAATTATGAAGCAATCAAGGACTAAAAATTAACAATCAAAGGGGATGCCCAAACTCCTTTGGGTGTGGAAGATGGAGGATGCCCAAACCTTGGGTGTTGGCTCTTCAAGGGAGAAGAGAGGGGAGAAGAGAGAGTGGATGTGGACACTTCTATGGAAGCATTGGGCTGCTGGATTTTAATACTTAGAAGCCTTAAGGAAGGCTCCTTTAAATAGGTATAAGGTCTGAATCTTATTCAAACCAAACAACTACTTAATACAAATCCTACTTGTATTAGGAATCCTTATTTCTTTAATTATTTGACTCACTTTAGGAGATCCTTTAGGTGCCAACTATTGAAGCCTTTACATCCACAAATACACATGCCACATGACACCAATAGGATGTCCCATGCTGATCCTACACACTCTCTAATGGGTGGGCATGCCCAACTTGATCAAATCAAGTGGAACCCAATCAAAACTATCAAAGAAATTAATTAAAGGCTTGAATCCTTAATTCATTTGATCCAAAACCCTGGACATCCAACAATTTGAGCCTAATAAATCTAACTCATTTAAGTTATTAGTAGATAATTAAATTTAAATTAATCTTATTAAATAAGAAATTTAAATAAAAAAATAGATCCAACCATGTACTAGCAAGGTTATTCGTAACCCAATAGGATTTTTTTAAACTCAATTGAGACTTCATAAGCCCAATTGCTTATTCCAGATCTAATCTCTTTGTTGTGCGACCACAAAGATTCAATTCTATCTGGTAGTGAGATATACAATGATCTCTATCATAGTATCATTGAAACTCTTTTCAATAAATCGAAATAATTTTGCTCTAACTCATCAAGGATTATCGATCCTGAGCAATCCTAGTCAGCTTTCACAATCCATCAGTGATACTTAGTAGTACGTAATGGTAACCTAGTAGAATCAAAAAAGAACCTCAAGGTGTAGTTCATGTGTGATTCAATCTCTCTATCATGAGTCCTGACTAGATAGTAAGTCATGGATAAATCGTCAAACCTCCTCACCAGTCATTTGATAGATTAGATCAACTCAAGTTCAATTGTGATCCTTATAAAAATTCTTTGTTATCAATCACACTGCTGTGGCTATAGACTCTTACACTTAACCTCTCAAATTTTGTAGGACTACTCTTCTCTACCAAGGTCGATAAATTTTATCTTGATGTGCATCCTACTCCTATAGTGGATCAACTGTCGTCAATATCTACTACAAGGACTCATTGAGACCATGTTTATGTATCAGTCAAACTCCAGTAGCCTGACTATGAGTAGTCATACCATCACAGGTCAAAGGACCATTCACACAACTACAGCATCGAGACAGTCACTGACGATCGAGTAGAAATCCAAGTGATCTCTCAAATGATCACGCTCAGTACTAGTTGTTCTCCAACAACTATCCATACTCATCGTTCAATGTCTCTATACTTTGGACTAGAGACTTATCACCTCGAAGGAAGTGATTTGTGCATCGATTTATCCAGATCGATCACCATCCTCATGATGATACTATGACTAAGAGCATTTAAAAATTATACACATATCTCTAATTCCTAATACTTTGAGAATATGTATCAAAATATTAATTTTATAGATGATTTAAGGACATATCACACTTGAATAAAAATTAAATTTAATCTTTTATTGATCAAATCAATATATTAAGTACAAAATTATGTCTTAGACTTATTACAATGTGTTAGCTATATTGACTTTAAAAAAATAGTGCCCTACAAGCTAATTATACGGGTAATGCAATAGAGACTTTCTTGTGTTATCTTTCTACTCATTTGCATGATATTAGTTATTTTATTTATGAGATATTATATTTTATCATTTACTGCATCATATTTTTATGATTATGATAAATCTCATAGATTAGGATAATAATTTTAGGGTCATGATGAGATCATACCAGTGAGATCTAAAATTTTAATAGCCCGAATCTAAAATATTTTCAGTCATTGGATCATCGAGTCGGAGATTGATGATGCCAGTAAGATTGGTACATCCTATGTATGCTCGATAGAGAGAGTGATTGATCTTACAATCACTTGTATGGTGATACTAATACAAAGATGTAGGTGCTCTTTAGAGAATGAGTTCACAAAACTGATCCACAGAAAGAATATTTGATGGAGCCTTACTATATGTTGACAGATGGTTCTCCAGTAAGAGTGGTGCAAGTGATCCTTTGACCTGAGATCATCATGGTACCTTATTTATATGGATCCTTACTTTGGTTTATTCTCTAGCATGCCACTTTGAGATGTATGTGAGATATTCTGGGTTTGGTGAAGTATGCATGGAGGTTGTGAGTGGTCAATATAGAATCGATCACTCATTGTAAAAAGAGAGAACATCCAATATGATCTCATAGAATGATGACTTTGAGAGTCTCTAGCTAAAGCTGGGATGAATAGTAGAAAAAATTTTTACTAGTTCATCAATCGAGTCATCATCATTAGATCAAGATGCATATGGATAGATATTTAGACTTGACATGATTCTATGCCCATGGTCTATCTGGAATATTATGTGATCGAAGGATTGAATTGCATGATAACTCACTAAAGAAGGATAATTTTTATATTTTCATCAAATTTTATATCTACTAGATAGTCATGATATATTACTAGATGTCAATTTTGACTTGTGGACTTGCAAAAATAAAAAGAGTTTAATTCAAAAATTGATTAGAAGGTGTTCTAATTAATTGATACCTTTGGGCTGACCTAATTGAATTAGATCATGAGTTTGAGTCCACTGCTGACTAGATATAGAACCCAGTGGTCACACATAGTAAGAATTTGATCTTGATCTAATCTATTTAGGTTTATTGTAAATCTTATGGGTTAATTAAATTGCTAGCACATGAATTAACCCAAGTTTTCAATTGCATTTAGTGCAAAGGTGTTTGTGCTAACCCTTAAGCTTGATGCCGTGACCTAATGGGATTAGGTTTGAACCTATAAATAAATAGGTGGCTTATCTGATTTTTATGAAAGTATTCCATAAGTAGTCAACTTTCTCCATGCCAAACCACACACCAAAATAAAGGCATGCCCCATTTATTTTTGCATTCAGATGGAGGAGTCCTTCATAAGTACTCCTCTTAATTTCTTTCTTATCCTTCCATGCATTCTCTTATTTTTTGTGCCATCAGATGGTTCCTCGGGATATATGGGTGTAGAAGAGATGGAAGAGTCCTTCTTTATGAAGGAACTCACATGCCAAAATTAATTGGGATGCCACATATTTTATGCATTGAGATTAGAAGAGTCCATCTCATTTAAAACTATTAATTACCTTCCTATCTCTTCATTAATCCATGCTAATTGCTAAGGGGTGGCAGCATCAAATGGCACCTTGGATGGTGTGTGCAGAGGAGAGTCCTTCTGTAGATTAAAAACCCAACTGTTGGTGCAAAAATCTGCTAGCGCCAGAGAAGCTGGAGTCGAGGGAGTCGTGGTCGCCGTCGAAACCTGCAAAAAAAGTCTAAACCGGAGGTGGGGTTGCTCCGGCAAGATCCTCTGATGCTCAAGTCAGTTCTCTGCCTCAACAAGAATGGAGTGCTCGAACGAAAATTTTAGCAGAGTTTTTAGGTAAAGAACGAGAGCTTATAGAATAACGTATCTGGGGTTCCCCTTTTATAGATGAAGGGGGCAACAAATTGATAGTGACGCCTGTAACTGTCTAGTCGCGGGCCGCCCAGAGTCAGGAGGAATTTATTACGGAGGGTAGTGGAGCGGGATCGTGGCTATCATCGTGGCTCGCCATGTGGAATCAGTTACGGGGAGTGGAGCGACGTCCTCTGTCGTGACTCGTCAGGGAGTGGTGGAATCGCACAGAATCCGCCGCAGGGAGTGGAGCAAAATCGTGGCCGTTAATACGGCCTGTCAGGGAGTAATGGAGCTACGCAGCGTTCGTCGCAGGGAGTGGAGCAGTGTTGTCCGTTACTATGGCCTGCCAGGGGGTCAGACTTGTCGGCCGAAGTTCGGTTGGAGTCGGTAGCGAGGTCCGGTACCCGTAAAAGTTTGGGCGAGGTCTTCCTGCAGTCGGAATAGAAGATGGAGTCTGACTCTCGTAGAAGTCCGGATGCAGTCTACTTGCAGTTGGGGTCATGGGCGGAGTCCGGCTCCCGTAGGAGTCCGGGTGGAGTCTTCCTGCGATTGAAATCAAAGGTGAAGTTCGGCTCCCGTAGGAGTCCGGACAAGGCTTACCAGCAGTTGAAGTTGGTGACGGAGCCCGGCTCCCGTAGGAGTCCGGGCGGAGTCTTCCTTGCAGCAGAAGTTGCGGACGGAGCCCGGCTCCCGTAGGAGTCCGGGCGGAGTCTTCCTGCAATTGAAATCAAAGGCAAAGTTCGGCTCCCGTAGGAGTCCGGACAAGGCTTACCAGCAGTTGAAGTTGGTGATGGAGCCCGGCTCCTGTAAAAGTCCGGGCGGAGTCTTCCTTGCAGTAGAAGTTGTGGACGGAGCCCGGCTCCCGTAGGAGTCCAGGCGGAGTCTTCCTGCAATTGAAATCAAAGGCGAAGTTTGACTCCCGTAGGAGTCCGGATGGAGCCTACCAGCAGTTGAAGTTGGTGACGGAGCCCAGCTCCCGTAGGAGTCTAGGCGGAGTCCTCATAGCGGTTGAAGTCGTGGACGGAGCCCAGCTCCCGTAGGAGTCCGGGCGGAGCCTTCCTTGCAGTAGAGGTTGTAAACGGAGTCCGGCTCCCGTAGGAGTCCGGGCGGAGCCTTCCTGCAATTGAAATCGAAGGCGAAGTTCGGCTCCCGTAGGAGTCCGGATGGAGTCTTCCTGCAATTAAAGTCAGGTGCGAAGTCCGGCTCCTGTAGGAGTCCGGGCGGAACTTACCAGCAGTTGAAGTTGGTGACAGAGCCCGGCTCCCGTAGGAGTCCGGGTGGAGTCTTCCTTGCAGTAGAAGTTGTGGACGGAGCCCAGCTCCCGTAGGAGTCCAGGCGGAGTCTTCCTGCAATTGAAATCAAAGGCGAAGTTCGGCTTCCATAGGAGTTCGGACAAGGCTTACCAGTAGTTGAAGTTGGTGATGGAGCCCGACTCCCGTAGGAGTCCGGGCGGAGCGACGAGAGTTCACCAACAGTAGTCGAAAGTCGGAAGAGACTTGTGAGGGTCGATCCCACCAAGAACTTTGGCCGAGGGTATTTTATACCCAACACCAGTCCCCCTACTTTCGAGTTTGAATTTCGAACCAAGGAAGTACAAAGAGGTTGTTGCAGCCGAAGTTCTCCCCCTGACGCCTGCGCGCAACCATCCTCGGATATGTCGGCATTTAATGCACGCATGCCGGAGCCCTTTCTCCGATTAGGGTGACCCGAAGAGTCTTTTCGGAACTCCCCCCGGGACGTGATCCCAAGCGTCGCACTGTGAGAGTTTGCGAATAGTCAACCCTTGGTAGCAGCGAGTGGGACACGCGGGACATGCGGCGAGCACCGGTTGGTCAAGGGACACCTGCCACCATAACTGCGCCAGGCTCCGTTGCCTATTTAAGCCCCCACCTTTCCTCCAGGGGCTTCACGGCATCCTTCTTTCGCCTGAGAGCTTAAACACTCAGACACTCCATCGGTGCCCTTCCCTACTCCGAGCATCTTTCGCATCGGTCTTTGCCATCTCCACCGGCTCTCCGCTGTCTCCAACCCCCCGAGTCTCTCCAAGGGGTTCCCCTGCTAGGGCCTCCACCCCGGAAGCCAATCTCAAGGGGATGCCACAGGCTTGGAGGAGGGCAAGGAGGAGAATAGCAGTCTGCGAGTTCTCCGATCATCGAGCGACCGTTGAAGATTCCCGTCGCTTCAAAGGGGGCTCGAGAGAGTATTCCTTCAATAACAGGGGTTTAATAATGGGGACAGTCGGTGAAGGCATTCTGCCTGAGAATTTTGGAGTAACAAGACGGGGTGACACCGGTCAAGAGGGCAGAGCTGTCATCATAAGCTGTGGCGGGATCCTCAATATCGTCGGGGTCGAGGGACCAGAAGCGATCGGCGCTGATGGTGGGGCAATAAAACTTGTCGCGAGGACGGTGGAAGTAGCGCATGCCGACCTTGCCGGAACACTTAGGACAGTGGTTGTCATAGAGCATTCGGTGATGGCGCATATCTCTGGCGCCATTGCTGCCTCCGAGGTAACTCCGGTTCTTCTTGAAACAGGTCTTCGTCGCCGCTGCCGTTGCCCTTGCTGCCCCCTGGAATCTATCCCATCCTTTTCCCCCTAGGGTTGGGATCTCGGAGGTGGAGCGGAACAAGGTGGGGGCGAGAGCCGATAGGCTTGTTACACGCATCGGAAAATGCGGCTGGGAAGGACAGAAATGGGAAGAGAAGTTTGCAGTCCGGTGTATCCCTTCCAAGCCGTGTGCTCGAGCCTTGTAATAATGTATTCTTTTCTGGCCCTCCGGGTCTTGTAACGTACATCCTGTTAGTCGAAAAATGAGGAGGTGATTTTGTTACCTTGTCCGTACTTTGCATCGAATCATTGTCTGCCGAACTTTTTCCTTCGCCGTCGTTATTGTTGTATTCCCTTCCCCTCCTCTCTCTTCTTCTTCTTTTCTTTTCTTTTTTTTTTTTTTTTTTTTTGACGTCGTCCTCAGGTTACCGATGGTTGCCACGCCGGCTCGCCTTTTAGTTATCCCCATTCTTCAACCTCAACGGCTCTATGATGCATATGAGAAGGTAATTTTCCACTACCTTTTTCTCATGTGTTGAATTATCGTTCGTCGAGCTTTTTTTCGGCCCTTGTGTTGTTCGGAGGTACCCGGTTGCCATCGTATCATCCCATCTTTTTCGTCCGTGGTCGCAGAGTCGTCAGGGGCCATTCGGGTTAGGTGCCCCCATCAGGGCTCGAGCTTGGAGGTCTGAGCTTCTGTCACCCTGAGGAAGTTGTCTAACCTTGGGTTTGTGTTGAAAACTTCCTTGAAAGCTGGGGTTCTTAATGAGAGCCCCAGTCCTTGTCGAGATAGAGTTCCCTATATCTTGGACGTTGTTTGTCTTTCATTCGTCGTTGACGTGACCCATCGCCTTTCTTTTTCTTTTTCGCTTGGAATTTTTCTTCCGTTCTTGGGGAGGCTACGGGAGTTCGACTCTCGTGGGCGAAGTCGGGGCGTAGTTCGGCTCCTGGGAGAGTCCAGATGGAGTATTCCTGCAATTAAAGTCAGGTGCGAAGTCCGGCTCCCGTAGGAGTCTGGACGAAACTTACCAGCAGTTGAAGTTGGTAATGGAGCCCGGCTCCCGTAGGAGTCTGGGCGGAGTTTTATTGCGAGGGGGCCGCTGGGGAAAGTCCCCCTCCTTTTTTTTTCTTCTGGTCTTTGAACGATTGGACTTTTAATTGACGTCGGGATGAGGTTCTTCTCCCATTCCTGTCGTAACAGGTTTCAGCTCTGGTTAGGATGAGGTCCTCCTCTTGTCTCTAGCACGGCAGTGGGCGTACATATGGGCGTTGCTGGGCCCTTCCCACCTTCCGTCCTAAAGAGAGCCGGGCCTTCAACTTTGGTCGAGTTAGGGCGAGGTTCTCCTTCTGTCCCTAACAGGGCTGTGGGGGCGTGTATGGGCATTGTAGAGCCTCTCCCCCCATCCGGTTTAAAGGGAACCGGGCCTTCGACTTTGCTCAAGTTAGGGCGAGGTTCTCCTCCTGTCCCTAACAGGGCTGTGGGGGTGCGTATGGGCGTTGTAGGGCCTCTCCCCTCATCCGGTCTAAAGAAAATCAGGCCTTCGACTTTGCTCAAGTTAGGGCGAGGTTCTCCTCCTGTCCCTAACAGGGCTGTGGGGGCGCGTATGGGCGTTGTAGGGCCTCTCCCCCCATCCGATCTAAAGGGAATCGGGCCTTCAACTTTGCTCAAGTTAGGGTGAGGTTCTCCTCCTGTCCCTAACAGGGCTGTGGGGGCGCGTATGGGCGTTGTAGGGCCTCTCCCCCCATCCGGTCTTAAGGGAACTGAGCCTTCGACTTTGTCGAGACAAGGTTTCCCTCTCGCTTCGAGATAATTTGTTTGGATTGTCTTGTGGACGTAGGATAATGCAAAAGACATGTAGATATACAACTTTTAGTTAAAATGAAGTTATTGGTAGTCCATTCGTAAGTTCTCCGAGCTCCATGGTCGCGGGAGGTCGGCTCCTCCGAGCTCCTTAAGATAAGAAGTTTCGGGCCGAACTACTTCTTTGACCTCATACGGGCCTTCCCAGTTCAGGGCGAGCTTCCCTCGATCTTGAGGCTGCGAGACAGTGGATCGTCGAAGCACTAGATCTCCTGCTCTAAAGACTTTGTTCTTGACCCGGGCATTGTAGTATCGAGCGACTTTCTGTCTGTAGGCTGCCATTCGAACCTGAGCTATCTCCCATCTTTCTTCCAGCAGGTCGAGGTTGGCTTTAAGACTTCACAAATTTTGATGTTCGTCGAAGGCTACGACTCGCACCGATGGGAGTTTAAGCTCAATTGGGATGACGGCCTCCATACCGAAGGCCAAGGCAAAGGGGGTTTCCCCTGTGGGCAGCCTCTGGGTAGTTCGATACGCCCATAGCACATGATAAAGTTCATCCGCCCAAGTTTTCTTCGCCCTTTCGAGCCTTGTCTTAATCCCCTACAAAAGGGTTCTGTTAGTCACCTCAGCTTCGCCGTTCGCCTGAGGATGGGCTATCGATGTGAAGTTGTGGGAGATGTTTAGATCTTCACAGAATTCGACAAATTTTGCTCCTGCGAATTGCCGTCTATTATCAGTGATTAGGGTCCTAGGCAGACCGAACCTACACACGATCGACTTCCAGACGAAATCTTGCACTTTTGCTTCTATGATTTTTGCTAGTGGTTCGGCTTCAACCCATTTGGTGAAGTAGTCGATCGCTACAAGGAGGAACTTCCTCTGCCCAGATGCCATAGGAAAGGGGCCAAGGATGTCCATCTCCCACTGCGCAAAAGGCCATGGGGCACTCAAGGGTGTGAGCTCGATGGCGGGCTGTCTCTGGACGTTAGCATACCCTAGCATCGATCATACTTTCTGACATATTCGATCGAATCATGATGCATTGTCGGCCAGTAATACCCTTGGCGGAGCAACTTGTGGGATAAAGATCTAGCCCCCAAATGGTTTCTGCAGATTCCTTCATGCACTTCCCACAAGGCGTAGTCAGCCTCCGAAGGCCGGAGGCATTTTAAGAGGGGCAAGGAGTATGATCTCTTGTACAATTTGCCCTCATAAAGGATGTACCGGGAGGCTTGGTTCCGAAGCTTTCGAGCTTCTTTCGCATCCTGGGGGAGAACTCCATCTCTGAGATAGATTATCAGGAGGTCGACCCAGCTGGGCTCGTGGTCAATTTCTATCACGGGCTGCGACTCTTCTGTACTCGGGTGCTTTAAAACTTCAAAGAGAATGCCCTTGGGCAGTTCGACTGGAGCTAGCGTTGCCAGCTTGGAGAGAAGGTCAGCCCTGGTATTTTCCAACCTTGGGATCTGTTTGATGTTGAAGCTGCCAAAGGCGGAGACGAGCTCCTTTACCCTTTCAAGGTATTTGGCCATACTGCCCTCCCGCGCTTCGTAACTTCCGCTGACCTGACCCACTACTAGTTGAGAGTCGCTGTGGACCCAGAGCTGGTCTATTCCCAACTCTTTGGCAACCCTTAGTCTTGCAATCAGAGCTTCATATTCCACTCCATTATTTGTTGTGGGAAACTCAAAATGCAGAGCGTACTCCACGATGATTCCCTCCGGACTGACCAAGATTAGGCCTGCACCCACACCTGACATACTGGAAGACTCGTCCACATAGAGGGTCCAAAAGTGATCAGAGGGATCCGCTTCTTCTTTGGGGGAGTTCGGTCGGGACTTCAGGTCGTCATTTCACTTTGTTCAGGTTCGACCTCCTCTGAGATAGTACACTCCACTATGAAATCTGCCAGTATTTGGGCCTTCACTACTGGCCTGGGTCGATAGTTGATGTCAAATTCTGTGAGCTCGATCGCCCACTTTGCCATCCTCCCAGAGGCATCCGCCCGATGCAAAATCGCCTTGATCGGCTGATCAGTGAGCAGCGTCACGGTGTGCCCTTGAAAGTAGGGCCGGAGCCTCCGGGCTGCGATCAACAAAGCGTAAGTCAGTTTTTCTAATTTGGTGTACTTGGTCTCGACGTCCCTCAAAGTGCGGCTGACGTAGTAGATTGGCCGTTGGACTTTCGCTTCTTCTTTGACAAGGACGGCCGCGAGAGCCATGGGAGAGACCGCCAGGTATAAAAATAGTTCCTCCCTAGGCTCCGGCTTTGCCAACAGCGGGGGTGAGTCGAGGTAGCTCCTTAGTTCCTCGAACGCCTGTTGGCACTCAGAGGTCCAACAGAAGTTCTTGGGCTGCTTGAGGGTTTGAAAGAAGGGTAAGCACCGTTCGGCCGACCTTGCGACGAAGCGATTCAGGGCCGCTATCCTCCCCGTGAGGCGCTGAACCTCTTTTATCGACTTTGGGATGGCCATCTCCTGGATGGCATGAATTTTCTCTGGATTGGCCTCGATCCCGCACCCTGACACCATGAAGCCCAGGAAATTTCCCGAGGTTACCCCGAAAGCACATTTAGTTGGGTTTCACTTCATTCTATATTTTCGAAGAGCGTCGAAGGTCTCCTCGAGGTTGGTGACGTGATCTCTGGAAGATTTGCTTTTCACGAGCATATCGTCCACGTAGACCTCCATGTTACGGCCGATCTGCTCCTTGAAGATTTTATTCACCAACATTGGTAGGTTGCGTCCGCATTTTTGAGGCCGAAAGGCATGACCCTGTAACAGTAAAGGCCACGATTAGTGATAAAAGCGGTCTTTTCTTCATCTTCCGGTACCATCCTGATTTGATTATAGTCGAAGAACGCATCCATGAAGGTGAGGAGCTCATGGCCCGAGGTCGCATCCACCAGTTGATCGATTCTGGGAAGGGGATAGCTGTCCTTTGGACAGGCCTTATTCAGCTTTTTGAAGTCTATGCACATCCTCCACTTGCCGTTTGCTTTTTTGACTAAGATAACATTGGAAATCCAATCAGGATAATTGACTTTTTTAATGAATCCGGCTTTAAGGAGCTTGTCCACTTCTTCAGCTATCGCCTTCTACCTCTCCGGTGCATGACCTCGAATTTTTTCTTTCGTCGGTCGATGCTTTGGATCGATGGCCAGGCGATGCTCCATGACTTCCGTGTCAATCTCCGGTATGTCTGTTGGAACCCAAGCGAAAACGTCCGCATTCCTTCGTAGAAAGTCAATGAGATGCGTCTGCACCTCCTCCTCCAGGTTGGAGCCGATCATCGCTACATGCTCCGCATTCTCGTCATTCAAAGAGATTGGTACCAGATCTTCAATTGGGGTGCCCCTCTCTTCGGTGAGGTCGTCGCAAGCATCCAATCCATCAACGGGACAGGGGTCTGATTGGTCGCTTCTTTGCAAGGCTATGCTGTAGCAGTGCCTAGCCAGGGTTTGGTCTCCCCGAGCCTCTCCGATCCCCTGGCTGGTGGGAAATTTCAACTTCAAATGGTAGGTTGACACGACGGCTCGGAGAGCATTGAGGCCAAGTCAGCCGAGGATTGCATTGTAGGCTGACGGCGCCTTCACCACCAAGAAATTCACCAGAGCCTTGGATTGCCTTGGATATCGACCTGCGACCACAGTCAAAGTTATCATTCCTTCCGTCGGAACAGCGTCGCCGGTAAACCCTACCAGAGGGGAGCTAATCAGTCTCAAATGGCCGTCAAGGATGGACATTCTTGAAAAGACATCGTAGAACAAGATGTCGGTCGAGCTTCCATTGTCGACGAGAATGCGACGGACGTCGTAATTTGCTATATTCATGGAAACTATGACCGCGTCGTTATGAGGGAATTGGACTCCCTGGGTGTCTTCTTTAGTGAAGGTTATGGATTCTTCAGTCTTTTGCCGCTTGGGGGGTACGGGCGGTACGTTGGTTGCTTCCTGTCGGGATCCTCCCGAGACGATGTTGGCGAAATCCATCGGAGGCCGATTGTCCGACCACCCCATGCCGGCGACCATTGCCGGGGATGCAGGGCCCAGGAAATCAGAGGCAGGACCGGGGCCTGGGATATGGCTGCGGAGGCCGTGGGTAGCTGTGCGGACGCTTCGCGAGAAGACATCGGGCGAGGACCCAGTGGGGGGAAAGGAGGAGCGGGTGTCGGAGAAGATGACCGGTGGGC